>NC_138373.1:27144607-27190703 GCF_054177405.1 Leptonychotes weddellii
TTTTTTTTTAAAGATTTTATTTATTTATTTGAGACAGAGAGAATGAGAGAGAGAGAGCACATGAGAGGGGGGAGGGTCAGAGGCAGAAGCAGGCTCCCTGCCGAGCAGGGAGCCCGATGCGGGACTCGATCCAGGGACTCCAGGATCATGACCCGAGCCGAAGGCAGTCGCTTAACCAACTGAGCCACCCAGGCGCCCCTGCGTGAGTTTAGTTGTAAGATCTGCTTCCGTGGTACTTTGCTCCCTCCCTTAAGACCGTTTCTGTAACATTTGATACTTTTACACATTATTGTAAGGGAATTAGGGAAAATTGGCTTTCCGCCTGAGCACTTAATAGTGATTGCTTTCTCTTTTTGTTGTTTTAACTGTTTCCTTTCATCTCAGTTATCTGGGTCCTTCACCCCTTGATTGCAGTCTTGGTGCTGATCTGTCTGTTGATGGAGGCCTGCCTGTTAGGTGGTGGGGGCGGTGCTGCTTTGTCATATTTCTGTCCGTTATTTTCCTGGCTGTGTTACTGTCACCGTTTTTTATATAGCAGTTCTGTATTTTCTTTCTTTCTTTTTTTTTTTTTTTTAGATTTTATCTATTTATGAGAGAGAGAGTGAGAGAGAGTGCACAAGAGGGGATGGGGTCAGAGGGAGAAGCAGACTCCCCACTGAGCAGGGAGTCCGATGCGGGACTCGATCCCGGGACACCAGGATCATGACCTGAGCCGAAGGCAGTTGCTTAACCAACTGAGCCACCCAGGCACCCAGCAGTTCTGTATTTTCATGTAGTTTAATCTGTGGTTCTTTTTCTTGATTTCCGTGTTGTAGTTAAAAGGTTGAATGAATGACTATAATAAAGGGCACTTGACCTTGAAATTGCTCAAGTGAGAGTGATTGAAGCAATGAGATACTAAGTCACTTTGGATCCCTTCCCACCACCACCACTTCTCCTCGTGCCTGGCCTTTTGGGTTCCTTAGACCAGGGTGTAGGCATCGCTCACGACAGGACTGCGTTGGCCCCTTCCTGAAGCATTCTTCTTTCTCTGTCTTTCCACTGGCTTTTCTCTGTCCCCTGACCCTGGAATCCTAATGAACTGAACTGAAATTCACATGGGACTTAAATGTTACCTTGAAATACACTAATCCATTAACTAAGGATGTCGTTTCTACTTTATTCTGCCACTGTTAGGAATTCCTAAACTTAGTTGACTGGGGAACCTTGTGGCCTTAGTTTTCTAAGGAACACCCTTTGGGAACTACTGTTGTAATGAATTTTTTAAAGAGGAATTTATTAGAGGACGAACTGCTAATTCCAGTGTAGGGTCTCTCTACTCCACCAGGTGGCGTCCAGTGGAGCTGTGCTTTGCTGGTAGAATTGAGTCAGGATGTATACAAAGCGCTCTTCTCCATATCCTTGTTCATGAATAAAGCTTTTTTGGGAGCACTTTTCTGTTAGATTGTGAAATTTTATGTAATATCCGGAAGTCCAGAGAGGAGGATTTTCTTATTCTGTAAGTGACACACATTCTTAAAGGTATTGAGAAAACAAGGGACTGATTTCTTAGGCAAGGTTGATTCTGAGATTGCTTTTTTTTTTTCCTTGGGTTCCTGGATCTAACTCTTGAGAGTTTGGATCAGGCATTGGGTTTAACAGTTCTCTGTGAATGAAATAGGTTCTAGGATTGCTTGGTATTCTTGGATAATCTCATTCATTGTCACTGTACTTGTAGAGGGAAATCTTTTCCTGTCTCCTTGAGTTCTCAGGCCCTCTGGGTGCTGATTAATACACATTAGCGTAAGTTAGAAATTCCATACTTTTTGTTCCTGTGCCTAAAACTGACTTTTTTTTGTGATGTTGCTATCATTTTAGCAAGGATGTCCTCCTCATGTTTCACAGGAGATGCTTTTCTTCCCCTTGTGGCTTATCTCTTAAGCCTTGTAAATGCCGCTAGGTAAGAATTAAGGCCAGACCTCCCCGCATAAGTTATATTCAGAAACATGACTTTTTAATTCAACAAATATTTGAGGATCTACTATGTGCTCCAACTAGAAAGATGAAAAAAAAACTAGTTCCCCAACATACAGTACCACCAGAGAGTGAGGCAGACAGGCAGGCTTGCCTACAATGTGAGACTGGGGACAGGTTTGTGACAGGTTGTTGGAGTGTGGAGGCGGGACATCCACATCAGATCACGGATAGTTCAGAGGAAGTGGTGCTGGGGTGGGGAGGTTTTCCGGGAGAATGAGGTGTCAGCCTTCAGGTAAGTGTGTAAGGAACTAGAAGGAAGATAGAGAGGGGCTCGGGAAAGCAAAAGGTATGCAGGAAGCTCCAAACCAAATTTAGTCATTTATAGATATTTAGATTCCTTGAACCTATGTATTTTAAAAATAGGACCATCTTCACTTTCTGTTTTGTGGTATTTTCTACTTTTGGAAGATTGTCCTCTTTAGGGAGTGTGTGTGTATCCTATTTCTTCAAGGTTTTTGGTTTGCTTCTTTGATGTTTTTGAAGCTAAGATAAGATTCCAGACAAAGAACCAAAAATATTTAAATCTTAAAAAACTCTCAGGGATCACCTTCTATAATAAAGTCACAAGCTTACAGTGAAACAACTCAGTGCAGACAAACCCAGTTCTGGTCTCTACTTGACCACTTTTTATGTAAAGGTGGGTATGGTAAGCTGTTACTAGGCTGAGCCCTTCCATTAGTCAAGCCCTTTATCTGGATGATGCAGTCTTCACTCTTTGAAGTAGAAACTGTGAATATGTCATTGTGACTGTCTCTGGTGAGGAAACAGGCTCTGAGGAGACTGTTAACTGACTCGAGGTCACTGTGGCGGGCAGAATGGTGGCTCCCCAGAGATGCCCCTGTTCTAATCACCAGAACCTATGAACATGGTGCGTCGCATGGCAAGGGAGAATTGAGGTTGCATGTGGAATTGGGTTGCTAATCAGCTGACCTTGAGAACAGGAGATTATCCTGGATTATCTGAGTGGGCCCAATGTCATCAGGAGGATCCTTAAAATTGGAATTGAGAGGCAAAGAACAGTGTCAAAGTGACGCAATTTGAGAAGGACTTGTCCAGCCCTTGCTGTCTTTGAAGGTGGGAGGGGCCACAAGCCAAGGAGTGCAGGCAGCCTGTGGAGGCTGGCGACCGGAAGGAGATGGATTCTCCCCAAGAGCCAGAGGGATCATGCCCTATTGACACCTTGATTATAGCCCTTGAGGCCCGTTTTGGACTTCTGACCTCCAGAACTGTGAGGTAAATAGTCTTTTTAATCTACTAAATTTGTGGTAATTTGTGACAGTAGAGGTAGCAAATGAATACAGTCACATACCAGTAAATGAGCTGGGATAGGAACCCAGGACCATGTTACTCCCATTTACTGTTGTACACTCCTGGGATGAGGCAGGGGGCACAGGATGGTGATTCCTGCCTCCTGGCCTTTGCCCATGATACTGCTTTAACTAGAATACCTTTCCCTAGTTAATATCCACCTCCCTAATTTTTCAAGGCCTAGCTGAAGTCCTTGGGGTATTTATAAATACTGCCTCGCTAGCATAATGTCTAGTACATTACAGGCATCAAATGGAGATTTCCATACCACCGGTCCTTTCCTGGAGCTCACGAGTTGGCTGTGCACCCACTTAACAACTAGCATTATTTTCTAATTTTCCCCTGAACTTTATTAGTATCTTCCTAACAAGAAGTTCCCATAGGCCCGGACTGAGTCTCTTAATAAGTCATTTTAGTAGCCGGTGTCCTGTGTGACCCATGACCCCTTCCAACTGGTCTTCATGTTCCCTGTCTGGAAGATGAGGGAGCTGTGCCCTGATCGCCTCTAAAAGACACTTCAGCTTGAGAATGCACTGGCCCTTGGCCTGTTTTTGTAGGCCTGGGAGGTAAGAATTGCTTTCATATTTGTAAAGGGTTGTTTGCAAGAAAAAAATAAAAAAAGAACGTGTGACCCTTGTGCTAGACCCTAGTAAGAACAGTTAAATGGGGATGGAGGAGGGATTTGTAAGCGGATGGGTTTCTTTTGTGAAGTCTTTCCTTCCCTGAAGGTGTTAAAACAAAAAGGAATTTAATTGAAATACGTGTGAGAGGGGCGCCTGGGGTGGCTCAGTCGGTTAAGCAGCTGCCTTTGGCTCAGGTCATGATCCCAGGGTCCTGGGATCGAGCCCCACATCGGGCTCCCTGCTCTGCGGGAAGCCTGCGTCTCCCCCTCCCACTCCCCCTCCTTGTGTTCCTGCTCTCGCTCTCTCTCTCTCTGTCAAATAAATAAATAAAATCTTAAAAAAAAAAAAAGAAATACGTGTAAGAGAAGTACTTGATCATTTTAATATTGTGCTTTGGTGAAATACGGATGGTGTGAGGGTGTTTACTGTCATGTTAGTATATGTGACAGTGCATATTTAGCTCTGCAGTTTGTGTTCCCCTAAAACAACATATTTGGAACTGCATTTCTCTCCTCCCTAACTCACAAGAAATTAAAAGTCCCAGTGAAGGAGTTCTGTGTTTACTTAGCATTTAGCCGTATTGTGGCAGGCACCAGAATGTGCATGTCTCTGTGGTGCCCAAATGCCAGAGAATTTTCTGGATAATTGTTTTGTGCTTTATATTAAGAATTTTGAAAATACACAAGGCTCAGAGTCAAATTTCTAGTGACAAAATGCAAGTAATTGTTATAGTTCATATGTTGGATGCAAACATTTCTGTAGTCTATTACATTTCTTTGAAGGTTTTTTTTCATTTGGATGGATGTATTTATTATTGGAAATGTGGGAAGTCATCCACTGAATAATTATAAATCACTATATAAATGCTAAGTAACATGGGGGCGGGTTGTTACCCTTTTTATGTATTCCTATTGTTTCCCTTTTCCTGCCTTGTCTAAAACCTTGGAAAGAAGAGTGGGAAAGCAGTTCATAAAAATGGCAGAGTATAGAGTAAAATGAGGCTTGTTTCCAGGGTGGAAGGTACCATGATGCAGGTTTGCTTTTTGGAAATGTCACTACTTCCCAGAGTAAAGAAGGGAAAGAAATTTTCCCAGGGAGTCAGTGACTTCTTAGCCATGCTGGTGAAAAGCCACATGACTTAATCCAGTGGTATTTAGTTTTGAAGTATCATGCTTTATTTATTAGCCGTTCTCCTCATGAGTATTTTACATGACCTGATACTCCATTTTGTTCCACAATCCCTAAGAGATTAGCTCACACAGATGTCTGCTGGATAGCACATGGCCAGTCCTGGTATAAAAATTTCCTCACTGCTCAGCTCCAGCATTTCTCTTCATTCTTTGAGTATATCCTTGGGTGCCTTACTTTGCAGTGCACCAAGTGCTGTTAGCTCTAGGCCTCTGAGAGAGAATTAATTTCAGATGCTCAGGAGTTTATACAAGGTCTAGAGATCCACTTTTTCCTTTCTGAAGGAGAGGTAAGGTCACACTTTTAAAAATAAAATTAATAATTCTCTGCTGTTGGAGGGGTTCTTGTGGGAAAAAAAATGTAAGAAATATTCTCTTAGGTGTCCTTCCCAGATCATTGACCATTATTAAGACTTGCTATTGGGTTTATCATATCAGCCTAAGTTTCTTCCCGAGTTTACATGAATCTTGCTTTTTCACAATTACCACCCTGGCATAGTCCAATAGAAATATAACATGAACCACATAGGTATTTTAAAATTTTCTGGTTGGCTACATTAAAAGTTAAGAAGTTGGTAAAAATAACTTATGTATATAAAATAATACATTTAGCCCACTGTATCCAAATTATTACCATTTTAACATACAATCAGTATAAAAGCTGTTGAGATATTATATATATACATATTTTTGAACCTAGTCTTTTATACTTTTACACTAGTTATTTATACTTTTACATTTAACAGCACATTTTAATTCAGATGCTGAAATTTCATTGGAAGTACTTAATCTATATTTAGATTACATAAAGATTACGGTGGGAAAATGATTTACATACTCAAGTTGTTTTAAACATACTTAAAAGTTTTCTAATGACTGAGTTGAGTCGGTCAATTTAATTTAAAATTAAATCAGTTAAGGGGCGCCTGGGTGGCTCAGTCGTTAAGCGTCTGCCTTTGGCTCAGGTCATGATCTCAGGGTCCTGGAATCGAGCCCCGCATTGGGCTCCCTGCTCAGCGGGAGGCCTGCTTCTCCCTCTCCCACTCCCCCTGTTTGTGTTCCCTCTCTCACTGTGTCTATCAAATAAATAAAATCTTAAAAAAAAAAATTAAATCAGTTAAAATGAAATAAAGTTAAAAATTTAGTCCCTCACTCACATTTATTTAAAGATTTTATTTATTTATTTATTGGGGGGGAACAAGTAGGGGGAGGGGTAGAGGGAGAAGCAGACTCGCCTGCCGAGCAGGGAGCCCGATGCGGGGCTCGATCCCAGGACCCTGGGATCATGACCTGAGCTGAGGGCAGACGCTTAACGACTGAGCCACCCAGGCGCCCTTCACTCACATTTAAAGTGCACATTAGCCATATGTTGCTAGTGGCTAATGTATAGGACCGTGCAATTCTGGACATAGGCCTCATTATCCAAGTGTCCAAGGGTAAAGCAATTTTTTCTTGAGCTACTGAGTCTCCTGCAAGCACATCCCTGAGTTAATATTTCAGATTCATGTCCCTGGTTATCTGTTAGTTGGTGAGTGTGAGTTGTGTAACTTTGCTTCAGGCAAATTTATTATTATTATTATTATTACTATTTTTTTGAGAGAGCTCAAGAGAGCGTGTGCACAAGAGTGCGAGTGGGGGAGGGGGAGGGGGAAAGGGAGGGAGATTTTTTTTTAAAAGGTTTTATTTATTTGAGACAGAGATAGCGAGAGAGAGCACGAGCAGGGGGTGGGGGTGGAGAGGGAGAAGCAGGCTCCCCGATGAGCAGGGAGCCCGAAGTGGGGCTCAATCCCAGGACTCTGGAATCATGACTTGAGCCGAAGGCTGATGCCCAACCGAGTCGCCCCGGTGCCCCAGGGAGAGAGACTCTTAAGCAGATCCCATGCTGAGTGCAGAGCCTACTCGGGGCTCGATCTCATGACCTGAACCGAAATCAAAAGTTAGACACTCAACTGTCTCAGCCACCCAGGTGCCCCTATTAGTAATTTTAAAACCGTTGAAAATCTGTTCTCTTTCTTAATAAAGGAAACTATTTGTTACTCTTTCTGGACTGTTTGAGAATTTTAACATTTTGCCTCCTTGAGGTAGTAGATTTTCCCTCAGTATATGTGCTTTACCCCAATACTAAACTGAAGTTTTCATATTAAAAATTGAATTTAAGGCAAGTGGTTTTAAGCAAAATAAAATAGTCTGATATTAAAATGTTATGCAAAAGCCCCAAAACAAAAGTCTTGATGTAAACCAGAAAGATCGCGATGAGCCAGATGCATCTGAGTAGAAGCCAGATGGAATTTCAGATTCTTCCATCCTGGATGTGTCTTTGGTGGTTGCCACGAGGTAAATGGTGACAGTGGTGTTTGGAAGGCACGGGAAGGTCAACAGAAGCTATATACCTAAGGGGAGTGTGGGAAGCAGGGGTGGAGCTTTCCGTTAGTGGCAGAGAACAACCCCAACCTCAAAGATAGCAAGGGGTAAACCTGTATAAGTACTGAAAGTAGACAAGATTTTTTTTTTTAAGATTTTATTTATTAATTTAAGACAGAGAGATAGAGAGCGTGAGCAGGGGAAGAGGCAGAGGGAGAGGGAGAAGCCGACTCCCCGCTGAACCAGTAGCCTGATGTGGGGCTCGATCCCAGGACTCTGGGATCATGACCTGAGCCGAAGGCAGACGCTTAACCATCTGAGCCACCCAGGCGCCCCTGAAAGTAGACAAGATTAATGGATCAAATCAAGGTCATTTATTATTCAGAGCACACAAACAGTGATGTGGTGCCGTAGGCCTAGATGGTGGCTGTGTTTGTGGTGGGCTGCCTTGTAGCTGAGGGACCCAGAGCCAGGGACTCAGCACCTTTTGTAGCAAGCGGCCAATAAGCCAGTCTTCATGCTGTGGTCAACTCGACCTCCTTAGTTGCCTGACTGACCAGCTACAGAAACTGGTTTTAACTACTGGTTTTACCCCGACGTTCTTTCCTGGTCTTGGTACATCTTGCAAGTGGTCTTTGTGACGCCTTTCACTAAATGATTAATAGAGACTTGAAACTGGCCAGTTACCTGGCTAAGAAGAGTTTATTGAGATTTTTAAAAAAATTAATTGAACAGGATCATGTATGTCATTGTTGGACCTTATTTTGGTGGGGGAGGGGAAAGCGTTATTTCAAATTTATTTTTATTTTTTATTTTTTTAAAGATTTTTATTTATTTATTTGACAGAGAGAGGGAACACAAGCAAGGGGAGTGGGAGAGGGAGAAGCAGGCTTCCCGCAGAGCAGGGAGCCAGATGTGGGGCTCAATTCCAGGACCCTGGGATCATGACCTGAGCCGAAGGCAGACGCTCAATGACTGAGAGACCCAGGCGCCCCCCAAATTTATTTTTAATTCAACGAATTCAGAGTCCTTAATTAAAATATTGAAGCTTCACCACCTTTAGGACAAAATTACTCATTTTAGAAATGACAGAGACTCCTACTGTAGAAAGCCTTGGAGCCCTTGCTTAACAGAGAATGTTCTGGATGTGGAGGTGAGAAGCGTTATTTTTTTGTGTGTCTTTCTTAACACTATAAACTTCCTCTGCTAATTCAAGTACTCCTTGTACACATGACAGTGCAAATTTAAGTGGCCTCTTCTAGCAAGGTTTCCGCTATATGCAGGAACTTAAAATAGATGTGTGAATTTCATAGATATCTCTGTATGTGAAAAGTAAAGTTTTAAAATTGTGATATGTTTGGGCATGTTTGAATCTGCTGTGTGCAGGCAGGCTGTCCCTTCTTAATGCAGTTAAACAGGTTTTTTGAACAGGCCCTTTCAACTTTTGGATCAGCCTGTCACTTTATTTTTTTTTTTAAACATTTTATTTATTCATAAGAGACAGAAGAGAGAGGCAGAGGGAGAAGCAGGTTCCCCGCTGAGCAGGGAGCCTGATGTGGGACTCGATCCCAGGACCCTGGAATCATGACCTGAGCTGAAGGCAGACACTTAACCATCTGAGCCACCCAGGCGCCCAGCCTGTCACTTTTTATTCCTCTGCTCCGATAAGTCATGTTGGTGACACTGGCTGACTGTCAAGTGTATTTCCTCAGTGGCTGCTTTTCCTTCTCCTCTTTTCTCTTTTTAGCCGTGGCTGTCCACCAAGATTCAGCCTTCTTCTGGAGAGTGGTGCCTTCTAACCCTCTCTTGTGTCCTGCTTTTTCTTCTGACAGCTTTGGCATCTGAACTTACATGTTATGCCATTTTTTAAAATCCAGATTTTGAGCTAATTTTATACTTGTAGAAAAGTTGCAGAAATAGGACTGGGAGTTCCTCTGTTTTCTTCCTTCACCTCGCTTCCCCCAATGTTAAGATGTTATATAACCAACCATTTGTGACGGTGCTTTGGTCAAAACTAAGAAATTACCATTGGTACAGTATCATTAACTGAACCACAGGCCTTATTTAAATTTTGCCAGTGTCTTCACGAAATGTTTCTTTTCTGTTCCAGGACCCAATATGGGATCCCACATCACGTTTAGTTCTTTTTTCTCCTTAGTCTCTTCCAACTGATGACAACTCCTTAGTCGTCCCATGTCTTGTGTGAACTTGACCCTTTTCAGGAACACTGGTCATTGTTCATCTTGTTGCTCAAAGAGCTCCAGCTTTCGCCTTTAGGAGTGTCTTGGGTCGGCTCCTGTGTCCTTTGAACGTGCTCTGTCCTTTATTGTGACACAAGCTGTTTCCATCTCCTTTTGTGCTTCCCTTGCCCCAGCTCTGGAATCAGCCTCTTCTCCAGGGAGCCCTGGTTTCTTTTATGGAAGAAAGGCAATTAGAAACCAAGACTGGGGTGCTGAGTATGCTCTTTGGTATCGGGTGTCATGACTTGTAGGCCCTTTCAGCGTGCAGAACAAGGACATGTATATATTTACACCCGCGCGTATGCCTACGTCTGTAGTTCTCTGTTGTGTGTGTGTGAGAAAAGCCCTAAGTTTATACTAATTCCCTCTGATTCCAATCTAACACCAGAGTGTAGCTTTCCTTTATTAATGTGTAACTTTCTCCACCCACCCCGAGAAGCCTGGCTCTCATTGTCCTTAGTTCTACGGTACTCAGTCTAAGATACTGTTCCAGTTACTCAGTTCTTTCTCCCTACCCCTCCACCCTTCCACCGTGGTGTGATAGTTAAGTTTATTTGTTAGTGCTTGTGTTCCACATTGGGCACCCCCACATCTTGGTTGGTTTAATGATTTTTGTTTGTGGGTATGTGAAGGGTGTGAAACATCGCTTGGGCTCTGAGAGTCCCAATAGGAAAAGGTGTCCCCGGAGGAGGAGGGTCAGGCTGCCTCACCCCTGTTTCCCGACCCCTTTCCCATCCTTGCCCCCCGCCCCCCATACATAACCAGTCTCTGTCGTTACTGACTTACCCTTCCTGTTTCTTTGGTTTTGTGCCATTTTAAACTCGTCAGATTTGTATGAAAGGTGGTCTCAGGGATTGCCACGCCCGCTTTCTCCCTCTTGGCCACTCGTCCAAGAGCAAGGCGACACCCCTGCTGCAGAGTGGGACTGGGGGTGGGTGAAGCTGGAAACTTGGTGTGTTTTAGTACTTTCATATTTTTACATTTTGGCTACTTAGATAAAACTTGGTTATATTTAAAGTTAACTGGTATCTTATTTAACATCCAATAAAGCAGAAGGGGGCTAGGAAAGAGGGTACCTTTTCCTACACCATCTTATCCACTCGCCTTTTTTTTTTTTTTTTAAGATTTTATTTATTTATTTGAGAGAGAGAGAGAGAGAGATCACAAGTAGGCAGACAGGCAGGCAGAGGGAGAGGGAGAAGCAGGCTCCCCGCTGAGCACAGAGCCCGATGTGGAGCTCGATCCCAGGACCCTGGGATCATGACCTGAGCCGAAGGCAGATGCTCAACCATCTGAGCCACCCAGGCGTCCCTCCACTTGCCTTTAATACTAGATATTTTAGTCAATTTTTAGCCATACAAATACTACATCTACTCCTTGAGGGAAAGAAAAGAAAGCTTACACATAAGGATAAGGTCCCCTCTGATCTCTATCCCCCACATAAAACTATTTTTATTATCCTTTCAGAGTCTTTATACTTTTTTTAAACATACGTTCCTGTAGGAAAAAAATAATGTATGTTGTTTTATAAGGTGTGAGGTTTTGTGTGTTTTTTTTTAACCGATAAAAAGGTATACTTTACCTTTCTTCAGCTTGCTTTTTCACTCACGTGTCAAGAAAAATGTTCATGTCGTACAGATAGCCCCACTCCATTGTTTTGAACATCTGCCAGAGTATTTCTTGGTGACAGTCCTTACGTGTGGCTCCGAGCACCCAGGTGCGGATCAGCAGTGGGGCTCGGGGCTGCAGCTTCTGCCCACATCTCATTGTGAGCAGCACACCCCCTTGCTCTCCCGAGTGGCTGCCACTTTCCGTGTCCCACCAGCATCATATCAGAGTGACCTTTCTCTACTGGTCACCAATACTTGGTATTTCCTGTGTCTCAAATTTGGGGCAGTTTGAGGGTAAAGAGGGGTACTTTGTTTTAATTTGCTTTCCTCTGAAATAGGGAGGTTGAGTGTATTTTCATGTAATTATTAGCCTTTTACATTTTTTTCTGTGGTTTGCCCATTTTTAACTGCTTTCTTTTTCTTATTTATTTGTGTGAGTTCTTTGTACATTTTAGATTCATTCATTTAACCAGTATTTATTGATCTCTTAGATGCCTAGGCACTGCTATAGGTGCCGGGGTAATAGCAATAAACAAGGTTGCTAATTTCACAGGAGTTAAGAGGAAGTTGGACCAAAGAAAATCAAAATAAATCAACCAGATTATGTAGATATTAATAAATGCTATAAAAAAAATAGAGTAATGGTAGAGAGAGTGCTCGAGTGGAGAGGAAGCCCCAGTTTGCCCTTAGAGACTTCATCCTCGGAGTATTTGCACTGAGGTGGGATGGTCAGGGAAGGCTTCTTGGAGAAGGTGGGGTTGGAGCTGAGGTCTGAATGGCGTGGAGCCAGCCATGGGAGTGTCCAGAGAGAACAGCATGTGCCTGGGCTCTACGGTGGGGTAAATGAGAGACGGGCACGGGGTCACGGGAGAGGAGGTCACATCATCGCAGGTGACCGTGAGGGATGGTCATCAGGAGGAGGCGTGAGGTCTGTTTCAGGAGGAGGTTTCTCCAGCCCCTCCTTTCTTGTCTAGGCTAGGTGACCGGAAAGAGCTTTGCTCTGGGGATTTGTGCATCAAGACTTGATCATTGGGTTTTGTGGTGGTTTTAAGGCATAGGCTTTTTCTTTAATAAAGGAAAATTTTCTGTTTCAGATTACCTAGGAACAGTACGATTTGGGGTTATCACAAATAAACATCTTGCGAAACTGGTATCCTTAGTACACTCTGGAAGTGTGTATTTACATAGACATTTCAACACATCACTTGTAAGTATTTTGAAATCACATTTATATTAGCGCCGTGGTTCTTAACCTTGTTTAGGTCACAGACTTCTTTGAGAATTGGATAAAATCTGTGGGTGCTCTCCCTAGCAAAGTGTACATGATTTTATATGCAAATTGAGAGTTCTGCAACCCCATGCTAGAGCCCGTACCCCTGTTTATGAACCCCTGCATTAAAGGGCTCTCAAATGTAACATCTAGAAATTCTTTGTTTATATTCTTTGACTCTGGTACAGCCTCGTTAGTTTTCCTCCTTGGATGAAATTGCAGGATTGTTCCGTTGGAGAATTGTTACTCTGGGCCCGTGTTCTCAGAGGTTAAGCTTCCATTGGGCGATGTTCTCTGTTCATTTGTTCCATTCATCAGGAGTACTCATGTGACATGCTCTTCTCCTTAGGTGATGAAACGGATTTTGAAGTTCTTGTTAAGTCACAGTGAGAAGTTGATGGCTTCTCACCCCAGCGAGCCTTGGTTTTCCATTGTCGTCTTTGTTCCCTGTCTTCATTTGCTTTTGGTGAACCAACCCCAACTCAGCTATTTCTGAGCTTTTGACCTGTATCCTGCTTAGTCCTGTACCTCTGCTCTATTTGTTGCTGCTGCTTCAGTCCCATCACTGAGAGTTTATTTTTCTTAAGTATTTTCTGTCTCTAACTTCACTGACAGTGTGTGTGACTTACAGGTTGAGTGAAGACCAGTATCTGTGTAACCTGTGTACCCAGCCCGTTGAACCTGGGCTCCCCTCAACTCAGCGTGCAAGTCGCATGCCTGTGGGGGGACTGTTAGGCCCTCTCCGGGGTGCTCCCTTGGTTGCCAGTCGCCCTGGCTTCTGCAGCTCCCTAGCAGCCCAGATGCTATGCTGTATTTCTTGTAGTTTGGACTCCAAAAGTCAAATGTGTTTTTGTGTTTCGCAAATAGAAATGTGTACATGATGTTTGAGTATATTTTTTCAAACTCCCGCCATCCCACTTCGAGAGTCACTGCTTTGCTGGTTTCTCTGCCGCCTTCCCGCTCTCCTCGTGCCTCTGAGCTGCTTCTTACTTCCTCTGCTTTCGCTGTCTGTCCCATCTTTCTTCATCCTCCTTTTGTAGTATGCTGTACAACCACCATGTATCGTATGGATTTAGAGGGGAGGGCACTGAGGAAGGAACATGAAACAGAGAAGCTAGGGCTGTGGGGATGGCCCTGGCAAATGCACTGGGCTTACTGCATCAGGTCTGTAGTTCTTAAGGTCATTTGGTTGGTTTAGCAGAATTCCTTTTATCAAATGAACTACTACTGGGATACCAGTATTTTAACATAAAACCAGTGGACATCTTTGTCACGAGGCAATTTAATTCTCTGTTTTGGAGAGTATAAAAGATCTCATTTTGTGGAACCCTCCAAAGCACTTTTTTGGGGAGTTTCATTTGAAACCCAGTGATGCATATTTTTGGAATTTCAAACATAATTTTATGTTGACCTACTTTGGTTGTTACAGAGAAACAAAGCACAAAACCTAAGTGTCTCCTTTCTTCATTCTGTACACATAAGTGTGATCTGTGGTCTTGTACAAGTTGTGGGTCATTCATGGATTCTTTCAAGTATTTGTTGAGTTCCTGCTGTGTGCCAAGTGTTCTTGTAGTCACTGGGAGTACAGGGGGCCAGAACAGATACAAAGGTCTGCCCTAACGGGGTGGCAGAATGGGGGGGGGGTGCTCCTCCCGCCATTATGAGCCAAGTTTTGAGGAACCAGTGTAAAAATCTAAATGATCCTTGGCTTTATAACCTCCTTTCCTGTAGGTGTTCATTGATCCTTTTACAATAATCCTTGTATAAGAACCCAGTAAAATGTAATAGTTCCCTTTGGCCAGGGTGGAAGAGGTCATTGTTGCCAGCAGCAGATTGGGAGAGTTCTTCAGTGGTAGAGGAGTCAGCTGAAGGGGACGGGAGGCATCTGTGACCTGGAAGTCACCTTTCTGCAGCCGCTTCCGCTCTTTCCAACCACTTGTGAGGAAACGCTGTGTCTGGAGGAGCAGGGGCAGGTCACGTCCCTGAGTCGTCTTGTCTGCAGCTGGGCAGTGGTGGGGTGGTCGGGGCCTCCTGAGCCTGCCCTGCCTTCAGCCTTCCCTGTGTTGTCCTTCGCAGGTCTTCCGCAGGGAGGCTGTCAACTACACGGCAGAGAACATCCATAAGTGGGCCTTAGAGAATCGAGAGGCGCTGCTGCGATGGCTGCGGCCACACGGCGGCAAGAGCCTCCTGCTGAACAATGAGCTCAAGAAGGGGCCGGCGCTTCTTGTGTTTCTCCCTTTTAATCCTTTAGCCGAAAGCCACCCTTTAATAGATGAGGTAAGAGTCATAATGTTAAAAGGTATCTCCTAGGGACCAGGAAAGCCTCGTGAACTTGGACGTCTCGCTCTTGGTTCACGGTGATTTCCGCCAGGAGCCGAGAGCCCGCCAGCAGCGGCCGCTGCATTTCTGCACCGTTACTCCTTCGTCCCGTAAGTGGGCAGGAGAGTGGGTGCCGGGGGTAGGACCCACCGCGGCCTCTCTGGCCACGTTGACGGACAGCTGCTCGAGTCTGGGGGAATCGGTGAGAACAGGCCTGTCCGAACTGCGCCTCCCCAGGGTGGGACCAGATGTCCCCCGTCCCGCCATGACCCACTGCGGGAGTGGCGTAGAGGGGCTGGGCTGCGGCACGGGCAGGGTGCGGGGTGGCCTCGGGGGTGGCCATTGTGGGGGGGTTGGGTCTGACCGCCAGCCCTGGCCGACCTCAACCCGGCAGCCGGGAGCGGCAGTGGTGATGCTGGGCTCCCCTGTTTCTCTAAGCCTTTCTTGTGAAGATAAGCAGAGCGGTTTCCAGAGGCGGACGCTGTCAGGAGTCTGCCCCTCCCTCTGCTTTTCCTGTTTCGGCTGGTGCACTCACGCTCTCTGGGTGGGAGTTGATTTTATACATGGATCATTTGGAGGCACTTAGAGAGAGTAATAACAATTACAGAGAGCGCCTGGGATTGCTAAATTGGATTTACTGGGGGGTTTATTTTTTCCTTCCCTCAAGGATCCCTTAATTGGCCAAAACCAATTTCAGACCGCCAGTGTACCACTGGCCAGGCTAACCAGACACTGCCTCTCCCCGAGCCCCTCCGCGTGAGCCTGATGGTCTGCCTGGAGGCGGCAGGGAGACGGGCCTCTTGCCCAGCCAGACCCCTGACTTTGCTATTCTGGAGCCTTATTGTGAGAGTTGTTACCCCCGCTGCTACTCTGGCTTCGAGGAAGAAACAAGAGAAATGAAATAGCGGGGCGCCTGGGTGGCTCAGTCGGTTGAGCGACTGCCTTCGGCTCAGGTCATGATCCCGGAGTCCTGGGATCGAGCCCCACATCGGGCTCCCGGCTCGGCGGGGAGCCTGTTTCTCCCTCTGACCTTCCCCCCTCTCATGCTGTTTCTCTCTCGCTCGCTCTCAAATAAATAAATAAAATCTTTAAAAAAAAAAAAAAAGAAATGAAATAGCTTTGTTTCTTCTCTTATGATTAGGGAGGACTTGAAGTAATAAGACTTATTTTCTTGAGAAAATCTTCACTACACGGATAGTTGATGAACTAAGACACTCTCCCAAATTACTAGGCCTTTACTACATCTACTATTAAGAGCCATAAGGCTCTTGGTAGGAAAGGTGGGGTTTTTAACCACGGCATTAGCTATGGTTTGGGATTTTTACTTTGACTTCTAAAATTTCTTTGTGGAGAATTCTATCTTGTCTGATTTGGGCAAGTAAGCGTCCTGGGTGGGGTAGTGTTTTGTAATTGGAGCCGGTCCTCTGTTCAGGGGGTCGTGGTTGGATTTAGGCCCCTGGTGGGAGGACGCTAGCTTTCCTGCCTTTTTCCCTGGCTCAGCATTTCCCTTCTCTCCCCTGACTCCTCCATCTATGGCCAGGCCTTCTTTTTTTTTTTTTTTTTTTAAATCTCTTTGTTCCTGTGGCTCTTTCCTCAGAGCTCAGAGTGTCCCTGCAAGGTGAGTGGATTCCCCAACCTCAGTGTATGGTTGAGATTGTTGATAACCAAATGGCATCTCAGCGGTATTATGGCTTCCTTATTAGCCAAGTAAAGTGTCCTGTGCAGTACATTTCCCTCTTCATTTTAGGTCAGTTTAGCAAATGTTTATGGAGCACTGTGTCAGGGAGCCGTGGGGGAGAAAGATGGAGAAGACGCAGCCTTACCCTCGTGGTCTCAGAGGCTTGTCCAGTAGGGGCAGGAGGAGCTTGCTTTTAATTAATTCAGGGCGGAGGAAGGTCAGCCCCAGGCCCGGCTCAGGAGGAACTGGAGGAGAGAGGGCTCTGTGCCAGGAAGCTGAGGCTGTGGGCGGGGCAGGGATGGGGGACAGACTTTTAGGGTGGCCGGGATGTGGATGGGCTGAAGGAAGCGTAAGGGAAGGCGCAGCCTGAGCAGAGGCACGGCGGTGGGGAGGTTGCTGTGGGTTCAGTGTTAGCAAGTAGTGCGGGTTTGTGGCCCCCGGAGGGGCTGCCTGGAGAAGTCCCAGGTGGAAAGCCTGAAGAGGAGAGGCCGTTGGGTGCGACTTTGAGGACTCCAGGGTTCAGCGTGGCCAGCATAGTGTCACTGACAAAGAGATGTCCGCAGAGTGGTGTTCCCATGATTCGCATTTTCCAGGCAGCAGTGTTCCAGGAGTGTGGGAAGTAGTAAAGTCCGGAGCTTGGGTGCTGGTGGGGACGGGAAGTGGGGTATGTGAGCAGGGGTAAGGAAGCCGTCGGGGTTGGGTCGGGTGGGTCGGGGGAGCAGCACACTTGGACATTCCCAGGCTGAGTTCTAAGCTCATCAGCTCCTCAAGCGCAGGAGAGTTTAAGCCTTAAGCCTTTTACCCATGCCCACCTCGAGGCCCAGTTGGGCAGGCGGTTGAGGACGCTTATATTGTGGAGAGAGGTCAGTGTCCCGTGAGGGTAGTAGCGTCGGGGCTTGCCGGGCAGCGGGTTTTGAGGCAGCCATAGTGGGGAGTGTGGTGGGTGGCACACAAGAGGACGGCCATATGCTGGCTCCCTTGTGAGCCCTGGTCTGGGGCCAGCAGCTGCCGACACACGCGCATCCCCCCCCAGCACCCTCACGGGAGAGCACAGCATCAGGCTGCTGGCCCCCTGCGTCTCTGCAGAGGGTCCTGGAGAGGTCATAGGACGTCCCAGCTGCTCAGAAGACATGCTCCCTGCAGCCAGCAAAGAGTCCGTGTGCCTCGTTTCCGCTTTCACAGCGCCGCTCTGACACGTTCAGTGTGTGAGCCTCACGAGCAAGGTCATGGTTATCTTGTTCTGGCTTAAACATTTGTCTGATTAAAGAAAATGGAAGAAAGCATTTACAGCACAAATAGTTGAAGTTATTTGCCAGATTTTCCTCATTAGTTCATGTGAAATTAAGTATGACCTGAAGCATTTCACATGTAAAGATGGAACTGGACTTGCATTGTCAAAACTGCCCCAGGTGTGAAAGGAATGTGAAAGTGAAAACCAGTTCAATTTATAGGAGAAAAATAAGAATTCCTCTCTTTTTTAAGAGCATTACTCTATACAAAATATTTTCTTCAATTAAAAATATCCTTTACGTGGTGCTTTGCTTATGAGCAGTGTTGTGAAAAGAGATGAGGAGAGAAAACCCTTTAAGGACCCCTGCTGTCCTTAGTATACTCCTCCTTGGGCTTCTTGTAAAAGATTGCAGTAAATACTTCAATTTCTGTGGGGTTTTGGGGGGGGATGGGCAGGGGGCACGGGTGGGAATGGTAATCCATTGTGTGTTTGGGTGCAGAGCAGTGCCCGGATGGGGCCAGAGGGCAGCTGGGCTCCTGTGGCTCGCACGGGCCTGACCTTATTAGTGGGCTGTGCTGTCAGAGCCTTTTCCAGAGAGGGCCGAGACGCTTTATGTGGGGGGAGAAAAGGAAACACTGGTTTATCATCTGAAGTGATCCTTTCTTATGCCCGAGAACTATTCAGTTTATATTTCTGTACAGATGCATATGTCTTGAATTACCACCCTCTATAAATACCGTATATAAAATTTGGAGTTATTTTGAAATTGGAAAAGTACTCACTAAGTGGCTTTACACACAGACACACTTGAATGAAACAAAATCCTGAGTGACTTAACACCTTTTAACTAACTGGCAAGATTTGATCCAAGTGAGCACGTGATTCTATTTTAGACAGTAGGTGGGGTAAATGCCTTTGGATTGTAATGACTTGCTTGTTTTTCTTATGAACCTGGGGTGGGTAGTGAAAGGTATTCAGTTTGGAGATAGTCTTAGAATGAAATGTAAATCTAATCGGGCTAATACTGATCTGAGGTTAAAGTGGTTAATCTCCCCAGGAAGTGGGAGTGTGTATGTTACCCCGAGATGCCATTCATTCACCAGATCTTCTTGTGCATTTGTTCTGTGCCTGGCTGTGGGGAGAACAGGAGAAATCAAACAGGGTTTCTACCTGTGAGGGTCCATAAGCTTGTGGGGAGGAGGGGCATCTGAGCAGACACTTGTGAGACTCTGTGGGAAGGGCTTTGGGGTCCCGAAGAGGCAGAGCCAAACTCCCAGGTGAGGTGGCGCAGGCGGCGTTAGCTTTACCGAAGCAGCCACCCTGCTATTGGGCCTTGGGGACAGTATTGAGGTTTGTTGGATGGAGGAGGTCCTGGCCAGGCCTGCTCTAAAGAGGGTGGGGTGACCCTGGAAAGGCAAATGCAGGCCAGACTGTGTTAGGTTTTATCCTCCAGGTAGTAGGGAGCCATCGAATGTCATTTGGCAGAAGAGTGCTGTGCTTAGGGTGGTAATTTTAAAATTAATAGTGACAGTGTGGAGGCCGAGTGAGGCAGGGGAGAACATGTGGTGGTGGTCTGTGACGACTGAGGGCCTGAATCGAGGCCGTGGCCATGGGGACACAAAGGATGGGGACGGCTTTGTAGCTGAAGTCAGAGGTGGCGGGGCTTGAGGCTCGTGCGGACGCAGAGGGGAAGTTGGGGCTCGAGGGATCACCATTCCCACTTTGTAATGCTGTTTTCCCAGAGAGGGCAGCACAGGGTGGGGAGGAGGTTATGGGGGAAGACAGGATGGATAAGTATGGTTTGGAACAGGTTGAACTTGTAGCCTCCTGTGAGGTGTGAATTTATTTGGAAACAGGTATGCCGTGAAATACTGTGATCCACTCATGAGGTGTTTGGGACATTTTTAGACTGTTAGTAAAGGTGAAGAAGACATCATACGTATGGAAGAGTGGCCCCTCAGCTTAGAGGTATGTTGCAGAGGGGGAGCTTGGCTCTTGTCGTGTGGTGGATGGAGACGTCTGCCTCTAAGACTCCTTCCTGCTCCCCACAGTTGGCTCACTGTTAATAGAGTGACATGTTCTGAAAGGTAATCCAGGCCTCTTCATTCATAGCTTTGGGGTAATGCTTTCCTGTTTGATGGAGTGAGCGGAAGAGCCGGCCCGCCGGCCCGGGCTCCTGGTGAATCGGACTAGGATGCTTCCCGGGCCCGACGGCTGCGGGCTCCCTCCCTCCGCCATCGCTGTGCCTCTCATGAGCTCCACCCTGTGTTTCAGATCACCGAAGTGGCCTTGGAGTACAACAACTGTCACGGGGACCAGGTGGTAGAGCGGCTCCTTCAGCACCTGCGGCGAGTGGACACCCCGGTGTTCAGGCCTCTGGCGCCTGAGCCCCCCGCGCAGCTGCCGGAGCCGCCGCTGATCACGGCGTCCCCCTGCTGCAACACCGTGGTGCTGCCCCAGTGGCACTCTGTCTCCAGGACGCACAACGTCTGTGAGCTGTGTGTCAACCAGAGCGCGGGGGGCGTCAGGCCGAGCTCGGTCGGCATGCCGCAGTGCAGCTTCTTTGAGATGGCGGCAGCTTTGGATTCTTTCTACCTCAAGGAGCAGACCTTTTATCATGTGGCGTCGGACAGCATAGAATGCAGCAATTTTCTGAGTTCCTACAGCCCCTTCAGCTACTACACTGCATGTTGCAGGACCATAAACAGGGCCGTGACGGGCTTCATTGATTCTGGACAAGGTGTCTTTGAAACCCCGACCGTCGCGTTTCCTTCCCTCGAGAAGAAATGTGAGGCCGATCCCCCAGGCTCCGTTCCTCACATTGAGGAGAACAGGTATCTCTTTCCTGAAGTGGACGTGAGTAGCACAAACTTCACAGGCCTGAGCTGCAGAACCAACAAGACCCTGAACATCTACCTTTTGGATTCAAATTTATTTTGGTTATATGCAGAGAGGCTGGGGGCTCCGAGCGCCACTCGGGTGAAGGAATTTGCCACAATTGTTGATGTGAAAGAAGAGTCTCACTATATCTTGGATCCAAAACAAGCTCTTATGAAGTTCACCCTAGGTACTGTGGGCAGTTTCCTTCCCCAACATAAAAAAGTATTGCTTAACTTAATACCGGTAACTTTTATCCAGGGATCTCAGTACATTTGGTCATGGGGGGATGTCAGTTCTGTAGCTCACTTGAAATCTTTAGACTGCAGTTGGTCATCATTTTAAAAGAAGCTAATTTTGTCTAATAAAGGGAACAGAAACTTCCTAACTCCAGGTTTTGGATAAGTTTGTCTTGTAGCCCCTGAGGGGTTGGGGGGGGATAGGAGTCCAATGTTCCAGATTGGCAGTGCCTGTCCTGTTTCTGAGTTGCAGTGAGCTGCATGGGGTGGGCAGGAAAGGCAATGGGGTGGCGACCCGTTGTGCTACGAGCATCCCGGGGGGCTGATGAATGGGACCCCCGCAGCAGTGCCACTCCAAAGGAGCTTAAACAGGAAGCAGTGAAACGTAGAACCACCTGTCCTCCCTTTGGTCTCACAGGTTTGGATGTACAAGTATCAAGGCCACCAGACCTAATTTGTTCTTTTGCTGTTTATACCTCCTTGAGAGATGCTGCTCTGATCTTCTGTGTCTAGATTGTAACAAACAAGCGTCAAGGGCAACAAACAAGTGTCCTGTTGCAGACCAGCAAAAACCCACTTTGGGGGTGGGGAGCCCCGTGATGGGAAAACATCCGCGAGCTTGCTGTTGGGGCTTGGCAGCAGCAGTGAACTAACCCACGCTGTCCTGTTCCCAGGACTTTGCTGACATCCTTGATGTCCACACAAGGAAGCGCGAATTCAAAAGCCGTGTTAGTTCAGCCTCAGTGGAAACTCGGGGAAAGTCATTGTTTGCCAAATGAAGACAGGAGGAATTTGGTAGGGAGAGAAACCTTTTACTTCCAAGTTTTAGAGAATATGAAAGCAAGAGTGAAATTTATTTATTAGAGAGATAACGAAAGAGAGCAGGAGCCCCGGGGGGTGGGGGTGGGGAATGGGAGAAGCAGGCTCCCTGCTGAGCAGGGATCCTGACACAGGGCTTGGTCCCAGGACCCTGAGATCATGACCTGAGCGGAGGGCAAACGCTTAACCAATTGAGCCACCCAGGCACCTCCCGAGTTTTCTTAAAGTGAAACAAGCCTGTGTTTTTAGAGTGTTTATTAGACTTCATAATTCTGTTCAGTAATACTTGGCATTCAGTGAGCTCATAATGGTGTTCAATTTGAGTTCAAGGGTCATCTGAAAGAAGCCTTCTTCAGATTTCTTTTTTTTTTTTTTTAAAGATTTTATTTATTTGAGAGAGAGAATGAGATAGAGAGAGAGCATGAGAGGGGGGAGGATCAGAGGGAGAAGCAGACTCCCTGCTGAGCAGGGAGCCCTGTGCGGGACTCGATCCCCGGACTCCAGGATCATGACCTGAGCTGAAGGCAGTCACTTAACCAACTGAGCCACCCAGGCGCCCCCTTCAGATTTCTTTTGATCTTCTGTATCTACTCTGAAACATAAGTCTAGCTCAGTTTTTCTTTGTCCTGTAGTTGGTGACATTTGTAAGGGTCCTCGTGAAAAAAGGCCTGTGTGTCACTGGTTTGCAGAGTTGACTCTTCATTCAGCTTCTCTGGGCCAGTTTAGGGATTTAGGTTTCGTTCACATGAGAGAATTTTTGGTTTTATGTTTCAGAAACCTAGCCAAGTAAGTAACTCACATGCAAGACAATGACCTCTCTTTAGTATGCACATGACACCCTTCACTCCTCCTCCCTCTGCGAAACACATCACTATTGGACCTCAAAATGGAGAGTTAGAAGTAGGAGAAAGAAGGGAGAACACAGCAGATCAGTCCTGCTTCGGACAGACAACCAAGCAATCTGAGGACACTGGAGTTTATGGGAAGGGAAAAGCTGTCAGTTCAAGTTAGGTTTTCAGATTGCTTGTGGGTTTTATTTATAGGTTTTCCCACTAAATATGATTGAGTTTATTTTTCCTAAACTTTCAAAAAGGAAACTTGAAGAACTCGAATAAACATGAGAGACACCTGTCCGCTCGCGGCAGCTTGTGTAGTAGCTGTCTTTGTAGTGATGTTTAGAGGTCTTGCGATCGTAGGTTGAAATCTCTTAAAGATTGTGGCATGATGATCTGTGCAGTCTCGGGTGTCTCTTTGTGGACTGATCCTGTTAGAAAAAAAGGAGAATTCCTAGTCTGTAAATACTAGAGCATCTGACATTGTGCGGCATTTTGTTACCTAAATCCCCGCCTGGTGCATTCAGGGTTTTGCCTGTAGGTGAAGTGTTAAAAATGCAAGCCTGTGAAGCCAGCCCATTTTTTTTAAATGTAGAGTTTAAAGTAGGCCAGCTACTCTCCCAGTACTTAGCGAAGAGCTGATCTCATTTTCTCTTTATTTTTAGAGTCTTTTATTCAAAACTTCAGCGTTCTCTACAGTCCCCTGAAAAGGCATCTCATTGGAAGTGACTCTGCCCATTACCCTTCTCAGCATCTAATCACTGAAGTGACAACTGATACCTTTTGGGAAGTGGTCCTTCACAAACAGGTATGGAATCATGAGAGAGGCAGAAATCATGCCGTCTCTCCCTATTAAAATAATCCCCAGAGCCGCAGTTGTTGGGGTGAGCATTCAGGTTTGATGTGCAGATTAATCACATGGCAGTCTTCTTGCACAACATGCATGAGTTACATGCTGGTTTTCTAACTGCAAAAAGTCCTTAAAGAAAGCACATAATGAGGCACCTGGGTGGCTCAGATGGTTGGGCGTCTGCCTTCGGCTCGGGTCACCGAGCCCCACATCGGGCTCCCTGCTTGGAGGGAAGCCTGCTTCTCCCTCTCCTTCTCCTGCTCCCCCTGCTTGTGCTCTCTCGCTCTCTCCGTCAAATAAAATCTTAAAAAAAAAAAAAAAACAAAAAAACACATAATTGGAAAGATCTAAAAATAAAATTTTTCATCATGGGTGCATAAGCAACATTTCTTGAATGCCTGCTGGGTTCTAAGCACAATGAGGATGTGAGCTCATTTCCTAGGCGCCAGTAACAGCCGTCTTCCCTTCCCCCAGGACGTTTTGCTGCTGTATTACGCACAGTGGTGTGGCTTCTGTCCATCCCTCAATCATATCTTTATCCAGCTAGCTCGCCTCCTGCCGACGGATACATTCACTGTGGCAAGGTAAGGGAGCCTGCGGCACTTTGGGCCTGTGCCTGTCTTCCCTCCTTACAGCTTAGCCATATGGTTTGCAAGGGTCTGCCCATTGTTCGTTAACCTTGGGTAAGACTTGGTGTGATTTAATTGTCAGTTTAAAGCCATGAGCAAAACCTCACCGAAACTGAAGTTTTCCTGATGATTTCTGAGTGTTCCTTCCATGGTGTCGAGTATGTTTAGCCCTGATTGAATTCATGGAAGGGTGAGTGGGGGAGCAGTGCTGACCTGGTTGCTAGAACAACCCTTGGATTGGCCAACTCTCCGGAATACCATGGGAAGGGTGCCCACGGACTTCCATGGCGCTGGGGCCTTGGCCCAGTGAAAGGGGACAGGTCCCCAGTGTGCCTCCAACCGGCCCTGGGACTTGGAGCAAATCTCTCCACCAGGTTTAGTTTCCCTCCTCACTCCTAAAATTAGGAGGAAGAATTGGTTGATAACTATGTGTTCTAGTTTTGTGATTCCTTGGGTAACCAGACGTGGCCTCTGTAGTAAGCAAAACAATTTTTAAATCATTGTGTTGTAAAAAACAAGCCTCAAATAAAGAGTTTTTGGAAAAGGTACTAAGCTGTTTGGGCTGGGGGGGCGTTGTTTAGACTTCAGCCTTCCAGATAGAATTAAATATAGAAGATTAAATCATAGGAAAAAATAGCAGAACGTAGAATATTGGGTTTTGCTACTTCCTTCGAGAGATGGAAACTTTCCAAGGTGAAGCAGTTACAAAAAATAATTAAAGATAAACAGATTCCACTAGAAAAGGGCTCAATGAGAGAAGTGAGGAAGGTAGGCTTTAAAAAAAGGACAGTAGCTGTATTTTACAGCATCTGTATTTCACCCACTGGATCTGCTCTAAGTGATGATTAGAGCCAAATTTGAGGAGTTACTGTGCCATGAGATTTTTCTTCATACATGTTATCTGCCCTGCTCGTTGGAACACTCAGTGAAGCAGGTCTTAGGATCTCTTTTTACTGAGGAAGAAACTGAGTCACAGAGAGGGTAGGTAACTTGCCCAGAGTCACACTGCCTGTAAGTGAGGGACCAGGACCCAGAATCAGGTGTTCATACTCCAGACCCTGAGAAAGAACAAAGGCTTAAGGAACTGCCAAGAGGAGAATGTGGTCTGTCCGCACGGGGGAATGTTCTTCAGCCTTAAAAAGGAGGGACATTCTGACACCTGCTACAACATGGATGAACCTTGAGGACTCAGTGCTAAATGAAGTACAAAGATACAAAAGGACACGGGATGCCTGGGTGGCCCAGTTGGTTAAGCATCTGCCTTTGGCTCAGGTCATGATCTCAGGGCTTGGGATCCAGCCCTACTCAGTGCTCCCTGCTCAGTGGGTAGTCTGCTTCTCCCCCTGCCCCTCCCTGCCCCTGCTTGTGCTCACTCTCTCTCTCTCTCAAATAAACAAATAAAATCTTAAAAAAAAAAAAAGGACACATACTGTGTGATTGCAGGGATGTGAGGCACCCAGAGGAGTCAGATTCACAGAGACAGAAAGTAGATGGTGGGTGCGGGGGAGTGGGGAGCTGTTGAATGGGTAGAAGGTCTCCGTTTTGCAGGATGAAGAAATGGTTGGGGAGTTGGGTGGTGGTGATGCCTGCACCCCATTATGAGTGCACTTATCACTGCTGAGCTCTGCGCTCAGAAATGGTCGGGCTGGGACATTTTATGTGTGTTCTCCCACACTGAAAAACCAGCCCGGGGGCAGGGGAGACACAGCCGGAAGGGACTCCTGGGTGAAGAAAAGACTTGAGTAGGTTTCTCCTGGAGGAGGAGAGTATAAATAAACAAGTATGGAGATTACAGTCTAATAAGTGTAAATTAATAACAAAGTGTCATTTACACTTACTAACAGATGCTTTTAAGTGACAGCATCTTGTGTTGATAAAGTGAAGTTGGCACAGTCAGACCTAGCTCATGAATTGGGCGTAACCTTTTTGGTAAGCGTGTTAGCAGCATTTGTGAGAAAGCACAAAAATAGTTAACATTTTTGCCCCAGTTAATTTCACTTTGGGGAATTAAGGAACTAGGGCTTGGAGAGGAGCGTGACACTGTGGCATGGTTTATGTCCAACAGGAGAGCCACAGCTAAGTCAGTTGTGGCTGGGAGTTTGATGGGATTTTGACCCATTTATTAGAGCAATGCTTTTCATATAATTAATTGAAAAGAATCGCATATGAGATGTACAAGTGCCGCTCTTCACAATGTAGGGGCATATACACCAAGCCCGAATGAGAATCCCAGAAAGAAGGTCCTGATTAGCCCAGTGGAATTCTGAGCGGATGTTTACGATGATGTTTTTCTTTCAAATTTAAATTTTTGTTTTTGAAGTAAAACTCAGAAGAAAAGTATTTGATGATAGACTAAAGCGTTCAATGCCACTTGTTTAAAAAATGGAACTCTGATGTTTTAGGCAGGCTGTCCCAGGCAGAGGGAGGAGTGCTGTTTTGTTCAGTTGTTTGAAACCATTATAATTTGGTCATCCTTCTGGACAAATGCATGGTACTGATTCACTCCCACCCCCCATTATACTTTCTGGAAACTTCTGTCAAGTTGGTGATACAAAAAATTGCCATCTTTTGTATGCATTGTTTGTGATGATTGACATCGGAGCCTCCTGGCCAAGTGGCCCTCCATGGTCTGCTCCCTCCTTCTAGGATGTTTTTTGTTTGTTTCTGCACCACCTGAGTGATCCCTGCAGGCTGGGGTTGGGGGCTGCTGCCTCCTTCAATAGTAATAAAGCACAGGGTGGGTAATTGAACACAGGTGTCATTTTTTGTCATCTTCTGCATTAGAAAATTAATCTAAAATCTGCTAAAAAATACAGGTTTGTGGCCTCCCTCCAGATTTACAAAATATAAATATAAAATAGAATGTAGCTTTCTTATGTCTTCAGAGGCTTGATGTATTTTGCACAGTGATTTCCTTTTTCCAGAGCCGATGGAGGGATTAAAGTACTTGACCAGATCCCGTCAGGTGGGTGGACTGCTCCCAAGGTGTCAGTGAGGTGGTTTTTTTGTTTTTTTTTGGAAAGCTCATTTTTACTCTGAGGACATGTCCCTTCCACTCCGTAAGTGAGGTGGAAAGTTACATATTCTGGAAGCATCAGCTCTTCTTGCCTGAGTTGCAGCCGGCTTGCACTGGCACTGACTATGAGGGGCTGGTCAGTGTGGCCACAGCAAATGTTCCAGGCTCTTCTGTTACCAGAGAAGCTTCTTTCAGGGTGGAGTGTCTTGGGCTGATCTTTCACTTTTTCTCATCTTTCCCTTTGCCAGGATTGATGTGTCTCAGAATGACCTTCCTTGGGAATTTATGGTCGACCGTCTTCCCACTGTCTTATTTTTTCCCTGCAACAGGTAAAGCTGAATTTTTTCAATATTTGGGCGGATGGGATTCTTTTGCTGAAAATGAAATGGGTTTAAGACACTTCAGAGAAGTGAAATGCAAATCATTAGCTATTACTAAACTATTACGAATAAAATACATTGTTCAAAAAATGTGCCATTAGGGACCAAGGGTAAAAGGGCTTTGGCGTCACGAGGTCAGATGTGGTTTTGGTGAGAACTTTCCCCTCCCAGAGTGTGTTCTCACGAACGTGAATGTGGCCATCAGGACTCGTTTGCCTTCTTGGCCTTATGAGCGTACTACAGTGGATGGAAAGCAAAGAGCCACATTAACGTGGGGCAGGATGGTCGCTCATTGTTGAGCCCCCGGATGTCAGGCCCTGCTTTCCCCAGGCTTTCACGTGTGTCATTTTCCATCGGGTCCTGCTGATGAGCACCTTGTCCCTCTTGTGCAAGTTGGAAATGGAGACTCTCCTCCCCACTGCACCCCATTCCTGGGATTCAAGGAGCCTTCTCCCCAGGTGTGCAGACTTCTGTGAACGTCTGCCCTGGGGCTGTCACCTTGATGTCTTCACATTTGTCTAAGCGGACTCCCAAATTCAGTGATGACAGCAACTACCCTGAAAGCCCAATAGACAGGGGTGGGACATAAGCAAAGCCTAACTTGGCAATTAGTAAATGTTAGATGCGGATGTTTTGCTAAAAAGGAAATTAACTCTTGGCCTTTGAAAGCCTGATAAACCCAGATGTTCTGCCCTGTTTTAAAAAAAATATTCCCTTTTGTTTATAAAAGAATGGGTCCTCAGGGACCAGTCACCCGGCTCTGACAGTATCTTTCCAGGGGGAAGCATTTGCAGGATTATTTTAGTGAGGTTCCTAAGTCATACATGTGATGTCTCCTGTTCTCATCTCCTGCACTCACTTCTACTGTTCATTGTAGCCACTGCCATACTTTCTGTTTCTCCAGGAGCGTGCTTCCTTCCTAGAGATTGAATCATTTCCTTGTTTTTTCCTCTTTATCTCAAGGAATTTTTGCTGGAATACTTCCTGGGGTAGTAGGGTCCTGTCACATCACACACTAAAAACAGAGTGTGACTCATCCTGTTCTGTTAACTGTCGTGATGAACCTTTTCCTTCTAAGAAGCATTTAAAGCCACACAGTCAAGGGATCCTGGGCACTAACACTAGCAATTTCATCTGTGTGGGATGGAGGTCGGGCATGAATCTAATGAAGCCTGGTTTTGGAATTTCAAACATAGTCTGGGAAAGTGGTAAAGTCATAACACCCAGCACGTGCCTTTGCATGGAGACATTCTCAGCAACTAGAATGCAGGAGTATGTATTGAGAGAGAGCAAGAGAGAGAGACAGAGAATCGTGTGTTTGGGAGACTGAGTCAGGCTGTGTGGGGGGCCGAGCTTTCATCAGGAAGCCACCTGATGTCACTGTGGGGATGCGTGTTGGTGTTCCCTGCAGCCCCTCCCCATTAAAAAGTCAAGAAGGTAAATATTGGATATGAGAAGAGAGTCCAGCTCTTTGTTAGTATGCAGAGCTTGGGAAACCAAAGCCTTACTGCTCAGGAATGGAATTTTTCTTATTTCCTAAAAACAAAGAGTATTCAGCAATGAAGTAAGCTCCTCGTCAGCTGGTTCAAGTTGAGTGTTCAGCATAATGGGCCAGAAGGTGTGCATGAGCCATGGGCAGGAGCTGACCGCTTGCAAGAGAGGAAATGAAAAAGGTCTTTTTCACGGTGCATATGCTTATGTTATTTTTATTTATTTATTTATTTTTTTTGCTTATGTTATTTTTAGTGAAGAGAATATATGGGTTTTGATAAAAGAGAAGTTTGCATGTGCACTAGGTTCAAATGTGTGCAGCAAGTAGGGGAAATGTCAAGATGTTGACAGTTCTTTTGGAGGAGGATTACAGGTGATGTGAGGGCTGCGTCTTGTTTGCTTTGCAGCTGGTCCCCAGCGAGCACGTGTTTTATAGTCATGGAAGAGAGAAGCCACATGGGATGGCTGTGCCCCTCCTGCCCCTGCAGTTCCGGCTCTCCTGTGCAGGGGCGTCTTGCAGCCGCTCTGCTCACACCGCTCTGTGTGACGTTGCGGAAGTCAGGTGCTCTGGCCGGGCCTGGCTGAGGATGTCCCGGGGGTGCGGTGGATTACTGTAGTGTGGGCCCTGGGAAGGGAGCAGCCCGCCTGCCCCCACTCTCCTACCCCCTTCTTTGGAGTAGAGGCCTTATATCCTGTTCCTCATGTTTTCATCTAGCCGTTTAGGTGCTAGAGGTGCATGAACACACTCCTAGCGGATTGAGAGTGGACTCACACCGTGGGGCCTTTTACGACTCCACTTCCAAAATGATTCCTTTGTGGAAGTTTGTTCACACCTCGTGTCCTTGCCACTCCTAGAAAGTTGGAAAGCTGTTCAGCACACGGGTTCGGTGGATTCACAGAGATTGCTCCAGGGACTGGACTCCAGAATAGTGTGCTGACAGGTGTCATTCTCAGTCCTGCAAATGTCTCCACACACACTAAGGCACCTCGGCAGCTCTCTCCTGGGGATTCAGCTCCCCTGTCCTGTGAGACCAGGTTTGCGCTGCACGGCTCAGGGGCGGAGCCAGCCTCCGCTTGTCCGCTCGTCCACTCGTCGTCGTTCCTCACCTGCACCTCATAGGGATCTGGGGGTTTTCAGTCATCCGTTGAAAGGCTGGGAGTCCCCAACTCGAAGGAAGCTTCTCTCTGTGAAGAAAACCATGCTTTAAGGGAGGGTGTGGTTATATACTTACTCCACATATTTGACTAGTCCATGTATCTGAAAGTCTCCGTAAATGTATAAAACAGGGCATGTGTGATTTTAATTTCCCTGTGATTCTTATTTCATTGGGAAAGAGCTATCCATCAGCAGAACACCTTTTGTCTTTTCTTAGATATTTGACCACTGGCTTTGTGTGTGGAGAGGGTGTGTAAGCTTTTAATGAATGGTTTCTTGTTTTTTTAAGGAATGATATGACTATTTTTCAGCTAACACTCAGCATTCAGGTTAATCCGTGTCATCCGAACAGCAGTCCCGTGAGAGTGACGATGCGTTTATTACCCCTTTTACAGAAATGAGGCAGTGCAGGGGTGCAGAGGGGTCACCTGTCTGGGCGCTCAAGATCGTGAGTGGCAGCCTTGTGAGTCTGCCCGGCAGGCGGCTCTGGGGCCCATATGTGGCAGAAATGTTGGTCATCAGTTAAATGACAACTTCTAAAAAGGAATTTTCTTTTTTTTTTTTTTTTTTTTTTTAAAGATTTTACTTATTTATTTGACAGAGAGAGACACAGTGAGAGAGGGAATACAAGCAGGGGGAATCGGGGAGGGAGAAGCAGGCTTCCCGCGGAGCAGGGAGCCCAATGCGGGGCTCGATCCCAGGACCCTGGGATCATGACCTGAGCCGAAGGCAGACGCTTAACGACTGAGCCACCCAGGTGCCCCTAAAAAGGAATTTTCTATACATCAGGACTTGCAACAGAGCTTTGGGGGAACCCCCTTCATATGTCACTTTCCTTCCTTATTCTGTGCTTTCAGGGCGGGGTGGCCTTAATTTCTCGGAGTCCCTTGGTTGGTCTTTGTATCAGGGGTCAGGGCTTGAGTGATACCTCCTCCATCGTGGTAATAAAAATGTCTCCAGATGTTGCCAAATGCCCCTGGGGGGTTATAGTCGCCTCGGGTTGAGAACTCCTGCCTTGGATAATGTGTAATAAATGCTGGCGGAAGAAATCTGGCTGAGTGTTCAGTCTTCCCTATTGCACCACTGTTGACAGCCACGGAGTGACACGGGTGACGTCCTGCCCCAGGACATCCTTCCTTACACGCCCCTGAGCCTCTCAGAGCTCGCGGAGGCCCCGTTGCCCATGCGCTGCCGGTGCCCTCCATCCCTGGCTTGAGGCTTGGGTCTGGGAGCTTCTTGTCTTTCTTGGAAGGTTGTTACCAGAAACTGGACTCTTTGTCCTCAGGAACAAACACACATTTGAGATAAGCCACGTTAATTACAGAATGAGCACACGGGACATCTTCAGCTTCGTAGAAAAGTTTTTGCCCAGATAACATTTTCCCCGCTTTAAGTAAAATCCTCGGAATGTCTTTCGGTGGGAAGTAAGCAGCCCGACCTTCAGTAGTGGTGTGGTTTGGACTACGAATGTTGACAGGACTCTCACCTTTGACTCCTTTCCCTTTCTCTCCAGAAAGGACCGTAGTGTGAAATACCCCGAAGACCTTCCCATCACCCTTCCTAATCTGCTGAGGTTCATTTTGCATCACTCAGACCCTGCTTCTGTCCCCCAGAACTTAGCTAACCCTCCTACCAAAGAGTGTCTTCAGAGCGAGGCAGTCTTCCAGCAGGGGCACATCTCCCACTTGGAGAGAGAGATCCAGAAACTGAGGGCAGAAATCAGCACCCTTCAGCGCGCACAGGTGCAGGTGGAGGCCCAGCTCTCCAGTGTGCGCAGGGACGAGCACCGGCTGCTCCGGCAGAAGCAGACCCTGGAGAAGCAGCACAGCCTGCTCCAGCTGCACAGCCAGCAGCTGCAGGCCCTGTACGAGCAGAAAACCCGCGAGCTCGAGGAGGTGGCCCGTAAGCTCCAGGAGCTGGCCGACGCCTCGGAAAACCTCCTCACTGAGAACACGTGGCTCAAGATCCTGGTGGCAACCATGGAGCGGAAGTTGGAGGGCAAGGACGGAGCCGAAAGCCTCCCTCCCCCACAGGAGGTCGGCTCTGACCACCCCGAGCCCCCAGGCCCCCCCCGGCTACCTGGCAGCACCCCTCTGCCTTCCAACAGCAGCTCCACGCTGGCGTCCGAAAGGAGCAATGAGAACAGGACAGACAAACTTTTAAAATGACATGAAGAAATCAGAGGTGAAAACTGTACATTGGGAATATATTTATGCAAATTTTATTGAAATTTATTGTAAATAAAGATTTTCTCAGTGGTCTAGAAAATCAAGTTGAATGTCATTCAGCATTTATTGAACAGGGATGACATCCCTTCCACTTATTGCACAAACTTGGTAGCTTGGACAGAAACAGTAACACATTCCATTTGAACATTTGTCTGAAAAGTAGGTCCGTAGTTTCGTGGCTCAGTGTCACAAAGAGTTCCCTCCCCATTCCCCGACTGTTGCTTCTGTGATGACATGCAGGATGAAAGGCTGATTTCCTGACTGACCCGTCAGAAGACCAGAACACAACAGTGGGCCTATTCAGAAAGAATTCAATGAGAGGTCATAACTTAACTAAGCCATGTGAATGTGTGGTTCTGGCGTCTACACTAAAAATAGTAGCTATTGATCAATAGGAACAGTGAGCGCTATTATGTGGTTGTTCGCCACCTCTCCGGGCACTCCCACTTGCCTCGCAGAGACCCCCACCGGTGCCCCCCGAGCCTGCGACCCTGACCCGGCCCTGCCACTGCAAAGACGTTGCCCCTGGCAACCGGGGCAGAGGTGGGATGAGGAACCCCCAGGAGTGAAACCCAGGAGAAAGTGAAGGTTCATCATTTCAAAACCAGAACTTCACCGCCACCAGTTCAAACCTCAGGGCAAGTCTGACAGTCAAAGCCATCATGTTCAGGGACGGCCTGGGGCCGGGGTTCCTCGGTTCCCCAGATGAAGACAGCCTGGCTGTGTGCTGCTGGCTGCGGAAAGTAGAGGTAGAAAGCCTGGAAGTTCTGAGATGTGAGCGGAACGGATCAGACACCCCTACACCTTCCACGTTGGGTCTCCAGGGTCCTTCACCGGAAAGCCAGCCTTCTCCCAGATCTTCCAGGGGGCGCCTTTGAGAGTGCTGGCCCCCTCCGGTCCAGGGGGCCTCTGACGGTCTCCGGCCTCTCAGGCTCGGCCATCCCCGTTTTAGGGGCCAGGGACGTGTCTCCTGTGCTAAGGCCCAGCTGCCTTGCAGGGGCTCCTTAGTAGCCCCCTGGGGCGTCTCCTTCCCGCCTACAGCTCAGACACTACCGAGCTACCCTTCTCCCATCCCACAAGCTAACACTTCATGTTTGACCCCCAACTGAAGGGTATGCTGCTAAAACGAAGTGTTCCCTAAGCCCCCTCCTTGGGGTTCCAGAAAGTAGATTATGAGTTCCACATGCTTGTTAGAGACTTGAGTGAGGCCAGAGGACCTGCCGTCAGCCCGACCAGTGCTCCGCGGCTAAGCCCACGCTGGCCTCCAGTTTATTACCAAGGATGCTGACACAAGCCACGTTTTAATCATGATAGTGGAGAATGTGCTTTACGGTGGTGGGATTAACAATCTCAGCGAGTTCACTGAAGTATACACAAGGGAAACCTTGGAGATGCAGGTTGTGGGGGCGCTGGCCCGAGTGACAGCCACCAACTCATCTTCATGGAAACCCCGTCCTGAACCTGAAACTCACTCTCCCCGCCGCGCCCTCCCCTGGGGCCCACTAGGGGTGGGCTGTCAGGCCGCCGTCCCAGGGGGCTTTCCTGGGTGCTCATGCACTTGGGGCTCTTGGAGCAGGGTCAGGAGACTCTCCTAGGTGGCCCGCTGGGGAAAGTGAAGTCCAGTACCCAGCAGGTGGGTGGTGCTCAGAGAAGAAAGGAGACTAATGCATGAAAAGGAGGAGGGGGGACCCTCAAGGTCTCCTCCCCCACCCCTCCAGTGCAGAAAGTATTAAATAGAACAACAAACAAAAAACACTATTTCCTCTTTGCTGGGCCAGCTGGGTTTCAGATAAAGGTAGCCGCCACAGGCGCTGGTGTTCCTAGCGAAGCTTAATGATGAGTAATGCTGCGGGGGGCGGGCGGGGGGGACAGCAGTGGCGGGGGAGAGTGCTCAGCATGCTTAAGAAACTGCTCTGCCACCAGGCCGCCTGGCAGCCCTCAGGATGCGGGCCCCGGCTCGTCCTTCACCGGCTCTCAAGCAGCGGCGGCGGCTTCCTTGCAGTAACTCCACTCTCAACAGGAACTGGTTATTTCGTGACCGAAGGGGGGCGCGTGGTTCTTCCATCCATTGCTAACCAAGCAGAAATCACCAAAGTACCCCAGCTGGTCAGCCATGAGACTTAAAACAGACATGTCCCGTCCTCTGCCCACACACATACACACATATATATTAGAGGCCCCTACCAAGTGCAGTGTGGGCCTTCCATGTCTAAGATACCCCCCCCCACAGCCTTGAGTCAGCTTATCATGACTACAGTCTGTCCCATGTGCTCTACACGGTATTTTTAAAAATCAGCAAAAAAAGGCTTCAGCACATGCTTCTGGGGCCTATTTACAGTTCACAGGTTTGTGAGTTCACGCGTTACAGTAGTAGCTCCATCAAAAACAGGCTCAGCTCAACATTCAAGTAACAAAAGCGCTACGGGGTCGTGAGCCCCAGCAAGGTCAGGCCTGCCCACTGCCTGCAATGGGCAGTCCCACCAGGAGGCGTCCCGGCTAAGGACGGCCAAGGCCTCAGGAGCCAGTGCATGCGGTGATGAAGCCCAGCCAGGCCATGCCTGCAGGTGTCAAGCCGTCCCCAGCAGCACGTCTGTGGTTCCGCCCCTCCCCATGCCTCTCAGCCGGCTGCAAACAGGCCACGGGGCCTCCGCATCCCAGCTCAGCCGTGGACGTCTGGGCCGTGTGGGGTCAGCTTGGCCTTTCTCTCCCCGCACGGTCCCTTGGCGGAGTACTGCACCAGCAGGAAGGGCTCCTTGGTCTCGCCATCGCCCACGATGCTCTCCTCGTCTTCCGACTGGCTGATGTGCTGCAGGCGCAGGTAGCACCAGCAACCCAGGATCAAGGCCCCCAGGGCAGCGATGGCGATGAGGATGACGATAACCGTGACCACGCCCGTGGTGGGGCTGTGGTCCATAATAGACATGGTCAGCGCCTGGGGAGCTTCCGCGGGAGGAAGCTCGTGGGGCCGTCTGCTCAGCGAGGCTGGAACCCAGGCTGGACCCGAGAGCCCTGAAAGACAAAGCAGGGTGAGGCTCCACCGGGGACTCCACGGGGCCCTGCCAGCTCCCAAGCTCGGGGCGGCCGGGGTGGGGGGACCTCGCCCATAGGGGCTCTTTTTAATCAGGTCTTAAGCCTGACCATCCTGCCCTCATCCTAGTGAAAAACACGCCGGCTGGCTTTCACTGTTTCTAGCTCATGACGTCACGAGCGTTCTCTTCGCTCCCAACAGCCCACTTCCACTTCCTACCCCTGACACCATCGGTGCTTCTGCTACCAGACAGGAGTCACCCTCGCTCAGCCAAGGAGCCAGAGATGCAGGGAAGGGGGCCCATGACCCGCAACCCTACTGCAGCCCCCCTGGAAGCGGGAAGAGGGTCTGTTCGAGGAGAACGTTCTGAGAGCCCAGCCCCACGAGGTGTTCAGGAACTGCCCAGGGACCAAGAGGAGCCAGTACTGTGATGGCCAGACACGAGGGAATGGAAAGCAGGGAAATGACCTCAGCCCGTCGCTCCAACGGGCGACATATGTAACCCAGCCAAGTCTCCTGGAACACCTGGGAGAGGCTGCAGCAGATGACAGCTTTTGTCCACCAGAGAACTGTGACCCGCCTGGGCAGAGTCTTCAGCAGCCCAGTCCTGGAATGTGGAGGCACTCAGGACAGCCTGGGGGAGGGCAGACCGGCCCCCGCCCGCACCGAGCTCAGCGTCAGGGGCGGGCCCCGGACCACAAATGGGTCGATCTGCCAACGCCATGCCAGGAACACAGGGCGCTACGTCAGGCGGGGCAGGCGATACCCGGGGAGGTGAGGCTGATGCTGAGGCAGCAGGAAGAGCCAGCCCCTGGGGAGCATTCCTGGCAGGCGAATGGCATCGGCGAAGGCTCTGAGGCACAGGAGGGCCTGCGGGCAAGCGCAGGAGCTGAGGGCGGTAGGCAGCGGGAGCGTGCGCTGGACCGCCGCCCACCTCAGACAAACCTCTGCACCTCGCTGGGCCTCGGATTTCTCCTCTATGGACGGGGCTGGCGAGGGGCGCAGGGGAGCCAGCACTGGGAAGCCCAGCAGGCAGAAAAATCCCAGACCCTCTCGGGCGACTGAGGCTGCAGGTGCTGGAGCCAGCCGGCTCCCCTGCGTCCCAAGACCCTGCACTTTCGAACTTGGCCTCCTCGCCCTAAAGGAAGCAAATAAGAGTATCAAGCACCCCAGCGTCTGAGGGTGGGGAAACGCATGAGCCACTCTCAGCGCTCAGTAAGAGCTAGCTGTTGAACTCTGCAGAGATGGCCGTCAACACAGGGAGAGAGCTTTGGAAGGGAAGGCTTTCCCTCCAGACAGGATGGAACCTGCCGTCCTTGAGCAATAACAGCCATAATGAGAAGTGATTCTTACCCACACCAAGGAGACTCCCCGCCCACCCAAGGCCAGGCGTTCCTGGAGGTCCAAGGCGGCTCAGTCGACGCCCCTGGAGTCTGTCCAGGGCCCTCCCCCCGAGTACGGCCCTGCCAACCGTGCCCACATGTGCAGAGATGTCCTGGGCAGGAGGGGGGTGATACCTCTGACGTCTGCCCCCCCTTACCACTTGCAGGCTCAGGCTGTGGCTGTCACTCCCACCAGGCTCCGTGGCCCACCTGTGTGGGTCCACTGTAGCCAACGCCCCTGTGGCACAGAGGAAAAGCCTCAAGTCCTACGGGGCCCGACAGGCTGCGCCTGCACCCCCTGCTTCTCCCCGGCCACATGACTTCCAGGCCTTTAGCCAGACAGGTCTCTGTGCCCCAACGCTCTGCTCCCCCCCCCCGTTCAGTGGGCCTCAGCTGGGGCCACTGTGCCTCCCAGGGGACATCTGGCAATGTCTGGAGACGTTTTTGTCATCACCACCGGCAGTGAGGGGGTTCTCCTGGGATGGAGTGGACAGAGACCAGGAGAGTGCTAAACATCCCACGGTGCAGGGGACAGCCCCCATTAACAGAGATCCGACCCCAAATATCAGCAGTGCGGAGGGTGAGAAACCCCGGCGGGCCCTGGTTAACTCCAGCTCAGTAAGGGACGCCTGCCAGGCCCCGCAGCCCAGGAGGGTCTCCTCATCCTGCACCTGCACCTACTCCTGCCCTCCCTCCAGGGCGCTTGCTTCAGTGTGCAACCCTGGCTTCCACAGCACGGCCATCTGGTTGGCACCTGCCTCCCCCATCAGGCTGTGTGCTCCAGGAGGGGCCCTGCACACTGCTCGGCTGCCAAGTGCACAGACTATCCTGGCCTCTTCCCTGCCACCAGCAGGGCTGCCATCAGCTCCCACCATCCCTCTCAGCCTGTCCCCTCAGGCCTCCAGACAGGACAGGTACCCCCCCTCCCCCGCCGGACAGCGTGCCAGCTGTGCCAGGTGAACTGCTCTTCCTGCTACAGAGGACGCCCACCTGCCTTGTCCCTCCCCTGGCCCTCTTGTGTCCGGCACCTGCTGGGGTGCCTGCCCTCCTACCAGGCCCCTGGACAGGAAGGCAATGCAGTATCAATTCAGAAAAGGGGAAGTATATGTGTGTTTGGGGGCAGGAAGTAGGAAATCAAACAATGGCGGCAAGACCTGAGGAGGGGGGACCCCCAGGGGCCAAACCTGCCAGGGAGCCTAGGAGGCGCCTACCAGTCCAGGGGAAAGCCACATGGTCCCAGGACTGATGGGGAAACTGAGACAGAGGCAGCCCCAGCTCAGAGGGACCCTTTGAGAGGACTGGTGACCGGAAAACCCTATCTGTTGCCCCCGCCCCAGGCCAGGAGGACTCTCACCCCCAAGTGCACAGAGCCCAGTTGACCAGGCCATGGGCATGCCTGGCCTGTGCTTACTGGCGCCACCCCTCCCCGCCCCAAGTGAGTTGTTTGTCCCTGCATTCACTCAGCAAGTATTTCCTCAGAAATGATGGTTTAAAAACTCTGCTCACATCACCCACTGCTCAGAGCCCTTCCTGGCATCAGCAGAGAAGCAAAACTCCCTGCCTCCCTGGATTTCTTCACACCCTCCCTGCCCTCCCACCTCAAACCCTCTGAACTTTCTGTTCCTCCTTCCTGGAATGTTCTTTCCTGACTCTCCCGTGACTGGCTCCTTCTTACCATTCAGGACTTTCTCCGTGGGTGCCTCTGGGAGGGTACCTTCCCAGACCACCCTGGCTCCAGACGCCCCAGCACCCCACACCTGCCATTGCCTTGCATTTTACCATTTTGATCCCCAGCCCTATTACCAGTGCACAGCAGGTGCTTGATAAATGCCCGCTGAGTGTTCCAAGCCCAGAGACACAGTGATAAGTTAGAGGGGCCCCTGCCCTCATGGGGATTGTGGTCGGCGGCTCCCACCCCTGAGCCCGCTCTCCAACCCAAAGCCACTCCCGGGACCCTCCGCATGGGTCCCCACACCTGTCCCAATAGACTCCAGGAAGCTGGCAGCCTGAGTGCAAGGGCAGGTGGATTCCCAAGAGGTCTGAGCCCATGAAGGGGCAGCTGTCTCCACGTGCTAGGAGGCAGGGAGAGTGGGGTGCCACCGGGAATCAGAGCCCAGGGGACATGTGAAGCATGAGGGTGGCTGGCTGGTGTCCCCTGAACCCCCGTGGCCCAGGCTGGACCCTACCCACTTGTTTTGCCTCTCCCGACTTCCCTCATGCCCTTCTGAGCCAAGGTATCTCCTGCAAGTCAGCTGACCCCTCACCCTGATCCAGGCAAGCACACAGGGTAGGACAGGGATGCCACAGCTTGGGCTGGGTCGACGCCCAGGATAGCGCGTGGGAAACCTGCACCCTCTCAGAACAATCATCAAATTAGCTCAACACTCATTCCATACACTTGCTTCATCCTCCCAACAACCCTGTGGCTAACACAGCTCACCGGTATCGGTCCCACTTTACAGATAAGGAAACTGAGGCACAGAGAGTTTGAGTGCATTGCCCAAGACTGAAGAGCCAAAATGTGGGATGTGCCCCCAGAAGTGGGGCCCAGGAGATCAAAGGAGGGGGTCTTCCAAGTGCAGAGGACGGGGCCAGCCTGGTGGACAGAGCAGAGCCAAGAGCCTGGAGGCTCTGGGCGCTCCGCGGGGGGCGGGAGGGGGAGGGACAGAACATACCTCCCCACCCCCAACCTCTGTAGCAGCTCCTGGAAAGTTCCCTCAGTCAGGATGAAGGCTAGCACCCGAGGCCATCTGGATCCCCCAAAACATACAGGACCAATCCTCCACTCTCCCGCTCCGTGGACCCTCAATCCTGCCTCCCTGGGCCAAGGGTGGCCTGACCCTCGGATCTCACCCACAGCTCCTAGAAAAACAAGCTCTAAAGTCCAGGGTCACCAGTCTGCTGAAGCCTGCCCAAGGACAGGGCACTGCTGGGCAGAGTCAGGATGCAGGGGGAGTATATATACCCTGTGCCAGATCCAAGCGGGCACTGGGACCCAAGGATGCATGGCACAAGGCTCCTGCCCTCCAAAAACCAGGACCAAGAACAGCAGGGATGCAGATGGGAAAAAGCATTACGGGGCTGAGGCTATGTGCAGCCATATAGCCAGTGTCATCTCGGCCTCCCATCAGCCACCCAATCACACTCCATCCTCCAGAAGAGGAAGCTCGCACCAGAACCCCCTAGGTTCCCTGGGGGCAGAAGAGGAAGCTGGTGCAGACCGAGCCCAGGGACTGCCCCAAGGTCAGTCTGGGTCTCCTGGGGCCCAGGCTTGGGACCCAGACCTGCAGCTCGTACTCCCACCCTGTGAATCAGCCACTGATCATCCTCACAGGATCAGCCCACTTGGCCAAACAACTTTAGTAATAACAGCAGATGCCCGACAAAAGTTGCCAATGATTACCATGTGCCAGACGTGGAGAAGCTAAGCACTTCACACAGATCCTCTCTCCGCTCAGCCTCAAAACAACTGTAGTGTTGTTATTGAGCCCACTTTGCAGATAAAGAATCTGTGGCTCAGAGAAGTTAAGTCAATTGCCCAAGGTCACACAGCTCAAAAGTAGCTGCACAGGACGTCGAACCCAGGCAGCCTGGATTCTGAATCCCAGATTTCAACCCTGAGACAAAAATGTCATATTCTTGGCCCCCACCTCCCCACTCCCCTGCCTCAGGCCCAGGGGTCAGGTAAACCCCAGTGCGGCCCCCGCCGGGGCAGGATGGGTGACAAGGGCTCGATGCTGGGGACACAGGGATGACAGGCGCCCCGGCAGCTACCGCGTGCTGAGCGCGGGCAACGTGCAGGCGCCGTGCCAGGCGAGCTCCACGCACCGTCTCATTTAACCCTGCCAGGCGACGCCGTCTCCCCCACTCCACCAAGGAGCTGAGCGAGGCTAGAGGGACGAAGGGGCTCGGCCCCCTGGGCGACAGCTGGAGGGGGGCGACAACTGGAGAAGCAACTCCAGCCGGCCCGACTGGGGCGGGGGAGGGGAGGGACGGGGGACCACGATACCCAGTCATGTCCACGCCGCGCAGTCACCGCCGACGAAACTCGGCACCAAACGCTGCGGCCCGTCCTCAGTTTCCCCACCTGCTAAATGGGCGCCAGACCTCGCCAGGACCCGCGCTCCCACCCCTAACCCCCGAAGCCCTCCGGGCCACCCTGGGGGATGCTAGGACGCCCGCCTCCTCCGTTAATTTTAAATATCCCGAGGCGTCCCGAGGAAGCCTGCAGCCGGCCTGGGGCGCGGAACTGCGGGCCGCGGTGGCGGGCAGGCACGGGGTGGGAAGGGAGGGGCGGAGAGACCCGCTCCCCGCAAAGCGGCCGCCGCCCCCCGCCCCCCCCCCGCCGCCTCCTTTGTCCCGATCTCGCCGCAGCGCAGCGGACAAAGAACCCCCGCCCGCGGGCGCGGCCCCCCGGAACAGACCCTCCTCCCGAAGCCGCGCCCCCGCCCGGGCTGCCCCTCCCCCGCCGCAAAGACGCCCCCCCAACCCCCTGGCCCGCGGCTGAGCCGCCCCGCGCGCGCCCCCAGCCCACCGGGGGCCGCCCCTTCCCCTCCCGCGAACCCCCGCCCGGCCCGAGCGCCCGGACCGCTCGGCTCTGCTCACCATTGCGCCGCCCGCAGCCCGGCCCGATCGCACCGCAGCAGCCCCGCGGGCCCGGCTCCGCCCGCCAGCCAGCCCGGTCCGGCCGCGGCGCACCGTCGGGACGCAGGAGCCCCGCTCTGCGGCGGGCGGGGCATCTCCGGCTCCGCCCCGGCCGGAGGCGTGGCCCGCTCGAAGCGGCCAATGGAAGCCCGCGCTGGGACGGCGGGCCGGGGCGGGCCGGGGCGGGGTCACGTGCGCGCGGGGCCGGGGCGGCCCCGGCGGGGCGGGGGGCGGACTCGGCCTCGGCGCGCGCGGATTGGGCGCCGGTGGGTGCGGGGCGCCCGCGGCAGCCCTCCCTCCAACGCGGCGACGTTGCCCTTATTCCCGCCCACTCAGAGAGAGGGGAACTGAGGCGCACCGCAGGTAAGAGTGTTGTCTGGAAACAGGGTGCCGCGGCACCCTGGGCCGGGGCTGGAGAGAGAGCGGGACATTGCAGTTGAATGTCCTAGTTTGGGGAAGGAGCAGGTCATTCAGTCGTTCGTTCATTCATTCATTCATCATTCGCGCATCGGTTCACTCCACCCTGCGGAACACCCACCGGGTGCCGGGTTCACCGGTGGCCGAGAGAACAGCCACGAACAAAACCAACAAGGACCTTGCCCGCACGGAGCTCTCCTTCAGGTGCGGGCTGAGCTGCGGGGAATTTGCAGCCCTTTGGCCGCTTGTAATCATGGCTCTTTAACGTAATAAGCCCATGATTAGGCCCCCACCACGTGCCACGCCCTGTACTCTTGGCTTAACACATTTTATCCACCCGACCCATTTTACAGATGAGGAACCCAAGGCTCCAGAGTGAAGTACCACGGTCTCCTTGTGATGGAGGCAGAATTCCAGGCCAGGCCTTGTCTGCCTGGACACACCGAGGTGCCTGTTAGTGTGCTAATCCCCACTTGTCCACCCAAGAAGGCAGTCCAGCGAGATGAGAGCCCCTTTGTGGCCAGCTGGGGCCTACAGGAGGGGTGAGAGTGGGTCCTTCAAGGCCTCTGTGGCCCAAGTCCTCCGGGCCCCCACAGCTTGGAAGGTAGGAGGGGTGCAGGTAGAGCCCCTCATCCTGGGAGCTGGAGCCTTTGTCTGCTGTAAATGTCTTTCCAAGCCTCAAGCAAAGCCTCTGGGAGCAGATGGAGGGCCCAGCTCACGAGGCCTGGTGGTCAGGCCCTGCTTACTCTCCCCACTCCAGCATGGCTGGCCTCTTTCCTTCCTCACAGGCACCAAGCTGTTCCCTCCCCCACCCCCACACCCCCCCACCCCCACGCCCAGCCACCCGACCTTGGCCAGCGCTGTTTCTTTCTGCTGCAACATTCTTGCCCTTCATCTTCCAGATACGCACCCAAGAGCAGTCCCTTTCATTATTCTCCCTCCCCGTGCATTGTGAGGGTGTGTGATTAACTTCTGGTGTGTCTCTCCCGCCAGGCCTTGGTCTGTTCTGTGCATTGCCACGTCTGCCGAACAGTACCTGACACACAGTAGATCCTGAATCCAGGGATGGTGAGTGAGTGAGTGAATGATCACACTGTAGACCTCCAGGCCTGGCCCAGCCTCCACCCTAGCCAAGGGGGGCCAGGCGCCAATGGCGAGCTGGAGGTTAAGCAGGAATGGGGGACAGAGAAACAGAGGGAAGCCTGGCTCCAGGTCAGCTATTCTTGAGGCGAGATCAAGCATCTCAGAACAGCTCTAGCTCCTGGCTCTGCCCAGCGCTGCCTTCAAAGGCTCCCCTCCAGTCAGCCACACCTAGGAGCTCAGAGCAGAGGGAAGCAGGTTTTTCCCACGGAGCCAGTTCCAGAGCTCTCTGCAATCCCAGTGTTAAGCTGGCAGAGACCTCATTAGTGGTGAGGACATGGGAGGGGCAGGCTCAGAACCCCAGAGCCAGGACTGGCAGATGACTGGAGAGGCAAGGACACTGTGGGGGGCGGGGGTGGGGGAGACTCTGGGGCAAAATGGTGAGGGGAATGCCATGTGACATAGAAGTTGAGAGCCCGCTGGGGCTCAAATCCAGCCTTTCTTGCTGGGTAGCTTTGGAAAAGCAGCATAACTTCTCTGTCCTTGAGTATCATCTGAAGATGGGGGCGGGAGTAAGGTCGCCATCAGGGGGTGGTTGGGAGTCCCTCAAGTGCCTGCTGCAGAGGACGCAATCCTACCCGTTCACTATTAACAGTAGTAACAGGGTCAGTCAGGTGTGGGGTGAACTTGGGCTTCCCCATGTGGAATTTGGGCAAGTCACTGCGTCTCTGGAGCCACAGGTTTCTAGTCCCATGAAACCCACCTGTGGGATGCTGAGAGGTGGGGGGCTGGGAGTAGGTGACCTGGGACCAGCCTTTATCTTGCCCAGAGTGAGTTGTTTCAATAATAACAAGAGTGATAAGTTATGATAATAGCAGCAAACAGCAAGCACCTCATACGTATAAGCACATTTTAATCCTGTTTTACAGATGGGGAAACTGAGGCACAAATCCCCTGGAGGTCTTGTTGAAATGCAGGTTCTGGCTCAGTAGGTCTGGGCCTGAGGTTCTGCATTCCTCACAAGCTCCCAGGTGGTGCTGATGGTTTGTGAACCACACTTGGAGCAGTGAGGGGCTAAGGCATTCACTAGAGGTCACCCAAAGTGGTGAGCTCTGAGCCTGGTTTCATCCCCATATGGTAGGCTGTAGAGTCCTACACTTAACCTTGGCTCTAACTGCCTGCCTGGCCCCAGCTATCTCCCCTACAGAGAAGAAGCAGGAAGTATAGCTCCCCTCCCCAAGCCCATTTCCTCTCTCAGGGCCCCTACCACCTCCCTCCGAGGTGACATCTGGCCCTTAGAACCTCCCAGCCCTGAGCATCCCAGGGGTCCTCCCTGTTGATGGCATGGAGCTTCTCAGATGTTCATTAGCCAGGAAGATAATTAAGGGCGAGGGATGAGTTCACCCTGGCTCCCTGGGGCTTGCCGGGGCCCAGCTGGGCCTGCCCCGTGCCAGTCTGGCCCTGTGCCTGCTTCCCTGGGGTGCTGGAGGGGCTGGAACAAGGGAGGGGCTCGCTGGGGAGTAGAGCTAGGGAGACTCCTCCAGCTGGGCCTCCCTGCCTAGCTACAGCTCTCAGGCCGGGCGGGCCTCTGCTCATGAGGCTTCCCCGTAAGGGTTCTGGGCCTAAAAACAAAATGAAAACTGCTTGGTCAGGGGGCAGTTTCCCAAAGGGTGAGGGGCAACCCACTGGCGAGTCCTGCAGGCTGAGGTTAGGGTGGGTCACAGAGAAGGCGGCCCCTAGCTCTGAATCACACAGCAATTCTCCTTCAAGGGGAGAAAGCTTCACTTACTGTTAGGCAGCATTAACATCCCTCCCGCGCCGGCTCAGCCACTGCCAGCCAGGAGAGAGCGGGCCTTGCGCTCTTGAGCTAGAATTGCACAGCCTCTTGTTTTCTGCCTGTTTATGTTTACAGTCTCCTATTTGTGGCACAGGTATTGCTTTTCCATTTATGGTAGTGACATAGCCATTCCTTTTTATTTTATTTTATTTTTTTATTTTTTTTTAAGATTTTATTTACTTATTTGACAGAGAGAGAGAGAGAGCAGGAACACAAGCAGGAGGAGTGGGAGAGGGAGAAGCAGACTTCCTGCGGAGCAGGGAGCCCGATGCGGGGCTCGATCCCAGGATGCTGGGATCAAGACCTGAGCCGAAGGCAGACGCTTAATGACTGAGCCACCCAGGCGCCCCAGCCATTCCTTTTTAAATCCATCTATTTAGGAGGGAAAAAGTGAGTCACCTTGAAGCAGCATATAATGGGAGTGACTAGAGGGGGTATGGGGACATGGAAGCATTGGGGACGGTGGCAGACGGTTGGATGATGTGGGGAACCTCTTGGAGCTGAACCACTCACAGCTCAGGCACCCCACCATCCCCTGACTGCAGGGCCCAGCAGAGCCCTGGCTGGGAGACCGAGATATCCCCCAAGCTCCTGTATCCACAAGAAAACTCTATCTGGGTGGTCATGGGTTGTGTAGGGCCTGGGTCAGATCTGGTCCTCATTCCTGGGGTCTGTGGTGTCATTGTGGGGATCAGCATGCCTCACCTGAGGTGCTCCCCACACCCCTACACCACCCCTGGGCTGCCCTGTGTTTCCATCTGTGGTATTCACCCCGCCCCCCCACACACACACACTTGACCACTGGAGCCCGTTAATCACCCATTCACTAAATCATTCATCTATCCAATCTTTATTGGGCACCTACTATGTGCCGAGCCCTGTGCTGGGTGCTGGGTAGATAGCCATGAGCTGGACAGGCAGAACTCAGGTCATGAACTTCAGGTACACAGAATTATGGGCACATCATAATCCGGATCATGGTGTATTCTCTTTGGTCCTTGCATGACCTGCTCTTATTAAAAATGTCCATGATTAAAATAACTCTAGTCATGTAATACACACCCCATAGCCCATTGATCAAAAGCTAGGACCCTAACAATGGCCAACATCTAATCCCGAGGGACCCCCATCCCATCCCTGCCTTGAATCCTGTCTTCATCACTCCCTGCCTTCCTGTTTGGGCAGTTTTATCATACCCACATCCTACAGGTATTCGGGCACACCTTGGAGATATGGTTGGTTTTGTTCCAGACCAACGCAGTAAAGCAAATATCGCAGTAAAGCAAATATCGCAATAAAGCAAGTCGGATGAATTTTTTTTGTTTCCCAGTGCATGTCCAAGTTATG
>NC_138373.1:27190803-27249905 GCF_054177405.1 Leptonychotes weddellii
CTTAAAAATAAAACAATGAAGTCTGCCGCTTGGATGGATTCTTCTTTTCCTCAACGATTTCTCGGTAGCATGGGATGCTCCTTGATCGCATCTCACCCACAGTAGAACTTCCTTCCAAACTGGGGTCAACCCTCCAAACCCCGTCGCTGCTTTATCCACTAAGTTCATGTCATATTCTCAGTCCTTTGTTGTCATTTCAACATCTGCATGGCATCTTCAGAAACCGCTTTCTTTGCTCGTCCGTGAGAAGCAACTCCTCATCCCTTCAAGTTGTATCAGGAGATTGCAGCAATTCAAATAGAATAATAATGAAAAAGTTTGAAATACTGCGAGAATTACCAAAATGTGACACAGAGATGCCACCTGAGCAGAGGAGTATATTCGTTTCCTGGGGCTGCTGGGATAGATGGCCACCAACTGGGTGGCTTTAACACAAGAGAAGTGTCTTCTCTTCCAGTCCTGGAGGCCAGAGGTCCGCATTCAAGGTGTCGGCGGAGCTGTGTTCCCCCGAAGGCTCCAGGGAAGGATCTGTTCCCTGCCTGTCCCGGCTGCTGGTGGCTGGCAGCCATCCTTGGCAACCCTTGGCTTGTGGATGCGTCACTCCAGTCTCTGCCACCCTGCTGTCACGTGAGTTCTCCTCGCGCCCCGCCTCCCAACATTATTGCGGAATCATTGACAAATATAATTGTATATATTTAAGGGGTACAATGTGATGATTTGATACACATTACGGAATGATTATGTGGTAAGAATGCCTAAGATCTCCCCTCAGAGATTTCCACGCATACAGTACTGAGTTGGAAACTGTCCTCATCATGCTGTGCATTAGATCCCCAGGACTTCTTCATCTTTTAACTGGAAGATTGTACCCTTTGACCTCCATCTCCCCATCTGCCCTTCCCCCCAGCTTCTGGCAACCACCATTCTATTCTCTGTTTCTATGCAACTCGCTCTTTTGTTTTAATTCCACATAGAAGTGATACCATACAGTATTTGTTTTTTTCTGTCTGGTCTATTCCACTTAGCATAATGCACTCCAACTTCATCCATGTTGCACATGGCAGGATTTCCTTCTTTTGTATGGCTGAAAAATATTCCAGCATGTGTGTGTGTGTACCACATTTTCTTTATCCATTCATCCATTGAAGGACATTGAAGTTGTCTCCGTGTCTTGGCTATTATAAATAACGCTGCAATGACATGGGGACACAGATATCACTTCAAGATAGTGATTTCGGGGCGTCTGGGTGGCTCGGTCGTTAAGCGTCTGCCTTCGGCTCAGGTCATGATCCCAGGGTTCTGGGATTGAGCCCTGCGTTGGGCTCCCTGCTCCGGGGGAAGCCTGCTTCTCCCTCTCTCACTCACCCTGCTTGTGTTCCTGCTCTCACTGTGTCTCTCTCTGTCAAATAAATAAAATCTTTAAAAAAAAAAAAAAAAGATAGTGATTCCATTTCCTTCAGATCAATACCCAGAAGTGGGATTGCTGGATCCTACGGGACTTCTATTTTTTATTTTTTGAGGAACCTCCATACTGTTTTCCGTACTGGCTGTACCAATTTACATTCCCACCAGCGGTGCACCAAAGTGTCTTTTCTGCACATCTTCCCTGACCCTTGTTATCTCTTGTCTTTGAAGACAGCCATCCTAACAGATGTGACGTGGTATCACACTGTGGTTTTGATTTGCATTTCCCTGATGATGAGTGATGTTGGGCACCTTTTCATCTACCTGTTGGCCATTCGTATTATCTTCTTTGGAAAAATGTCTGTTCAGGTCCTTAGCCCGTTTTTTAATTGGATTGTTTGCTTTTTTGCTGTTGGGTTGTATGAGTCCTTTATATATTTGGGATCCCATTCTGTAGATTGCCTTTCCACTTGATTGTTTCCTTTGCTCTGTATAAGCTCTTTAGTTTGATATAGTCCCCCTTGTTATTTTAGCTTTTGTTGCCTGTGCTTTTGGTATCTCATATAAGAAATCATTGCCAAGTCTAATGTCAAGGAGATTTGCTCCTATGTTTTCTTCTAGAAGTTTTATGGTTTTATTTATTTTATTTTATTTTTTAAAAGATTTTATTTATTTATTTGAGAGAGAGAATGAGAGAGAGCACATGAGAGGGGGGAAGGTCAGAGGGAGAAGCAGACTCCCCGCTGAGCAGGGAGCCCGATGCGGGACTCGATCCAGGGACTCCAGGATCATGACCTGAGCCAAAGGCAGTCGCTTAACCAACTGAGCCACCCAGGCGCCCTATTTATTTATTTTAAAAGGATTTTATTTATTTATTTGAGAGAGGGTGAATGAAAGACAGCACGAGAGGGAAGAGGGTCAGAGGGAGAAGCAGACTCTCCATTGAGCAGGGAGCCCGATGCGGGACTCGATCCCGGGACTCCAGGATCATGACCTGAGCCGAAGGCAGTCGCTTCACCAACTGAGCCACCCAGGCGCTCTATAAGTGTTATGGTTTTAGATCTTATATTTAAGTCTTTGATCCATTTTGAGTTGATTTTTGGGAGTGGTGTAAGACAGGGGTCTGGTTTCATTCTTTTGCATCAGATACCCAGTTTACCGAATACCATTTATTTATTTAAGATTTATTTATTTATTTTAGAGAGAGAGGGACAGCACAGGGAGCCAGCAGAGCCCACTGATGCGGGGCTCACTATGCGGGACTTGATCCCAGGACACTGAGATCATAACCCGAGCTGACATCAAGCGTCAAACACTCAACTGACTGAGACACCCAGTCGCCCCCCAGTACCATTTATTGAAGACACTTCTTTTTCACCACCGGCTGTTCTTGTCGCCCTTATCAAAAAAACTAGTTGACCATATATGGGCTAGTCCCATTCTAACTCAATAAGACTTCATCTAAACTTAATTAATCACACCCGCAAAGACTCTTTTTCCAAATAAGGTCAGATTTATAGGTTCCAAGAATTAGGACTTTAATATATTTGGCGGGGGTGGGGAAACAAGTCCATCCATAACAAGGGCATCCAGACAACCAAAAAAGTGTATCAAGGTGTTTGAATCTTCTGGGGCTTAATTTCTTCATGTAATAGTACGTAACTAAGATTGACCCATACTTGTTCACTTGTTTTAACTGTCCTGTCATATTCCACCGGGTCAGCGTACAGCTGCTCTCTTGTGGATGGCCTTTTGGGTGGTGTCCAGGCATCTGGAAGTGCTGTTTGGATGTTCTTGTGAATGGCTCTTGGTACACACATGCAGGATTTCCTCTGGGGTGTTTACCTAGAAATGGAATCACCAGGACTCAGAATATGTGAGTGTTTAGGAGGCAGTAGGAAACAGCTTTCTAAAGTGGTTGTACTGGGGCGCCTGGGTGGCTCAGTCCTTAAGCGTCTGCCTTCAGGTCGGGTCATGATCCCAGGGTCCTGGGATCAAGCCCCACATCGGGCTCCCTGCTCCGCGGGAAGCCTGCTTCTCCCTCTCCCACTCCCCCTGCTTCTGTTCTCTTTCTCGCTTTGTCATTCTCTGTCAAATAAATAAATAAAATCTTTAAAAAATAAAATAAAGTGGCTGCACTATTTACACTCCCACCAGCAACGCATACGATCTGTGTCCTCTCTGACACTTGGCATTATTAGATTTGAAAATGTTTGCCAGTTGAGTATAAAGCTGTTTCCAGTTGAGACCTTGATCTGCATTTCCTTGATCACTAATGATCCTGAACATCTTTCTCAACCTAAGGTCTAAAGTAGATTCACCTATACTTTCTATTAAGGTTCTGAAGCTTTGTTTTAGACATTTGAGTTCATAATCTATAATCAACATCAAGTTCCAGAGGATATTTACCTATAATTTCTACAAAAGATTTTTAAGTGGTTTTTGTTTGTTTTTGACATTTAAGCCTTTAATCCAGAGTTGATTTTTGTATATATGGTATGAGGTAGGGATTGGTCGTATAACCTTAGGGGCTTTTGTAGGGTGACAGGTGTATTTGGGGGACAGTGGGACAGGACATTAGACTGGCACTCTTGACTATACTAGAAATTGCTCACTGGGTTTTGAGTTCAAATTCTGCTGCTCTTATGGATTGCCTGTGAGATCCTATGCTTCAGGTCTGTGAGCCTCCCATTTCCTCATCTGTAGAATAGGAATTCCAGTGGATACTGCCCTTGGCTGGTTTGGAGATTCCATGAGTTAAAGTATGCAGAATGCTCCCCACATTGCTTGGTACATAGCATAAGAACACTGACTAGCATTTATTGAGCACCTGCTATGTGTCAGGTAACTTGGCAAGCACTTTATATGTGTTATTAACTCATGGAACCCCTGGCAACTCCATGAAATAGATGTTTCCCCCCACCCTTTACAGATGAGGAAATGGAGTCTCAATAGGAGTGGGTAAATCCTCCAAGGGCACACACCTAGCATGTGGCAGAGGACTTGAACCCTGGCATCACCACCACACATCAAAGCCATCTCCTTCCCTTCCTCCAGCCTCCAGGATCCAGTCCCTGGGGAGTGGAATGGCTGTCTCTCCAGGAGGAAGTGTCTAAAGGTTGAAATGGAGGAGGGGTGGGCGGTGCAGTTGACCCTCCCCTCCCCGCCCCTCGATTCCCCTGGGGCCCCTGCCTTCGACTCTGAAGCTGGCGAGAGGCTGGCAGCAAAGTCCATCCATCCTCTTCCTCTAGGGCCGTCGGAAGCCACATAGATGACTCACTGGCCGTAATGTTCTCCCGGTGTCATCCATTATCCACAGCTGCCATCCTGGGCCTGGGTTGCTTTGGGGTCAGGCAGGAATTACTCCCAAGGCCCAGCTCTCAGGGGCTTTTCTCCACAGCTGAGCCCGAGCGCACACAGCCCTCTTCTCTAGATCCGAGGGCTGGGGGCTTCCCGCCAAGAGGGGACGCAGACTCCAGCGTGTGCTCCAGGCCCGGGGTCTGCCAGCAGACAAAGGGCCCTGAGCTGCCCTTGAGCCCAGCTTTGTCACCTCCCAGTTACCTCTTCTGAGCCTATATTTCCTTATTTGTAAGATGGGAGTAACTAGCTCTTCCTTGCTGAAAGATGTAGAAATAATCTGCACAGGAGGCATGAGTAGACCGCAGCTGAGCTCGTTCACTAGAGTTAACTATTATTATAGTCATGCCTCTGGGGGTTGTGTCCCAGCCCGGCTGAGGGTATAAGGCTGGCATGTCTCCTACAGGAGACAGACCCCCAGTGCACTGCCTGCAAAAAGGGCTTCTAATCAGCCAATACGTCACCCCATAGAAGCTTGTTCGGGGTGATGAGTCATGGAATAACTGTTTATTGAACACCTACTATGTGCCCTGCAGGCTTCCATGGTGACCGACAATCATGTCCCTGTATCCACGGCACTTACAGTCCAGCGCCCCAGGAAACGCGGGGTCCTGCTAGGAGGGGTCAGCCCTCAGCCAGGCTGGGGCACGGGCTGGGGACAGAGGGCTCCCAGGTCTGCCCCTGGGTGGGGTAGGGGCTCATGCACACCCATCCCTGAGACCGTACAAAGCTCACATCCCCCACACCTGCCTGTTGGAAGGCCCTGCCTGAGGAGCAGGGGTAAGCGTGGAGCTGCTGGAATCATGCAGACCCATTTTTGTCTTATGGCATGTATTAGTTTATTGCTACATAACAAACCACCCCAACCCTCAGCAGATGACGTTTTTCCTCGCAGCTTCTGTGGGTCCGGAGTTCAGGAGGGGCTCCGCTGGTTGGTTCTGGCTCAGAGTCTCTCAAGAGGTTGCAGACAAGATGCCAGCCAGGGCTGTGGTCACAGGAAGGCCTGACAGGCTGGAGGACCCATTTCCATGTGCTGTGGGCGGGAGGCCTCTGCTCTTGAGCATCCTCACAACATGGCAGCCGGCTTCCCCCAGCCTGAGTGATTCCAGATGGGGAGCAAGAAGGATGCCTTGTATGAGCTCGTCACACAAGTCACCCTCCCTCATTCCCACTGTATTCTCTTCCCTGGAAGTGGGTCACTAAGGCCAGCCCACGCTCAGGGGAGCGGCTCCATTTTTTGAAGGAAGGGATGTCAAGGAATTTGTAGGTCTATTTGAAAATCCCCATATTGGGTGACCTTGGGCAAGTCCCTTCTGTGTGAGCCTCAGTCTCCTCATCTGTGAGATGGGAGTAATGAGTCATAGCCCCTACCTGGCAGGGCCTTTGGGAAGTTGAGACAAGAAGATACAAGTGCAGAGCCTGTCGTGTTAGTGACGCCCCCAGTAAACCCAGGTGGTTGATACCACTGTGGGTATTTAAAGGGATTTATCCAGGACCAGCCCCTTTAAAAATAAATAAATAAAACAATCAGGTGGAGAGGGGGGTATATGTTAAAATGATTGGCCATGAGTTGATGGTTGTGTGGAGGGGGAGGATGGTGTGTGGAGGCTCCCTTTATTATCATCTGTGACTTTGTATATATTTGAAGTTTTCCATAAGAGGTTTTTGTAAAAAATGGTGTGAGCCTAATGTGCCCATTTTACAGATGGACAAACCCCAGAAGCAGGCAGGAGGATTGGAGTATGAGTGGGGGTACGTAGGGCTGGACTGGGGCCCCACGTGTGTTTTGTTCATCCTGGGGAAGGGGCGTGTGCATGGACTCTGGGGCCTGCTTCCCTGCCTGAGCCTGGTGTAGAGAGGGATCTCCCCTGCCGTCTGAGTCCAAGATCTCCAGCAGTCCATCCATCTGAGAGCACCTGGTGCCTAACTATTATGTCCATACCTGTGAGAGGCATCTTTTTTAAAAGATTTTATTTATTTTATTGTATTTATTTAGAGAGCGATCGAGTGCAGGGAGAGGGGCAGAGGAAGAGAGAGAGAGAGAATCCTAAGCAGACTCACACTGAGTGCAGAACCCAATGCAGGGCTCGATCTCACAACCCTGAGATCATGACCTGAGCCGAAATCAGCAGTCGGACACTTAGCCAACTGAGCCACCCAGGTGTCCCTAGAGACACCTTTTAAGTGTATAAATATTAATGTTGTTTTGACAAGGGGTATATTTTATTCTTTTTTATTTTAGATCTTTTTTTTCAAAGAAGATACTTGTTCATGATAAAATCAAAGGGACAAGCCAAGCTCCTTCCCTTATGTCCTCCAGTCACTCCCAAAGACAACTATTGAATTTCTTTATTCAACAGGTGTTTGTTGAACACCTACTATGTGCCAGACACTGTGCTAGGTGTGATGTCCACTAGAAATATGATATGAGCCTTGAATGAGAGCCACACGTGAAATTTGAGATTTTCAAGGAGCCACATTTAAAAAACGTAGAAACAGGTGAAATTAATTTTAATAATGTATTTTCTGTAGCTTCATATATCCAAACCCAGGATATGGAAGCGATATAAAAATTAGTAATGAGATACCTTACATTGTTTTTTTCGCACTGAACTAGTCTGCTCGGGCCACCGTAACAAAGTCCCACAGGCTGGGGGTTCAGACAACAGAAATGTCCGTTCTCACGGCTCTAGAGACAGCAAATCCGAGCTCGAGGTGCTGGCGGGGTGGGTTTCTCTCCCTGTTTCTTAATCTCTTCTTACAAGGATAGCAGGCAGATTTGGGCCCATCTTAACTGCCTCATTTTACCTTTTTTTTTTTTTTAATATTTTATTTATTTATTTGACAGAGAGAGAGAGATCACAAGTAGGCAGACAGGCAGAGGGAGAAGCAGCCTCCCCGCTGAGCAGGGAGCCCGATGCGGGGCTTGATCCCAGGACCCTGGGATCATGACCTGAGCTGAAGGCAGATGCTTAAGCGACTGAGCCACCTAGGTGCCCCAAGATTTTATTTTTAAGTAATTTCCACACCCAGCATGGAACTTGAAGCCACAACCCCGAGATCAAGAGTTGCATGCTCCACCGACTGAGCCAGACAGGCACCCTGACATATAACATATTAATTTCAGATATACAACATAATAATTTGATATTTGCATGTATTGCAAAATGATCAACGCAGTAAGATTCCCTAACATCAGTCACCAGAAACACAGTTACAGATTTGCTTTTCTTGTGATGAGAGCTTTTAAGATTTATTCTCTTAGCAACTCTCAAATATGCAAGACAGTATTACTAGCTGTAGTCACCATGCTTTATATGACATCCCCAGGACTTCCTTATTTTATAACTGGAAATTTGTACCTGTTGACCACCTTCACCCATCCCCCCCCGCCCCACCCCTCCCCCCAACTGTTCTTTGTTCTTTGTGGCAACCCCCAGTCTGTTCTTTGTTTCTATGATTTAGCGTTTTTAGATTCCACATGTAAGTGAGGTCATACAGCATTTGTCTTTCTCTGTCTTATTTCACTTAGCATAATGCCCTCAAAGTTCCATCCATGTGGTTGCAGATGGCAGGATTTCTTTCTTTGCTTTATGGCTGAATGGTGTTCCACTGTATACGTATACACTGCATCTTCTTTATCCATTCATCCATCGATGGACACTTAGGTTGTTTCCATGTCTTGGCTGTTGGAAATAGTGTTGCAATGAATCCATATCTTTTCGAGATAGTGATTTCATTTCCTTTGGATCTATACCCGGAAGTGGAATTGTTGGATCATATGGTGGTTCTATTTTAATTTTTTTGAGAAACCTCCATACTGTTTTCCACAGTGGCTGAACCAGTTTACATTCCCAACAGTGCAGGAGAATTCCTGTTCTCCACATCCTCGCCAACACCTGTATCCTGTCTTTTTTGTAATAGCCATTCTGCAGGTGTGAGGTGATCCCTCATCGTGGTTTTGATTTGCATTTCCTTGGTGATTCGTGACATTGAGCACCTTTTCATGTACCTTGTACTTGTGTACATACTTGGCAAGTACTTTCACAGACTTGGCCATCTGTATGTCTTCTTTGGAAAATGTCTATTCAGATCCTCTGCCCATTTTTAAATCACATTTTTTTTTTTTTGCTATTGAGTTGTATGAATGAGATATCCCCATTTTTAAAACTACAGATGGTAATATTCCATACATGCTGTTCTTTGCTTTTCTCACTTGAAAATAGATCTCAAAACTCGCTTCCCATCATCTTGCATAGATATGCCTTATTCTTTTTGATTTCTTGATTTTAAAGAATAATTTGAAACATATAAAAGCATGGTGCTGCTGAGCTAGAATCACAGAACCCGGCATTTGTTGAGTGCTGACCACCCCGAGCTCCGGTCATCTCATCCAGGTGTCCCCACAATCCCACAAGTGGGTGCTCTTCCCCAAAAAAAATTCAAGTGGAATTTCCACCTTAAAAAGGTGGAAAATAAAAACCACTAACTTTCAGGGAAATATCAAGTCCTGGATCATAGAACTGCCAGATGATAGGGTCTGTGAGACTTCCGTGTTGAGGTTAACAGAATAATAAAATACTAATGTATAATGTTATCATATTTCATTAATATGGAGTAGTATTATAATAGAGCGATATATGAGCAAGAATATAGTATCAGGAGGAGCTGAGAACTGGGCTGGCTCCCAGTGGTTCCCTGTGGTTCCCACAGGAACTGAGACTGGGGCTGGTTCTGGGGCTGTACTGTGGACACGGTACCAGAGCCCAAGGGTCCAGGCAGGACTCTGCCCCCCTTGGATCTCACTCGAGGCAGGAGGAAGCTTCTAGAAGGGAAAGTGGTGCCAGGAATCAACCTGGAACTGGCCTACCGGCCTTCACGTGTGAGATGAGAGATGGGTAGAGGGCACATTCCTATACCACAGCCCACCTTCTAAGCTCCAGAACCTTCTGGGCCCAGGGCCAGCTACTCTTTCCTGTTTGGGGATAGGGGTGGTCGTTCTGAGCCAGCAGGCTCTGTCAGGACATCCGTGGGGCCTCTGCCAATGCTGGGATCCCAGGCAGTGTGCCTGCCCTGTCAGGGGCTCCCTGTAATTCTAGAATGGGCTGACGGGATGACCACAGTGCCTGCCTCCAAGGTACAGTGAGGGTGTAGCTTACATGGGTAGCTGATACTGTTGTGAGCATCTTGAGCCCTGACAGGCCCTGTGTGACCCAGAACCAGACTGCCCCAGTGGAACGGGCTCCTCAGGGAATGTTGTTCTGGGCTCTAAGCCACACAGGCTGTGGGTTCAGGCCTGACTGTGCCTCATCCCAGCTCTGATACTCCCACCTCTCTGCGCCCCAGTTTCTCCATCTGTATGTAGCATGGGCTTGGTCCAGGGGCAGCCTGAACCCTTGGGAAGAACTCTGGTCAACAGAGGCGTGCAAGAAACTGAGAATCGTTTCTGAGTAGAGCTGGTAGCCCCGCAGGGCTCCCTGATTCCTGACGCACTGAGGAACCCCCGCCTGCCCTGAGCTGGGCCCCTGACAGGCCCTGTCCCTGCCGCTCTGGCTCCCGAGGGAAGAGGTTGTGGCTGGCAAGCACGTCTCCAGCAGGTCTTGAACTGCTGGGCCGGGAGGCCAGAGCGAAGTGAGCTGCTGAGGCAGGAAGGCGGCTCTTGGCTCCGAGTCTCCTAGGGCCTCTGCCTTTCCACCTGTCCTTGGTCCCTCTGTCTCCTCCCTCCCTCCCTGCATTGCAGTATGCGTAGCCACAGCCGCTCCTGTCTTCTCCCATCTGGTCTTTGCACACGGGCCACTCCTACAGCCCGCGGGTCCCCTCCCCAGCCTTTCAGGCCCCCCACCCACGGTCTAAGACTCTGCCCGGGAAGCCCTCCCTGAGCTCCTGCTCCGCGGGCCCCGGAGGGCTGGGATCAGGTCTGTGCCAACTGTGCAGCCCAGTAAGAGTGGATCCTCAGGTAGTGCTTGCGTGTATGTGTGAACATGTCTCCCCTGCCCCCAAACTTTGAGATACCAGGTGCAGTCCTGGGAGAAGCAGGGAAGAGAGGGTGCCCACCCCCGGGGCACTTGTGGTCTACGGGGAGGCATACGTTAAACATATAGTTCTATAATTACCCCATATAGTCCCTGAAGGAAAATAGGGTGCCGTGAGAGTGTGTAACGGAGGGGATGCGACCCGGCCAGGGGTCTGAGAAGGTCTCCTGGACGTTTAAGCCTAATCTGAAAGCTGAGAAAGAACAACCAACCAGGCCGAAGGAATGACAGGTGCAAAGGCCCAGTGGTCATGGAAGATGCAGAGGGGAACATGTGGGAGACATCGCAGACATACAGAGATCGGGGTGGAAGGCTGGGGGCAGAGGCGAGAGAGGGTGGCTGAACTGTACCCTCAGAGAAATGCGAGGGCACTAAAGGATTTGCCATCCCCGGGGAAGATGGGACCCCAGTCAGATGTTAAAAGCATACCATGTTGGTCTGCCCTTACAGAAAACAGATCTGAGGGGCTGGGCCAACAGGGAGGAGGCTCCTACAGCCCCTGAGTCACTTGGACTGAGGCAGGGATGAAGAGATGAATTTGGAGGAGTTTTCACCAAGAGCTAGCGCCACCCCCTCCCTTCCCCCCGGGCCAGGTGGGGACTGGCTCTGCAGAGAGGAGCAGGAGGACCCAGGGTGAGGCCTGGAACAAGGTCTGACAAGCCTCAAGTGCCTGGCTGCCCATCAGTCCCCAACCAGACAAGAGTCCCCGGGCCTGGGGACACAACGAGTGCTGACCCTGTCCCCCTCCCCCCCCCGGGAAAACACATTCCAGGAGCCAATACCCTTCTCCCTCCCAGAAATAGGCACCCTTGGGAGGAGACTTGAGCCCCGCCCTGCCCGGGCGCTGCTGGGTGACCCTCTCCGGGCAGGGAACCTCGCCTGCCTTCTGGGCTGAGAACCCACTGCTGTCCCCAGGCTTCCTCGGGGACCTGGGGCTCCTTCTCAGGAAGCCCCTGCCCTTGCTCAGCCCAGCCCCACCCTAGAAGGTCCCTTCAGCTGTTCAGGAGGCCCATGCCAAGTCCTGGGGACAGGTCGCCAATAGGAAGAGCTAACATTCTGGAGGAGGCGGCAGGGAACATGGAAGCTAATAAAGTCGTTGCATGATAAGTTTCAGAGAGGCCTCAATGCCCTAAGAAGTGATGTGATGGGGAATAAGGGGGAGGGTGGGCTGGAGAAGAGCATTCCAGGCAGGGGATCTGCCAGGGCCAAGTCTGGAGGTGGGAACAAAGAGGCCAGGGGATGGGGAGGATGGAGGCTGTTGTGACCGTGACCCTGAAGGTGGGGGGGTGGTTCACTCTCTTAAGCCACCAGAATCTCCCTTCCCCTTCAGCCTGGAAACCCCCTCACCCATAGTGCCCTGTTGCAGCTCTACCCAGGGTCTTTCCAGAGACTGCCCCTTTCCCTCTGTTACAGGTCCTCCCCTAGAGTGGGATTTCCCTAGGACCTGAGCCGGAGCGGGGAACTCAAGTCCATGGTGATGGCCACATGCGTGGACCTCCTATGGTGTGCCAGGCCTCAGCCCCTCAGCCCCTCACAGCCGGCGCATTTTATGGATCAGGAGACCCAGGTAGACAGGAGGATTCGTTCAAGGCCACGTGGCGCAGAAGGTAGGAGTCAGGGTTTGAACCCAGCTCAGAGTCATCCCGAAGGTTTGTCTCGGTTTTGTAATGGGAGGAGTTACGGATTCTCATGCCCCTTTCCTACCCCTCCTTTCACTTACCCAGTAGAGGGAATGTCTCCCCAAGCTCCCCAGGGGCTGAGCCAGACACTGCAGAGCTGTTCGGAATCCTCCTTCACTGTTCCCTCTCTTCCAGGGGCTGGTGCCCCTCAATGGGCCTCGTGGCAGCTTTAAGACCCACCCCGTAGGTGGTGGTTCTCTCTCCCTCTGCCTTGAGAAAAAGGGAGGAAATTAAATTGTGGCAGGTTATCACTGATCTTGAGAAAGCCGCACTGAGGTCTGTGGGCACTTCTCTCTGAAGATACACCTCACGTGACTCTGGTACGTGCAATGTGTCGACAAGCCTGGTGTTCCCGAGGGACACCGCAGGTCCTGCTGGTCAGCAAGCCCCCCTCCGCGCTCCCAGAAGCTCCTGGAGGTGGGGGTCCTCACAGCCCATCCCATCCACCATAAGAGAAGTCATAGGAGGGCTCAGAGTCACCACCCTACCTTCCTTGGAGCAGTCCCCTGATTTGGGTAATATCCTAAAATCGATTGTGGTGATGGATACATAACTCCATGAATACACGAAAATCCATGAAACTGTACACTGTAAGTAGATGGACTGCACGGTATATGAATTACATCTCAATCTGTTTAAAAAAAATCTCAGGTGTCCTGTGTCCTCCCCCACCTGGGGGGGCGGGGATCCAGATCTGCTTGGACAAATGAAAAGTAAAAAATGCCACGTGAACAGTCAAATATTTCCTAATAGCAGTAATCAGAGCTAACATTTCTTTTTGACCGGTGACGTGCTGGGCTCTGTTCTGAGTGTCAGCTCGTGTGGCTCACAACAACCCCCCCATCAGGCCGACGTTATCATCCCGTTTGACAGATGGGGAGACTGAGGCACACAGTGGCGACATGAGTGGCCAAGGTCAAAGAAGTGTCAGAGGCGGGGTTTGAACCCCACCATGTAGTCCAAACCCTCATTCCCACCCCTTCCCCGATACACACAAAAGTAAAGAGGATAATAATAGTATAATGATTAGCAGGTGTCACCACTGCCCAGTGGGCCAATGGGCAGGTCCCGCTGCTTTCCCCTGAGCGCCGCCAGGCTGGCTCAGTTCCAGACACAGCGCATTTACTGCAATCATGTGAGGTATGTCTTTTGGGAAAGATACAACTTCCTCTGTGTTTCTTTTCTTTTTCTTTTCTTTTTAAGGGCAGCTTCCTACAGATGACCTTGATTCAGCACCATCCCCGCCCCCCCTCCCTCCTACCCCCCCAACCCCCGCTGGATTATCCTGCTGTAAATCATATCATTAGGTCATTTCATCCATAAATTCTTCAGAATGTATCTATAAGTGAAAAGAACTCACCCTTAAATATCCACATTTTCATTTAATTACCATTCTCACACCTACACGAAGTTAATGATTCTATAATATCCTCTAATATCACATCTTCCCACCACTGTCTGCTAACTATATTTTTATGGGTGGCTGGTTCACATCAGGAGACCAGGTCTGTACATTGCATCTGACTGGTAGATCTCTTAAGTCCCTTTTAAGCTGTAATGATTCTCCCCTCTTTATTTCCTCACGTTTTGATCACTGCAGTGTGGAGCCCTTGCTTGTGATCATTGATTTGCTGCCTCTTTAAAAGCTCCAGCAGAAGTTTTGGGGGGGGGGGAGGTTGAGGGTGGAGTTGGGGGGGTTTGGCCCAGCCTCCTGGCCTTGTGGAGAGCCTGGGATTTGCCACCTTACTGGTTGTCTGAAAAGAAAGAAAATTAGGTCTGGGTAGAAAACAGAGGCACACTGATGTTGGCAGCAGCTAAATATATTCATTTGTGCATTTTGTCACAATGCTGTCAATCCCACCTTCACAGCATATCTGGAATCTGCCAGCTTCTCAGAGAGAGCTGATGGTGGCCTGGGCCAGGGTGGTGGCTTTGGTGAAGAGGGAACAGTGCCCAGGTAGACTTGGTCGGGTGCTGTATGGATGCGGAGGAGGGCAGGAGTCATCCAGGGGGCTTTGGATAGCAGGCTCCTTTCTTGCTGGGAAAAGCAGCCTTCTTGCCTCCAGCTCGTGTGCCCAGACCCCTCTCCCCAGCTCACAGCTGCAGCTGGGGAGGTGACACATACACACACAAAATGAGGGTGACTCACTCCTCGGCATGGGCCACCAGCACCTGTGCTCAGCCTTCCAAGATGATTAACCAAGAGGAAAGAGGGATGAACAAGGGGGATGACTCCAGCATGAGCTGCTTCCCAGCGGCCTGACCTCAGTCAGTGCAGTACCTCTCTGAGCCTCAGTTTCCGCATCTGAGTAGTGAGAATGCACCTTGGCATTACGTGGTGATCCCTGCTCTTCAGTGATGGTCTTGGAGAGAGCCAGCATGGCCCTGAGCAGGTCAGGAGGAGGTGAGGAGTGGCCAGTAGGGAGGCTGGGATGATGGCAGCTCAGTGTGCAGCTGACCAAGATAAGGGGCTGAGCACATCCCAGCTGGCCCTTAAGCCAAGCCGGAGCACCTGGTTATAGGCACAACTGAACTGATGAGTAGGGGGACATGATTGGGGTGCTGTCCATGGTTCTGAAGCCTTCCCCCCACTCCCCTGCCCCGCGACTGGCCTCTTCCAAGCTGCTTTATTTTCCTGTTCGTTCGTTCTTTCTATCTGTCTATCTATCTATCTATCTATCTATCTATCTATCTATCTATCTATCTATCTGAGAGAGAGAGAGAGTGAGCAGGGGCAGAGGGAGAGGGAGAGAAGCACGGAGCCGATGTGGGGCTTGATGCCAGGACCCTGAGATCTTGACCTGAGTCAAAACCAAGAGTCGGATGTTTGACCGACAGAGCCACCCAGGTGCCCCTTTATTTTCCTTTTCTACTTTGATGCTGAACATCTAACATTAATAAAGAGGCAGCTGAGAAGATGACTAAGGCATGGGCTCCAGAGTCAGATAGCCTGGGTTCAAATCCTCACTCAGCCACCTATCTACTATATGACCTTGGGCAGCTCACTTAATCTCCCTGGGACTTAGTTTCCTTATCTGTAAAATGAGCACAATCATACAACCCTCCTAAAAGGCATGTTGCAAGGACTAAAAATGAGGTGAGTTAATACTTATAATACTTACAAATGCATGCTTAGAACCATGCCCAGCACAACTAAATGGGAGCCCCTTGGCGCCCTGTCCTGCATCCTTTTGACATCACCTCCGTAGCCTCTGACGGTTTCTTTGATTTTTGCGTGAGAGCATGTCCCAGGATCATCTTACATGCTTTCTACCTGGAATCAGCTGTTTCTTACAGGAGTCCTGTTCCTTCTGGTGATCAATGGGAATTAGGGACTATAATCTAGACATTCAGGGTGCTCACTGCTGCTGGGTTATCATTAAATCTAGGCTTCAAGCTGGAGAAACTGAGAACTCATTCACATTTAAGATTATAAGGTTTCATTTAATTTCTTTGATTTTGTTTTTGTATCTGTTTTTTTCTTACACAGAAAATCTTGGTTTCTAACACATTAACATGATTTCTTATCTTTTTCTTATAACATAAAGCTAATAGTTTCAAAGTAATGATACCAATATAATTAGTACCTATAAAATGATGGAGGGCAGTTGAACATTGCCTTGTGGTTCTGTTTCTTTGTGGTTCTGCGATCCTTAGGATAAAGCCCATTAGGGATGTACAATCAAAGTGCTGTTTTAAAGATACTTCCAATGATTCTTCTTCGTGTAGTTGCCAAGTTGACTTTCAGCCAGGTTTATTCATTCCTGCTGGGTTTTTTTCTTTTTATTTTAGGAGATTGCTTTTTTTTTGTCTTTGCTTTACACTTTTCTAAACAGTTTACACTTATAAAATAAGAACTCTAAAACAAGGGGCGCCTGGGTGGCACAGTCGTTATGCGTCTGCCTTCAGCTCAGGTCATGATCCCAGGGTTCTGGGATCGAGCCCTGCATCGGGCTCCCTGCTCCACGGGAAGTCTGCTTCTTCCTTTCCCACTCCCCCTGCTTGTGTTCCCTCTCTCGCTGCGTCTCTCTCTGTCAAATAAATAAATAAAATCTTTAAAAAAAAAAAAAAACTCTAAAGCAAGATATACTCAGGAAATGCTAACTTCCACTCCTGTTCCCTTTACTTATTGCCTCCCTCCTTCATAGGTGACTATTTTTGTTAGTTTATGCTTTCTGTCTCCATTGTTTATTTTTGAAAAAAGAAGCAAATGTGTATATATCCCCAGACATAATCAGAAGATAGCAAACCCTGCATACAGGGTTTTGTTTTTATTTTTTATTTTTTGGATTTACGTGGATTTTGTTTTTGTTTTGGATTGGATTTTGTTTTTATTTTTTCATGTGAGTCCCGTATCCTGGAGATCAGTCCAGTGCAGTATCTACCCCTTCTCGCAGCTGTATAATAATTCTCTCCTATATGGCAGAGTCTACAGTTTATTTAACCACTTTCCTCTTGGTGGATGTTTAGGCTGTTTCCTTTCCTGTGCGTACATGATTTCTTATTTTGGTCGGTGCACTTTTTTTTTTTTTTTTTAGAGAGAGAACACTCGTGCATGGTGGGGGGGAGGGACAGAGGGAGAGGGAGAGAGAGACTCTCAAGCAGTCTCCACATTGAGCAAGGAGCCTGGCGCAGGGCTTGATCCCATGACCCTGAGGTCATGACCCGAGCAGAAATCAAGGGTTGGATGCTTAACTGACTGAACCACCCAGGCACCCTGATCTCATGGAATTTTGGGGGGTTAACTTTTCGTTAAGACTCTTTCTCTAGAACAGTTTTAGATTCACAGCAAAATTGAGAGGGCTTCATGGGGTTTTTAATTATAGCTGTGATATGTATTACATAGGAATTCATGGTGCTATGGGGGTGCATAACAGGGACTCTGCTCTAGTCAGAGCAGTTACTGAGGGCTTCCTGGAAGAAATGGTGGTCATGCTGAGATCTGAAGGAAAAGTTGGAGATAGATGGTTAGATGACAAGAGGAAGAAAAATTGTTCCAGGTGGTAGCATGTGTTAAGGTCCTGTGGCAGGAGTGAGCATATTTCCAAGTAATTGACAGAAGGCCCATGAGGCTGGAACTCAGAAAGTGAAGGGAGTGAGGGGGTCATGCCTTAGTCTGGGGTGAAGTTGGTGGAGATTTGAAAGAAGTAGGTAAACATGGGTAATAATTAGGAGGTAAAATGCATAGAACGTGGTGATTCTATTAGGTGGAGTACAGATTCCAAGCTGCCCACTTCAGAGACACAAAGTACTGGTTTAAATACTGGTTTAAACAGAGGGAAAGAACCCTCTTTTCACTCTTGCATGCAGTCCTGGTGTACGTGTTCTGGTTCTGGTTTGGCTGCTCCAAGGCATCAAGGACCCAGGCTCCTTCTGTCTTGTTGCTTTGCTATTCCTATGCTCTTGTCCTTGTTCTTATGGTCCAAATAGATCACACCGTGTCCTGCACTGTAACTAGTGGGGAGGGAAAGGAGAAGGTAAGGGAGTGAAGAAGGAGGAGGACTTAACCCTTTCCTGTAAGGGCAGAACTGGGAAGTTGCACACATCACTTTTGCTCACATCCCATTTGCCAGAATTTTTTTTTTTTTTTGAGAGAGAGAGCATGAGAGGGAGAGAGAGAGAATCCCAAGGAGGCTCCCCACCCAGCACAGACCCTGATGTGGGGCTCAATTGCACAACCCCGAGATCATGACCTGAGCTGAAATCAAGAGTCAGATGCTCGAGGCGCCTGGATGGCTCATTCGGTTAAGCATCTGCCTTCAGCTCAGGTCATGATCTCGGGGTCCTGGGATCGAGTCCCACATCAGGGTCCCTGCTCAGTGGGGAGTCTGCTTCTTCCTCTGCCCCTCCCCCCCCGCTTGTGCTCACTTGCTCTCTCTCTCTCTCAAAAATAAATAAATGAAATCTTTAAAAAAAAAAAAAAAGACGCTCAACCACCTGAGCCACCTAGCCGCCCCCCACTTGCCAGAATTTAATCACTTAGCCACCCCTAGCTACAAGGGAGGCTGGGAGATGTAGTCTTAATTCTGAGTGGCCTTGCCCAGCTAGACCCTGGAGGTTCTATCACTATGGGAGAAGGGCGGGTGGGGGTTGGGGTGCAGCCAGCAGTCTCTGCCACTGTGAGGGTTTGGACGTGGAGGGGAGGGGAGAAGAGGGAGGTGGTAAGGAGGCCTCCTCACTCTCTGGCTTGTGCACATGTGTGGGTGGAGGTGCCACTGGCTGAGACAGGAAGCATGGCGGGGGGGGGCGGGGAGGTTCTTTTTGACCTTGTACCACATAGTCTAGCACAGGAGCTAGCCTTGTGCATGGTGGAGGGAGCATGATCACGGTGTTGGGGGAACGGAGGCTGAGTGTGGAGGGGCACAGCTCCGGCAGCAATGTTCCGGTTGCAGCTGACTGGGTGGGAAGTCATGGTGACCCCACACTGTTCTCGGAGAAGGGGGCAGGGGTGGGTCTGGCCCACCTGGCATGCCCACCTCCAGCTCCCCATGAAAGGACTGCCTAGGGGCTCCTGGGGGGCTCAGTCAGTTAAGAATCCAGCTCTTAATTTCAGCTCAGGTCATGATCTCAGGGTCCTGAGGTCGAGCCCCATGTTGGCCTCCCTGCTGGGCCTGGAGCCATGCTGAGGATTCTCTCTCCATGTCTCCCTTGGCCCCTTCCTCCCCACCCCCTCTTTCTCTCAAGGAAAAAAAAAGAAAAAGGACTGCCTACATCCCCAGGCAGAAAGCAGGTGGGGGCCGGGGGACCAGTGTCCACCCCTTGCAGTCCCCTCTGGGCTCTGGCTGGGATAGCAGTGACTGCCGCCCCTGAGGGCCTGGGGAAGGCAGCCTGAATCTGTCCCAGGACTAGGAGACACTCTCACCTGAGTTCAAATTCCACCTCTACCCTGTGACCTTCGGCAAGTTACTTAACCTCTCTGAGCCTCAGTCCTCTCCTCTGTCCAGTGGGGATGAGGCAGGACGTGCCTCCCTGGGGTGAGGACAGGGTGCCTGGATGGGGCTGGCCCATGGCATTGAGTACTCAGGGAGTGATCATGTTCTGTGTTCTGCATGCCAGTGCTGGGGTTCAGCTCCCAGGAGCCCTGGATCCCACCTTCTCTGTGCTGGAGCAGGTGGGATGCACTGGCCCGTGCTGTGGGATTGAGTCTGAGGGGAAGTCGGGCTGGAGCGGAGGTGGTCGGCACCACAGTGTGCCCCTCACTCCCACCCAGAATGATCCCAGGTGCCCAGTTCCCAGATGTTGACAGAAAATCACCACGAGCAAACAGGAGCCTTCACAACCAGACTTCCTTCTGCCTGATTCAGGTCAGGGCGGGAGGTTCCCACCACCCCACTCACTTGTAGACAGTGGGGGAAAGCACATGTGCAGGAGTCAGGCTGCTGAGCTTCAAAGCCTGGCCTCACCACTTCCTCTCTAGCTGACCTTCTCACCCTCTCTGAGCCTCAGTCTCCTCATCTGCCAAGTGGGGGTAAGGAGACACCTGCCTCACAGGAACATTGGATGTCACAAGCTCAGACACTTAAATAGCTCAGTCCAGAGCGGGGCATGTGGAAAGCACCGACTAATGTCACATGAACCTCCGTCGGTCTGGGCATCCCTGCCCGAGGGGAATGCCGTGTGCAGTCAGAGGCAGTGAGGGGCACGAGGGCAGGGGACTTGCAGCCTCTGAGAAAGCAGGGCCATGAGCACAGTTAAAACTCATGGGCGCCTGGGTGGCTCAGTTGGTTAAGCAACTGCCTTCGGCTCAGGTCATGATCCTGGAGTCCCGGAATCGAGTCCCACATCGGGCTCCCTGCTCGGCGGGGAGTCTGCTTCTCCCTCTGACTCTCCCCCCTCTCATGTGCTCTCTCTCATTCTCTCTCTCTCAAATAAATAAATAAAATCTTTAAAAAAAACAACTCATGAGTCTCGTGCAAATATAAAATCTTCGAACATGTGTCAAAGATTTTATTTAACTCATCAATTAATGGAGGAACTAAGACGATGTAGCAGCCAACTTAAAGGAGCACACACGTGTGTCCGCAATCAGGAATGCTGGCCTGAATGTACAAACAGGTGCAAAGCTGGTCGATATCCACAGGGCAATAAGCAAGTGTATCTGTGCTAGATACAATTCATTTGTATTTCTGTGACTGAGGATAATTTGCATTACAATCAGTTTGCTACAACTTAGAGTTGTCACGTAGCTTGAAGATGAGGCCAAGATAACCAAGAAGGGTGCACTAAGCAAGGCACCCAGTAGTCTTTTTTGCCTGTTTCAAAATGTCTCATCACTTTTCCTGACAGTGAGCACACACACAGACACATGTACACACGCATGTATGCGTGCATGCACACGTAGTCACGCTAACGCATGCCCGGATCCCACAGACATGTCTCACACTGTGTGTGTGTGTGTGTGTGTGTATCTGGGTGTCTTTCAGTCTCTCAGATTCTCTCTCTTTGAGAGAGTGACATTGACATTGACTCCCACCTCCGCACCTTTGCTCCAGCTGCCTCCCCTGCTAAGCACACTCCCTCGGGGCTTCTCTGCCCACTGAAATCATGCGCATCTCTCAGAGCTCCTGGTGAATGCCTCTCTGAGCTGGAAACCCTCCAAGCCTTGGGTCTTCTTTCCCTCCCTCCCTCCACGGGGCGCCCGTGGAAGGAGTGTGGGCTCTGGAGTCATTCAATCTGGGTTTGAATCCCGGGTCTGACACTTCCCAGCGGGAGGCAAGTCACAGCATCTCCCAGAGCCTCAGTCTTCCCACCCAGAAGGTGGGAGAACAGAACCAACCTCATGGGGATTTTGTTTTGTTTTGTTTTTAAAGATTAAATTAGCAGAGGCAGGGAGTGCTCTTGGCAGAGGGTCTGATACATAGTAAGTGCTCAATAGACGTCCGCTGTCATTGCTATGAAAAATAGGGCTCAGAGTTCCCATTTCCTGGGTGGCTGTGAGGCCCCTCGAAGCAATGCTTGCAAAGGGCTCTGTCAGCATGTCTGGGGGGGAGGGGTTGCCTACGAACAGCGGGGTGTGTGTGTGGGGTTTCCTTGGCTCCTCGGGCCTGCCCCTACCCAGCTGCTGTCAGGAGGTGCTGGGTTCAGAGCTGGGAGGAAGTGGAGAGGCTGCCGGGAGCCCCAGCCCCAGGCGGGGGTGCTGGGGGCCCGATGGCTGCAGCTGAGCTCAGTCCTGGGGCTGCTGTGATGGATGCGGGGCTGGTTGGTGGAGGAAGCAGCTGCGCCAGCCAACAGCTGGCTGACACTGATGGACGGCAGAGGAAGCAGGGATGCAGGGAGGACCGGAGAGGCCGAGAGGCTGCAGAAGGCTAAAGCCCGGATCCAGGACAAAGCTGCCTGGTGCTCAGCTAGAAGAGCAGCTGGGTGCCCCTGGTAGGCTTATGGGGTGGCAGGGGATTGGAGACAGCACGGGCCTCCCAGCTGGATGACCTTGGGCACGGCTTGTCCCAGACACTCCTTCCTCGTATCCCATCAGGAGGGCAACTTTAAACAGCCCATGAACTCCAACATCAGGCACTCAGGGGACAGCACAGGGAGTGGGAAGCAGAGGTCTTTTCAGCAGTGGGGACATTTGAGCTGTATCCCGAAAGGCAAGTGGTGGACAGAAGTAAAGGTGAGTTTTTCCAGGAAGCAGGGGCAACATGTGCAAAGGCCCAGTTGCAGGAGTCACACAGGGTGAGAGGATAGGTATATGACAATGATTTTATATAGGCATATATTGTAAAATGATCACTACAGTGAGTCTAGTTAACATCCATTACCACCCACGTAGTTACCATTTTTTTCTTGAGATAAGAACTTTTTTTTGAGAGAGAGAGAGAACACGTGGGGTGGGGAGGGGCAGAGGGAGGAGAGAGAATCCTAAGCAGGAGCCACACTCAGCATGGAGCCTGAGGTGGGGCTCGATACCATGACCTTGAAATCAAGACCTGAGCTGAAATCAAGAGTCGGATGCTTAACTGACTGAGCCACCTGGGTGCCCCAAGATGAGAACTCTTAAGATCTACTCTCTTAGCAACTTCAAAATATACAATACTGTGTTGTTAACTAGAGTCACCATGCCGTACATCACATCCCTGGGACTGACTTATAAGTGGAAATTTGTTCCTATTGACCACCTTCACCCATTTCACTCCCTGCCCCACCCTGGCTTCTGGCAACCCCCAACCTGTTCTCTGCATCTACGAGCTCAGCATTTTTAGATTTCACATATAAGTGAGATCATACAGTGTTTGTCTTTGTCTGACTTATCTCACTGAGTGTAATGCCCTCAAGGTCCCCCCATGTCATCACAAATAGCAGGGTTTCTTTTTTTAATATAGTGGAATGGCATTATATCTATATCTATATCTATATCTATATCTATATATATATATATATCACATTTTCTTTATCCATTCATCTGTTGATGGACACTTAGGTTGTTTCCATGTCTTGGCTGTTGGAATAATGCTGCAGTGAACATGGGGGTGCAGATATCTTTTCAAGGTAGTGGTTTTATTTCCTTTGGATAAATACCCAGAAGTGGGATTGCTGGATCATATGGTAGTTCTGTTTTTAATTTTTTGAGAAGCCTCCATAGTATTTTCCATAACAGTGGCTCCAGTTTGCATTCCCACCAACAGTGCACAAGGGTCCCCTTTTCTCCACTTCCTCGCCAACACTTGTTATTTCTCTCCTCTGTCTCCCCACCCCCCTTTTATAATAGCCCTTCTAACAGATGTAAGACTATTTTGAATGCTGGGCAGGGTGTGGCTTTATCCTGAAGGTGCTAGGGAGCCATGGAGTGTTGCAAGAGGGGGAGTGATTCATGAGATCTGTGTTCTAGAAAAAGAACCCTGGTTGCAGTTTGGAGGGTAGACTGGAGAGGAGACGTAGACCATTTGAAGGATGAGGCACTAATTCGAGAGAGAAGCTAGCCCGGGCAGGGAGCCAGGGGTGGGTGGGCAAAAATGATGGTATTTTGGATGCACAACGGACAAGGCTCAGGGATGGTAATTTTCTGGGCAGATGTTACCACCGAGAGGCACAGATGTTCTGGTCACTGGCCATTTAGCCGGTCATTCTTCCGCACTCAACGTGGGCTACAAAGACAGCCACGAGGAAAGGACTCTGCCACTGACCAGGAGTGGGGAGTGTGGAAGAGAAAAGGACACCAGAGCCACACATGGGGCACTTTTCTACATGCTCAGTGGTTTGCGGTACACGTGACCCACATCTGATCCTCATCACAACTGAGAGGAGGGTGTTAATATTAATATACATGGCGTGCGGTGTTGGAATTTAGGCTGGTGGCTATATTTGGGGAGAAGAAAGGAAGGGAGCAGTGATTGGGGGTGAGAAGGATGGGGTTTTCTGGGATGCCGACAGTGTTCCAGTTCTTGTGTGAACTACCGTGTGCCGGCTCAATGAGCTGTGACTTAAGATGTGTGCCTTTCGGGCGCCTGGGTGGCTCAGTCGTTAAGCGTCTGCCTTCGGCTCAGGTCATGATCCCAGGGTCCTGGGATCGAGTCCCACGTCGGGCTCCCTGCCCGGCAGGAGGCCTGTTTCTCCCTCTCCCACTCCCCCTGCTTGTGTTCCTGCTCTCTCTGTCTCTGTCAAATAAATAAATAAAATCTTAAAAAAAAAAAAAAAAGATGTGTGCCTTTCCTTTTTTCTGTAAGGGTTTTATGCCTCAACCAAAAATAAAGACATAAAGAATGTGTTATATTGCATTTTACAAACGACAAAGCATTGGGTTAAGTTTTGATGGGGTCAGGGGCACACTTAAGGTTCCGTTAGTAAGTGGAAGAGCCGAGATCGGAACCCAGGAGTGCCCAAATCTGGAAACTTGGTTCTGGTCTCCCTCTTGGGGAGTTTCAACCGAGCTGCCCTTCCTCGAGTGACCTGCAGTGGGAGGCAGAGAGCAAGGGAAGAGCCACGAGGGCCAAGAGGCACCCTGCCAGAAGGGGGCGCTGCTGTCACAGGCGGCGGGCGCGGGGAAGGGAGGCAGGCAGAACAGGGCATGCCCCAGGGAGTTAGCTCTTACTCCATTTTACAAGGAGGACCCCGAGGGCCTGGGAGCAGGAAGGAATCTCCCAAGGGGTAAACTAGCATCGCAGGATTCCCCCAGTCCGGTGCTCCGGTGGGGGAACCTGAGCTGCATTTCCCAGGTTTGAGGGCACCAAGGAGCACATAGAGGTCAAGAGTAGGGTCCAGGACCCCCAGCTCTGCCCTTAGGAGTAAGTCCTTCTGGTTTCACTGATGTCCTGCCCAGCTCTGCTAGGAGGCAGGGGGATGATGGAGATGAGCCTCAGGGCACAATCCAGGGAGGGAGCCAATCCTCCCTGAATGAACTGTCCAGGCTTCTCCCCGTGGGTGGGCACCCAGCACGCCCTGTATAAAGAGTGGGGGGAGGGGCGATGCCAAGTGGCACCCTTCAGGCGAGGTGTCCTGCAGCTCATCTCTTGACCTTTTTAATTTCCTAACTCGAGGTGCGAGAGCAGCAGGGGGAGGCCTCTGAAGTTACACACCTGTGGGGTTCCAGCCCCCCACCCATGATGCCCCATGGGTAGAAGGCAGAGGATCCAGGCTGGTATAATTGCCCCCCTAGTGTGGCCTGGGTTTCTTCCTGCTTGCCAGCAGTTAGCTTTAGCAAGCACAACCTCGGGGAGGCAGGTGGGAAGCTGGTGGGTTCAAACCCCATGCAGCTGCCTCCCACACGGTGTGACCCCGGGGCTCTGTAGTCACCTCTCTGAGCCTCGCTTGTAAACTGGGGAGGCTGAGCCCCATTTTTGCCAGAAGGCAGCCTCTTGTGTGAAATGAAAATGCCCCGCACAGGCCTGGCACACAGAGGGGGCTCTCTTTCCTCTGGCAGACCCCATTTGGCCAGCTGGAGTCTGCAATGATGAGAGCCAGAATTTAGGGCTTTGCTGACAATTTTTTTTTAATTGGGAGAGGGGTAAATCTCCTATGCAGATTTCCAAATAATTTGCCTTGATCAGCTCAGTGAGAAGGACAACACCAACGGCGATAGGTCATCTTGAAGGCATATATCCTTTGTCACATATACCGTGACGAAATGGTCTTTCTTCTCAGTGGTCTTCTTCCCCAAATGCACGACCCCGTTCTGATCATGAGGAAGACATCAGACAAATCCCAATTGAGGGACATTCTGCAAATGCATGACGAATACTTCTCAAAACTGTCAAGGTGATCAAAATAGGGAAAGTCTGAGAAACCGTCCCAGCCCAGAGGAGCCCAAGGACGCATGACAATTACATGTAATGTGGTGTCCTGGCTGGGATCCTGGAACAGCAAAGGGACATTAGGAAAAACTAAGGAAATCCCAATAAAGCATGGACTGTATGTAGTTCATAAGAGTGAGTCAGTGTTGGTTCATTACCTGGGGCCAGTGCCCCACGGAATAGTAGGAAAAGTGGGTGTGAGTCTGCAACATTCTTAACTGTACTCACAGTGTCCAAGTCTTGAGTCTATTAAAATTTCAAGGTTATTAAGAAAAATTTTGAGGGTGGCCCTGAGATTGCTAACTTCTTATTTTCACTAATGAGCACATTAAAAACCTCACCAAGCCATTACTCCCCTCCCAGGGTTTCAGAAAAAGAAGGATGTTCGCAACAGACCTCCTGTCTCCAAAGAAAGGATGAGAGTTGACAGGGAGTGAGTCCAGGTTAGCAAAGAATTCAGACTCTTCATTTTTCTCATCTTGCCGAGGACCCATGAGAAGTTGGGGTTTGGCATCAGTCCTGGAGGATGTGGGCAGAATGAGAGATGGTTAAAGACCATGGGCCAAGACCAGCAACCACTCGACAAAGGAAGGGGTGAGGTTCGGTAGTGCAGAGTGCTCGGGGGGGGGGAGCGGGCAGAGCTGGGTGGCAGAGATGGCAGGTGATAAGGCTCCAGAGCCAGCAGGGTGACCGACTATCCCGACTTGCCTGGGATGGAGGGGATTTCCTGGGCACGAGGCCTTCGGGTTATAACCGGGACAGTGCTAAAAGAATAAAATAAAATTTTAAAAGCCAGGATGGTCTTGGGTGAGCCGGGTTGGATAGTCACACCTAACCAGGCAGGTGGGCTGGGGCGTAGTAGAGAGCGCAGGCTTGTCCTGAGGGGATGGCACCAGCCTTCAGCAGCTGTCCCAACCTCCTAGAAGGAGAAAGGCAGGGTCTATGTGGCCAGATCTTGTGATTCCTATTATTTATTTGTTTGTTTGTTTATTTTTTCAGAAGAAGCTAGAAAGTTTTTTTTAAAAACACACAAACTTCCAAGTTTCAAATATGGGCGGCTAATTCAAACAACTGTGGAATACTCTCCAGGCAAAACCAAACAGCGGGTTCCATGGTGGACCCCAGGCGGCCAGTTTGAGACCTCTGGGAGTAGCTCTGATTTGCCTCCTTGAGCCGGTCCTGTGGCTCTTCTCAGCCTCAGTTTCCCTGAATGTGAGATGGGAACCATTTTGCCTCCAATAGGGCTGTGGGATCTGTCTGCAAGGCAGGTGCTCAGGCTGACACCTAGGAAGCTCTCAATGAGTGGGAGTTAATCAGAAAACCCGCAAACGGCCACCACAGGAATGTCCATCACCAGATGAATGGATACAGTGTGGTCTGTCCATACAATGGAATATTATTCGGTCTTTTGAGGAATGAAGTGCTTACACCTGCTCTAAAATAGGTGAATCTTGAAATCACAGTGCTACGTGAAAGAAGCCGGTCCTTAAAGATCATGTACGATTTATAGGAAATGTTCAGAAGAGGCAAATCCATCAAGGCAGAAATGAGCCAGTGGTTGCCGGGGGTAGGGGGTGTTGGGGGAAAACCGGAGTGGGGGGCAGTTGCTAATGGGTATGGATTTTTGGGAAGGGCGATGAAAATGTTCTAGCGTGGATGGTGGTGATTGTTGCACAACTCTGCAAAAAGCCACTGAATTATACACTGTAAATGGGCGAATCGTCTGGTATGTGAATGAGATTCCAATTAAGCTGTTAAAGAAAAGCATGTAAGCCACGAACACAGCTCATCCTCCTTCCAGCCCTGCTCCAGCTCCCTGTGCAGCCTGGAGCAATGCGCTCCCCCTCTCTGGGCCTCAGTTTCGCACTTGGAGAACTCAGGTGTTGAATCAAGTACGTCCTGAGCATGCATCCAGCTGATAGCTTCTTTTATTGTAACAGATGGTCACATATTCACCAGGGCCACCTGCCCCTCCAGACCCGGGATAATGTGGGCCGTGGGTAGCCCATCAGCTTGGAAGCTTGTCGTTCCACCCTTGCCTGACAGACTGCAGAGAGACTGGTAGGAGCCAATGGGATCCCAGCGGAGACACGCAGATGTTTGCTGTTGACAATAGACATGTCAACAGATGGTGACGGAAGAATTTGCCAGCATTTGTTGCCTGTTTACCAAAACTTCCGCAGTGAAGTTCACCTTCAGCTCCCAGAAGGGGTGGACGGGTGGCTGGGGGTGGGAGGAGGCGCTGCTTGGCTTGGAGTCAGGGACGCCTGGCTCTGATGTCCGCTTTCCTGCTGTGTGGCCTGGGGCAAGTCGCTTGACCTCTCTCAGCTTCAGAGGTCTGAAAGGGAGGTGGTAATGCCTTCCTCCCAGAGTGGTGGCAGGGATCCAGGATGATAATTTGTAGAGAGCATTTACTGTGGGGTCAGCGCCACATAGGGACCCCACCGAGGGCAGCGCTTCTGATTCCTTAACCTCTCTAGACATCTATTTCCCCATCTGTAATCTGACAGGATTTATCTGGATCAGTGGTCCTCAACCGATTTCACTTTTTTGGTTGTCACAACTGGTGAGGGGTAAGGGGGAAGTGCCGTTGACATCGAGTGGGCAGAGACCAGAGATGCCGCTAAACACCCCACGGTGCCCAGGACAGCCCCCACAGCAGGGAACGATCCAGCCCCAGATGTCCATATGGCTGATACTGGGAAACCCTGGACCAAGGTCGCCTCTAAATTTCCCTTCAGCTCTAGAAGATACTGGGGTTTGATCGGCATTGTTCTGGGGCATGCAGTCTGCAGACTTGGGCCCCACATACCCCTTCTCGCCTCCTGTGGGCTGGTTATCCCTGTCTCAGACTCAGTGTGGGCAAGCGTTGCATGGCACCCGGCCAACCCCACTGCCACGTCTGTCCCCCACGGGGAGGAGATGGGGTCCTTCGTTCCGTGACACAAGAAGGGGGTGTGCAGGCCACTGGCCGTCCAGCGGCTGTCAGGAGGGCCCCACGGTCCACGGGGGCCCAAAGCCTGCCGCTGAAGCTGGAGCGTTGTTCCATCCCCTGCTTGACTCTCTTGCGTTTTCCTTGGTGACTCCGAGACCACCATGCTGTGGGCACCAGCATCGGGACTCTCCTCGGTGATAGGCAACAGATGTGACCTGACCGCCAGCTTGGTTTTCTCAGCCCCCGGATGCAGTTTCCAGAAAGTTGCCGTCCGATGATTCTTCACTTCCCCAAAGCATAGAGCTCTCCCTCTCCCTTTCCTCCCCTGCCTCCCCCGGGGCGGGTGGGGGGGATGCTGCTCCAGTGACCCTGGGGGTAGCAGTCGCAACAGTAATACTCACCAATGAGGAACATTTGTGTGTCCTTTGCCGTGCACCACGCCTCGTGCTAAGTGTTTTATACGCGTCCACCCGCCTAATCTTCACAGCACTTAGGAGGTTCGATTATTAGTCCACTTTGCAGATGAGAAAACCAAGAGATAGTTTCTTGTCCAGATCATACCGTGATTAGGTACTCCCCCCAGATTGGGGTGGCTTTTTAGCTCACCCCCAGTGTGCCCAGGTGAGGTGCACACAGGCCAGTGCCCCGGGGGGTCCCGTTTTCTGATCATCTCAGAAGTTAGAACCTGGTGACAGGCCTGGAATTCTGGGCTCTTCTGCCCTCTTGGCCTAGACCTTTCCCTGGAGGCCTGGGCAGCATCTTGGAGGTAGGAGGGGAGAATCCTACGGCCCCAGGACATCTGAGCCGGCAAGCAGGGCCCTGGGGTGGGTGTTACCCTGTCTTACCTGCCCAGGTGCCCCAACCCCTTCTGGGATCAGCACCCGAATTGCATGACTCCATTTATACGCAATGTCCAGAATAGGTAAATGCATAGAGACTGGGGATTCGGAGTAGTGGTTGCTAAGGCTGCGGTGAGCTGGGGTAAGGGATAGGGAGGTGATAGCTAAAGGGTTTCTTTTGGGGGTGCTGAAGATGTTCTAAAATTGATGGTGCTGATGGTTGCACACCTTTGTGAACAGACTCAACACCACTGCGACGTGCATTTAAAGGGGTGAGCTGCGTGGTATATGAATTGTATCGTGATAAAGCTGTTAAAAAAAAAAAAAAAAAATCCCGAGGCTCCTGGCTGAGCCAGGCCCGTTTTGCGGGTATTTCTTTAAATGCGACATATTGGCCTCCAGGGGGCCGTGTTTGGCTGGTGAAAAATCAGGGCATTTTTATTCCTGTTCTGCGCTCCGTAGTTACGTAAATTCCTGTATCTGCCTTGCTCGCCACCGGCGCCAGCATTTCACCTGTCTACTGCCTACTTGCTCATGCTCAGCCTAGCTTTCGGGGTGCCCTGGCTGGGTCCCCCCTCTGCGTCCAAGACTGTCTGTCTGTCCCTCAGCATCAGTCCCAGCCTTGTTTCACTCTTCAAAAGGGGCTCCCAGGGGGCTGGGGGGTCAGGTGGGGCCACTGCAGGAGACTGCACAGGTCAATAGAGGGATCAGGTATCCCCGTGCTGGGACAGCCAGGGTTCTGGAAAATAGCCTGGGGCAGGAGGGACACGAGGAGGAGGCATGGTGACCCGAGCCCAGAGGGCCGGGCTCCGACCCCAGAGGAGACACAGGGAGAGTGGGAGAAACACCGGCTTCTTGCACGGGGTCTGAGAAGGGGGGTGGGCTCAGTCAACTGATGCAGTTGGGTGCAGAGGGAACGAGTGGGCTCTGGAGACTACTGGGTTCGAATCCCCCTCTATCAGCCCCCAAATGTAGACTCTGGGCAAGTGGTCTCCCTTTATTGAGGCTCAGATTCCACATCTGTTAAATGGAGCTACCAACAGCCCGTATCTTGTAAGTTTGTTGTAAGAAAATTGAAGGCCGTGATGTGTTCTAAGCCCTTGGCAGGCAGCCAGGGTGGTTTACTGTCAGTTGGAGCGCTGTGGGTGAGGTTCTGGAGTTCGAACCCTGAAGGAATTCTGGCCCGCTGTGTGACCATGGGCAAAGCCCTCAACCTCTCTGAGCCCTGTTTCTACATTTGTAAAGTGATGATAACTGTCTTCCGCACATCACGGGGGTGCCGGTGAGGAATTAAGTGGCACCTAGCAGAGTGTAGGCACCTGGTGCGCCCAGCGATTCTTGGAATCCTGACTTGGTCCTGCCCCCCCCACCCCACCCCCCTGGCTCCTGGGACGTCGGTCCAGACCATGCACCACAAACCAATCCTCCCCTCTCTCCAGCTTGCTTGCTTCATCCCTCCCCAGCAGTGTCTTTCCCGTAAGCAGCCTTGCTGTTAGCTGAGCTGAGGACGGGGTACGGGGCTGGCTTTGGAACACCTGTCCTGGTGCCATGGTTGGAAATGAGGTGCTCTAGCCCCTGGCTGTGACTCAGCAGCTGGGATGCTACTTCCTGTCCCATGAGGGCTGGGGGCAAGTCAAAGAGGAAGTCTTCTAGAGCCGTGTCTGCATGGCGTGTGTGTCCCTTTGTCCTTACAGAACGTTTCATAGTAATAACCTCAGCTGTGCAGGTGACTCTGGCTCTGTCTCCCACGATGCATGTGACCTGTGAAATCACTTCAAATGAGCTTCAGTTTCCCAGACTACAGAACATGCATCGGGACGGGACCCCATTTGTTCATTTGTTCATTCGCTGATCTGTGCATTCGTGGGGTCGTCCCACCAACATTTGTTGAGCACCTGCTGGTATACCTGCCGGGTACTGGGCTAACTGGCAGGATCCAGCTGTGAACACCTGGAGGAGGGCCACATGCTGGGTCCCGTGAGGAGTTGCCTGTGGGTTGAAACCTGCAGCATGGGAAGGAGCCAGCTGTACAGGGTGTTGGAGGAAGAACATTCTGGGCAGCCGAGCAGCATGTGCAAAGACCCTGAGGCAGGATGGGGTTTGTGTTGTCAGTGCTCACTGGAGGGTGAGGGATCTTCGTGGGCAGGAGGAGGGAGCGGGGAGATCAGCTGGGGCCCCCAAGACAGCCTGGGGAGCTGTGCTTCATCCTTGGGCTCTTGAGGAAGCCATCATGGGACCCTTGCTGGGGAGGGACTTGACTGGATCTCTCAGACATTTGCTGTGGGGCCTCTGGTGTCCTATGCACCGCACTGGGCTCCGGATACAGACGATAACTAAGGGAGTTAGAGCTGATGGCATACTCTGTGCCAAGGACCACAGTAAGCCCTGATATTAATATATGTGTGTATTTTAATTTAAAAAAAAACCCCACTTCAACCTCATAATGACTCTGACATATGTCTATCCTTATCCCCATTCCAAAGGTGGGGAAACTGAGGCACAGCGAAATCAAGTAGCTTGCCCAGGTCCCTCGGTAGTGAGGGGAGGGGTTGGAGAAAGGGGCTGAGTGTTGTCAGGATTGGGGTGGCTGGGGGCACCTCCTGGGTGTCTGGCTGGGTGACTGGTGATTGGTGATGCCCACAGCGGCATGGGGTTCTCCCTGAGTCTGTGTATTGGGGTGCTGTGCTTGGGTTTCTGGCCCTTCCTCCAAGAGGCAGCATGGAGTGGTTGTCCAGAATACAGGCCCGGAGCTGTGTGACTTTGGGCCAGTCACATAACCTCTCTGTGCTTCAGTTTACTTATTCGTAAAATAGGGACCCTTGAGGGTCTGTAGGGACTAAATGAGCTAATGCCTGCTCTCGGAACCTGCTCGAATTGTGTTAATAAGGAAGAAGAAGGCTCAAGCTTGACCAGATGGGCAGCAAAAGGGCCCCGTTCCAGGAAATGCCTCCCAATGAGTTGCTGACAATAGTGACAATGAGCCCAGCCCAGGCCCACTTCCTGGAGCTCAGGTATCCCTGCTGCCCGGGGGTGCAGGGGCCTGACTTAGCTCCATGCCAGGCTCCGGCAGGGGGAATGGGGGGGGGGGCCTCCGTCACTTTGGCTGGACTCCTCCCACAGTTTCCTTAATCTGAAGCAGGGACCAGAAGTGCCAATCCTCGTGCCTGCCCCCATTGGGGCTCTGCCACTGCCCACTCAGAAGGGTCAGGCGACTGTCACACGGTGCCTCATGTGGACATGGTGACCATCTTTGGCACAGTCATCTGGTCAGAAACGGTCAGAAACCACGTGACCCTCAAAGGGAAGGAGGGCAGAGAACCCAACTGGGATGTCCCCAAATCCTGAGGACCCCCTCTGGCAGCCTGGTGAAACCCACGGGCCCCATATAAAGATTTTACTTTATTTCCAAATATCTTGGGCTCTAGTTGGACAGTGTATTTCCCAGAGGTACTGACCACGAGAAAAATGAAAAAAACGAAAACAAAACCAAAAAGCCCCATGTAGCTCAAAGGTGAGCAGAGGGCAGTGCTGATGCCCTTCCCGGGGTTCACACATCTGGCTGGCTTCTGAAAGAACAATTCTACAAGCACGGAGAAATGTGTGTATCTTGGTCAACTGAGAGTTTCCACGGTGGGCACTTCCTGTGGACCAGTCTTACCCAGTAGAAACATAACTAATGCAGGCCACGTGTGCCTAATTTTCTGGTAACTGTGTTTAAGAAAGTGAAAAAGAAGCAGAGGAAATTAATTTCAACAACATATTTGATTGAGTCCGATATACCCAAAATAGTAACATGTCAGCCCGTAATCAGTGTTTTAAAAACATTCCTGAGGTATTTTCTGTCCTTTTTTGTTTTTGTGTTTGTATCAAGTCTTCAAAACCGGGTGTGTGTTTTATAGCACGTCTCAGTTCCGACCAGCCGTGTTTTGGCAGCTCAGTTGGCCACATGTCGCCAGAAGCCACCACGTTGACAGCTCTAGATGTTGAAATTTCCTTATAGGGAAACTTGGGGTTTTTTTTCCCCCTTCATTTTACAGTTACTTAAGACCTGCACTTTGTGTCTGGTTCTTGCCCTTCTTTTGTTCTTTTCCTTCTCTGTGTAATCTGATTTTGATGAGGACTTGATAAAGCTGATCTTTAAGGTGAATCTTCTGTCTTTGCCCATACTTTGAGTGTTCTTTTCTTTCTCAGTGTCATCTTTTCCTCTCTTTTGAGAATATTTTCCTCCAATATTTTATGGTGAAAATGTTCAAACATATAGAAAAGTTGAAAGAATTGTCCAGTAAACACCCCTGTACATATCACCCGCGTTGTGTTTTGTTACATTTGTTTTATCACTTGCCCATCCATCCATCCTTCAGACTCTCCGTTCCTCCATCTCTCCATCCCTCCATCCCTCCATCCCCCATCCATCCATCCATCCACCCTCCATCCTTCCATCTCTCCATCCAACCATCCATCTATCCAACCATCCATCCATCCATCAACCCTCCATTCCTCTCCATCTAACCATCCATCCATCCATCCTTTGGTCTCTCCATCCCTCCATCTCCCATCCATTCATCCATCCATCCATCCATCCATCCATTCATCCATCCATCATCCATCCATCCATCCATTCATCCATCCATCCTTCAGTCTCTCCATCTCTCCAACCCTCCGCCTCCCATCCACCCATCATCCATTCCTCCATCCATTCCTCCATTCATCCATCCCTCTATCCTGCCATCTCTCCATCTATCTTGCCTTCCTATCTTTTTGATGCATTTCAAAGTAAGTTGCTAACATCAGTACCCTATCCTTAAACCCTTGGGCACTTTTGTTTTTGCTTTTGTTTTGGGCATGCATTTCAGTAACTAGAGTTGAGTATTCAGGATCTTTTTCAATGCCCCCCCCCCGCCCTGCAAAATAAAATACACAGCTTACAAAAGAAGCTAGCTAAGTATAACTGCAGTGACAGTCATGGGATATAAAAACCCTTGTGATTCCTGTTGGTGACAGAGTCACAGGCCTGTGGGTGTTGCTACATTAGGAAATGAAGTTGTATACTAAATTTCAGTTGGAGGTTAGTGCAATAGAATGTAATTTTTTTCCTATCCAAACCCACAGATCCTCTGAATTTGGGGACCCCTAGTCAGTTTTTATTTCATGAAGCTCAAATAAATCCTGCCATTACCATGTTAAGGCAAATGCTACCAAGAAGAAATACTGAGCATTATCATGTGTATTATCTTATTTAATCCATGAGGATAAAAGAAAGCTGTTTCTCTACTCACAACATGTCTGACATCAAATATGCAGGGATTCCCCCAACCAGTTCTCCCAACTCTCCGCACACCAACTGGGTATCCCCTAATTTAATTCAATTCTGACCCTGACTACCTGGAGTTAACCCCACAGGTTAAGGGCTCAATCCCACAAGACGACCCCACTTCAGACACCAGTCACAAATATTAGGGCCCCAGAGTGTCCCCACTTCTGTCTGACTTGGCTGCAATTGAGGACCTTCATACCCCACCCCACCCAGGTTTGATAATTTGCTGGCACAGCTCCCAAAACTCAGAGACATCTCTGTTTACCAGTTTATCACAAAGGGTATGATAAAGGAAACCTATGGATTATGGACAACCAGATGAAGAGATACAATAGGGTGAAGTCTGGGAGGGTCCTGAGCGCAGGAGCTTCTGACCCCGTGGAGCTGGGGTGCACCACCCTCCCCGCCGCACATAGATGCGTTCACCTTGGAAGGTGGCCGAAGCCTATAGTTTAGGGGTTTTTATAGAAGCTTCATCATGTAGGCATGATGGATCATTAACTCAAACTCCCTCCCTGCGGAGAGAGGATGGGGCTGAAAATTCCTTCTAATCACCACTTGGTCTTTTGGGAGAGCAACCCCTATCCAGGAGCCCACCAAGAGTCCCCTCATTAGAACAAAAGACACTCCTATCACCCAGGAAATTCCATGAGGGTTAGGAGCTCTGTAGACTATGGTCTGGACTGACTGAGGGAAGCCATCCCGCTGGGGCACCCAGCCCACCTGTGCAACCTCGGGCAAGTCACTCAACCTCTCTGTGCCTAGTTTCCTCTTCTGAATATCCAGATAATAGGACCCATCTCAGGGTTGTCGAGCAGGTTAACTGAGTTAATGTATGCAAGCACTGGGAAGCCTAGTACACAGGAAGTGGCATGTAAGCGTTCGCTACGATTATGATCTAGAAAGTGCCTTTATGCGAGGAACATTTCAGATGAGGTTCCAGCCCTGGGGCTGCAGGCCTGGCCCAGAAGGTGGGTGTCCCTGCCACCTGCTGTGGAGCCCCTCCACCCCATTCCTGCTTCTTTGTGGACTAGTGCCCACTCTGTCCGGCACTGTGGACCTGATACCCCAGCTTGGGTCACATGCCCCCGTCCTGGGCTGCCAGGAGCCTGGAGTCTTCCCAGGAGTCTTCCCAGTGGGAAGCAGGGCTTCGGCCTGCTGAGACCCATAAGCGGGGGAATTTCTCCAAGTGTGGGGAGGGCACAGTCTGGGCCCCAACAGATGGTGCTCTTCTTTCTTTTTTTTTTTTTTTAAAGATTTTATTTATTTATTTGAGAGAGAGAATGAGAGAGAGAGAGCACATGAGAGGGGGGAGGGTGAGAGGGAGAAGCAGACCCCCTGCTGAGCAAGGAGCCCGATATGGGACTCGATCCCGGGACTCCAGGATCATGACCCGAGCCGAAGGCAGTCGCTCAACCAACTGAGCCACCCAGGCGCCCCCAGATGGTGCTCTTCTTGCCCTGTATGCAGATGAGTAGAATGAGGCTCAGGGAGGAGACGGAGCTGGCCTGCGAGGGCCCCACCGTCTGGCTCTCTCCTACCTCCTGCCTCCCCCATAAACACCCAGGGGCTTTGTGCCGCCAAGAATCTGCTCTTGCCCCAGGGTGGAGATGCCGGAGGCAGCCCACAATGCAGGCCTTGAAGGAATGAAAAGCCCCAAGTCCTGGATCAGAAACGCCCTTTGTTGTCCCCCACACAAAAGGTTTCAGTCCATAGGGTCAGGAGTGGGACGCTGATGGCCAAAGGGGGTCCCGCTGGGGATGCTGATCCCTGATCCAAGGAGGAAGGCCGGAGGAGCTGCTGCAGTTTGGGTTTGTGTTCTGGTTTCCGGCGGAGCCTCATTTCTCACTTTGGGGCCCACTGTCCGGGGGGAGGGCAGCACGGAGGGGGGCAGTGGGGTGTCTGTGGTCAGACAGACAGCAACCACCGTGTGTGGGATGGCGTGTTGCAACCGGAGAGATGACACAGGTGTGCTAGGACGGGAAGGCTCCCTGGGCCCCACGGCCACACCCAGATGTGTCCTGTCCCCAGCTGGCCACGGGAGGCAGGGGAGGGGAAGGGAAGCACTGGAAAGGGAGCGACCCAGGTGGGGGGCTGGCCCGAGGGGCTGCGTGCATGCATGTGCACCTGTGCATGCATTCTTATATTCTGAATGCATCTGTGTGCGTCTGTGTGTGTATGAGTGTGTGGGGGGGCATACGTCTCTTTGTGTATCTGTTTGCATGAAGTTTCCATCTGGGATTACATGTATCCCCTGTGCGCGTCTCTGTGTATTGGTGGGTAGCCTAACGCATACCTGTGGTTTATGCTCATAACCATAGCACTTACATGGCGCTTCTTGTTTACCAGGCTTCCCAGCGCTCACGTGTATTAACTCAGTTAACCCTCTCGCCAACCCATTGGGGCGGGTACTATTATCTCAGTTTTCAGAAGAGGGAACCGGGGTACAGAGAGGTTGAGGGACTCCCCTGAGATTCCAGCCATGAGATCTGACCCAGGCTGGCTTCCCTAAGTCAGCCCTAGGCTCCACCTGGATAGGCACCTCTCGGGGAATGTGTCCACCCACGTTCCATCCCAGCAAGATGTACACACGGGGTGAAATGTACACCTGCTGTGCGGTCAGACATGTGTGTGGGCAGCTCTGTGGTTCACGTATGTGTGTGCATATTTGTGTGCTGGGGGCTGAGAGGCCTCCCTCCCTCCCCCCCAGACCCTCCCCCACCCCACACCCCACCAGCCCCTAGCCAGCCTTTGTTCCCTCTGCTGTGGGAATCCTGTGGAATTCTAGGCATTTGCTTTTCGAGGGTGAGGGGTGGGTGGAGGGCGCAGCCTGGTCACTTGCAGGGGCTGGACCCTGATCTCCCAGGGAGCAGGGCTGGTGATGTTTGCAGAACCCAAAACAAGGTCTGGGTGACATCTCCCCTGGGCCTGGAGCCCTGCCTGCAGCCGCGTCTACCTGACTCTGTGGGGCCTCCTCCAGGACGGGCCGGCCAAGGGACCCCATGTGCCAGGACACCAGGCCAGAGGGCACAGGGGAGGTGGCACAAGACGCTCTAGGTCATAGAGTCAGACACAGCTCTTTGTCCTGAGCTGGGGCCTTCGGGAGCCTCTCGGCGTCCCTGGGCTGCTTCCTCCTCTATAGAGGCCTTTCCAGCAGGGAGTGCACCCTGGTGGCCCTCTATCTCTGCCCAGCTCTGGTGCCTCCCCCCACGTCCTCCCCTTGCTCATCCTCTCGGCTTTCTCAGCTTCCCCTTGCTTTCTCACTGCACCTGCCCTGGGTTGAGAGTGACCCCTCCCGCCCCCAAAAAGATATGATCCCCGGGACCTGTGAATGTGACCTTATTTGGAAACAGGGTCTCTGCAGGGGTCATCAAGTTTAGGATCTCGAAATGAGATCATTCTGGATTTAGGGTGGGCCCTAGACCCAGTGACTGATGTCTGTAGGAGGCGGGAGGGAAGATTTGCAACAGAGAGGCGGAGGTGCCCGTGACGACCGGGCGGATGGAGGGAAGCGGCCCCAAGCCAAGGAGCCCCTGGAGCCCCTGGACACTGGGAGAGGCAAGGATTCACCCCTCAGGCCTCCAGAGGGAGCACGACCCTGCTGACACCTTGATTTCAAACTTTTGGCCTCCAGCATGGGGAAAGGGGAAGTCTCTGTTGTTCCAGGGCGCCCAGTGTGAACTTTGTTCTGGCGGCCCCAGGAACCCCCTGGCCCACCTCTGCTGCCAGCCCTGAAGTGCACTTAGCCCGGAGCAGCCTGGTATTGGGGCTGAGGGGCACCATATTTGCCAGGAGGTGGAGAGAACCCACCTGAGAGTGAAGGCAACGCAGAGGAAAGCAGGGCCAAGAGGTTGAGACAGATCCCTGACAACACTGCCTGAGCACCTGGATTCAGCCAGGCCTGAAACTGTTCCAATCCCAACTTCCTTGTTGGGCTGCAGTTCTGCTCCTCGTCTGTATTCCACCACCCACTACAGGCAGGTGACTTTCACCACGTTAAGCCTCAGTTTCCACACGTGTAAAACAGGGTCGATCATGACAAAACTTCTGTAGACATTGCTCAGCTGAGCCAGGTCCATGGAGAGCAGCTGGGATTGCTGTCCTCGCGAGGACTGTTACCCTCGGGTGGCACCTGTTGTCCACCCGTCAAGGGGCATTGGGAAACTTTAATTTGATGGGGAGGGTGTACATGATAAATAAACGTATCTTGTAATGTATGGCCATCACAAACCATGGTCCACATCGGCTTGGAGGACAGTGTCATTGGCTTAGCATGGTGCTTGGCACAGTCACTGTACAATTAGTAGTGGTGTCTGATTGGCCGCTGGCTTTCATTCATTCACACCACACCTGTTTCCTGAGCATCCGCACTGCTCTGGCACCACCTTCATGAAGGCAGTCAAGCCAGAGGGCTATCCTCAGGGTGCTTGGTCTTGTTGGGGAGGCGACTGAACAAGGAGATCGACAAGCACAAGATGGGGAGACGGGTGGGGAGCAGGAAGGAGGCCGGCCAGGGTCAGGAAAGCCTTCCTGGAATCAGGGGCAGCCTGAGGCCAGAGCAGAGGACAAGTAGGCCAGGAGTAGGTAGGGAAAGGCATCCCAGGCAGCAAGGCCAGCAGGTGCAAAGGCCCAGGAGCAGGAGTGTGTGGAACAGTAGGGACTCATCAGTATTCCGAGCAGCCAGGGCCCAGGAGGTGGGTCATGGTGAGCCATGAGGCCCAAGAGGTCTCCCCCAAGAGCTTGGCCTGTGAGGGGCTGGGCTTATCCTCAGGGCCTTAAAGGTCATTGAAGTAATTCTGGTTCAAGGCCAAAGCCAGACTTCCAACATCTCTTACCGAGTTCCTTCTGTTAGTACCCCCTACTTTATGGTCCAGACCTGATTCTCATGCCCATGCTTTTCCATCCAGAGGGACCATGACTGGGAAGGGAAGTGAGGAGCCAGGACTCCCAACACAGAGAGGTTTAGATGCCCCAAAGACTGGGGCTCTGGTAACACCTGGCATAAGGAAGGTCAGTCAGTGTCTTTGGGAGCTGGGTAGGGCCCAGGAAGACCCTACACACACACACACACACACACACACACGCACGCATGCACGCACGGTGACTGATTCCAAGATTTGCATCACAGCCCCCCCAGGCCTGGGACACTGAGAGATATGTGCAAAGGTGAGACTTTTGGGGCGCCTACCACACACTGGGCTCTGGGTGGAGGAGCATCTAACACAAGATCGTGTTTTACCTGCACTGCATCCTGCGATCCACACACCACTGTAGCCCCAGAGTCAGGATTCGAACCCAGGGTGCTCGACCACGGTGCTCCACTGTCCCTGGTGAAGTCTTCCCAACCCAGCTGCAGCCAACTGAGGAGTCCCTTCCCTGAAAGCAGCTATGGGGTCCCGCTAGGGAAGGAAGGAGCTGCCCAGATCCCGTTTGCCAGGCCGCGGGCGTGCTGGTAGCTGTGAGGAGAGGCCAAAGCTCAGCTGCCGCCCCCACCCCTCACCCCGCCCCCCGCAGCCCAAAGGGAATGACATTCCGCTGCTCCTGGGAACCTCCCCCTCAAAAAGCTGCATGCACCCAAATCCCTATCTCAGGCTCGGTTTCTAGGGGACCTAACCCAAGATGAGGTCATGTCTGATTTCCCCAGCCTAGAATCTTCCCATATGCTCTCCATCTTTCCAGAAAGTCTCACTTCCTTGGCTCCGCCTTTGAAGCCATTCTTCTTCTGTCCTCTGCTGCCCTCCCCCCAACCCCCCTTGCTTCTAAGGTCCTGTGCTAGCCCACCACTCGGTAAGAAGGGGCCAGACCGACTTCTTTGGACACTTTCTATGGAGATGTGTATTTCCATCCATTTCCAGAGGCCCCCTGGTGCATTGCAGGCATTTGTTGGGTGTTGATTTGGCTGGACATTCCCTAAAGTGTTTTCCTGGAGCTTTAGAAGACCCAGTCAGTTCCCAGGATTCTGAGCTGGAGGAGAAAGGAGCCATGGCACAGATATTCTTTTCACAGGAACATGGAAAATCTGGGGTGGCTCTGAGCATAGCAGGTTCTCTGGGGCCACACCAACCTCAGGGCTGGTTGGGGCCAGGATGAGTAATGGTTGTTAGGCAGAATAACCTGCTTGAGGAATGAACCAGGTCTTAGTTTGGCTGCTGATTCATTACCAAAGAATGAGAGGTATTTCCCCCTCTCTCCAATCTCCTTCAAAGAACAACTATGTGTTTGTGTTCTGAAGGGCTGTGTTCGCCTTGGGCCAGTGGAGAATCGAGAGGCCTTGGTACATTAGTACAAAGCCTAGTACCTTTGTCAGGACTCACCCATTGCAAAGAACAGAATCCCACTGAGATTAGCTTCTGCCAAAACAGAACCTATTGTTTTGTGTCCCTGGAAAGTTGGGTGTGCAACAGCTTCAGGCCTGGCTGAATCCAGGGGCTCGGGCAGTGTTATGGGGGATCTGTCTCCATCTCTTGGCCCTGTTTTCCTCTGTGTTGCCTTCATTCTCAGGTGGGATCTCTCCATCTATTGTCAAGATGGTGCCCCTCAGCCCCAGGTTTTTATCTCACTAGCCTAATAGAGATTTTCTCTTCAACAATTCTAGGAACAATCTTGGGGTTGAGTCTCATTGGCTCAGCTTGGGTCCCATGCCCCTTCCTGAAGTCATCACTATGGCCAGCCTTGGTCATGTGCACAGTTCAGCCCAAGAACCTGGGGTGGGGCTAGGAAGAAGGGGAGTTTTGGCCAAATTGGTGAGAGATGCTGTCTACACCCGGATGGGGTGTCTAATCATAGGGGGTGTAGACGGGGCTGTCTGGCAGAGCCTTGTGGTGGTGGTGGAAGGGTGTCTCTAGGGAGGCAGGCTTCTCTGTGGCAAAGGTCTGTCCCCCTGGCGAGGAGGATCAGATCCCAATTTCATCAGACTTAGAAAAGTAAAGTAATGAGATCATTCTCACAAGTATTATGGAAAAATTCATACCATGTCCTAAATTCTGGGACTTTCCTCAGTCAGCTCAGTCTCCAGAACTTTTAAGGAAGTGGCTAAGAATATAGGATCTAGAGTCAATCCCTAGGTAGGAATCCTGGTTGTCAGTGTGACCTTGGGGCAGTCACTCAACCTCTCTGTGCCTCCATTTCCTCATCTGAAAAATGGAACCATGGCATTTCCTGCTCATGGGACCTCTGTGAGGATTAAATGAAGCTCTGAGAGTTTGGGTGACTTGCCTGTATCTCAGGGGCTAGGATTAGCACCAGCTTGGTTGACCCCACATTCTAGGCTCTTTCTGTCCCCAGCGCTGACACAAGCAAGAGCTTGCTGACTGTTGTATGAATGAAGGAAAGCTTTCCCTCCTTCTGCTCCGAGCTCCATCACTGGGCTCCTTGAGTACTCAGGACAGGGGAGCTCAGGGTCTCCTGAGAAGCCTATCTTAGACTCAGTCCCCCCAGAAGCAGACTCAGACAAAGATTCGGGGGGAAGTCATCACAGGGCACACTGTCATCTTATCTGACCATGCTGACCTTCATAGAGTCTCATCCACTTCTTTGCTTCCACCCTCCAAACCTCATGCATGTTCCTCTTCTGGCAAATTCTAACCCAGAGGTTCTGGGAAACTGGTTTCCAGCTTAACTGGGTGGACGCAGCACACTTGTCCCCCCTCCTCAGGTCCTCCATTCCATAGCTGGGCAGCTGGGTACCTTGGGTCTCCCCCACATAACCTGCTCCTCCTCCCAGAGGGAGCCCATTTCCTTACACGCTGGTCTCAGGCAGAATTCCAAGAGGGTGAGGGTGGAAACCCGGCTTCCTAAGGCCTAACCTCAAAATTTGCAGGATCACTTCTGCTGCGTTCTGTGGGTCAAAGCATGTCACAAGGCCAGCCCAGATTTGAGGGGTGAGGAAACCAATTCCGTCTCTTGATGGTAAGAATTGCAAATTACTGTGGCCATGTTTTCAATCACAACACACCTAACTGCCATCGTTAGAAGTTTGTTATGGGAAACATATTTAGGTACGATGACAGAGAATGTCAATGGAGCCCCCTCGAGATGTGCAGTGCACGATCTGTGCAACTGTTTGGATGGCCCTGCTGATGGCCATGGACTTCAGTGTTCTCACATACTCACTGTGGTAGGTATCTGTTACTTTTGAATGCCCAGTGTCCAGCACTCCTTTTGGGGATAGTCACTACCCATCCATCACCTGTATTTTAGTGGGGCTGACCCTCTCAAACTCCAGGTGTGGGCATGTGACCAGGAATTCTATCACTCTAACCATAGCGATCGGTCAAAGGATGGGCATATGATCCATGCCAGACCGTGAGATTCAGTCATGGGCCTTTTGCTGAAACTGTTGGGAGAAAGGTGTTCTCTTTTCCCCTTTTGGGGTTATTTGGCTGATAGGAAGCCTGGAACTGCTGGAGATCATCTTTGCAATCAGAAGAGAAGGGACTGCCTGAGAATGAAACAGTCACAGAGGAGAGCAGAGTTGAGAGAGAGAGAGAGAGAGAGATTCCTGATGACAGCATTTGAGCTCCTGGATCCAACCATGCCTGAAGTCCTTACTGTGGACTTTCCATTTATGTAAGCCCATACATTCCCTTTGACGTAAGTTTCTAGCCCTTGCAACCAAAAGACATCTTAATGATACAATGCTATACAGCTACTTGGGTCATAATGAGGATTCAATGAGCTAACGATATATAAGGAATATATGGCTTATAGGGGTCCTGTGAAAGGTAAACTCTCAGGAATTTCTCTTCTTCCCCACCCCCTACCCCCCAGTGGATATAGTTCCAACTTAGAATCTACTAAATGTATTGAACCATTTAGAACAGGCATGGATAGGTTTGGCTGGTTGTAGAACAATAAGCACGTAAAACCAAAATTTTACATTACCACCTGGACTCTTGACACCCTCTATTCTTCATTTAAATTCTGAAAAGGCAGCAGAAAAGCCATGGCTTTAAATAACCATGTGAAATGATGCAAAAACAATCTCAAGAGACACCCTTTGTGTTTTCTCTGCAAGAGGACAGAAGTGGGGCAGTGTGGAGAGATGGACATCTGTAAAGACCGTCTCCTCCATCTGCACAGAATTAAAAAGGAGTTCACGAGTGTGGGGTCTAGAAGTGGCGCTGTCATGACTGCCTTCTCCTCGGGCGCTCGGGCTGCCCTGAGTTTGTTTTTCCTGGGCCTGAGCTTAGATGTCGGGGCGCGGGTGGAGGGGGTCCTGGGATTTCTCCCCACCCAGCGAGTCGGGGGAGGCTGCAGGCGGCTCGGGGTCTGCGTATTTGGAAAAGTGTTCCAGCTGATTGTTTACTCTGTGTCTACAGCCGGCCCACTATGGTGGCCACACCGGGCCTTCCAGATGCTTCCAGCTGGGGCCCCATAAACAGGCCGTGCTGCCTGGCACATCATGGGGCCTCGTCCGCCTTCCCCACTCAGGCTGCTGGAGTGGGTTGCCAAAAATGCCCCCCCCCCAAACTGAGTCTCCCCCTCCCCACCCCCGCCACCAACCGCTTTGAACTGGCAGGTCAAGGACCAGAGCAAGCCCACAGATGCGTTTTGTTTTGCTCTGTTTTATTTTGTGTCGTATTGTTTAATTTGAGCTGGCAATTCAAACTCAGAAGGTTTCACAGGGGACTCTGGATTCTGGTTTGTCTTGAAAAAATGGGAAGGTCTTGCAGTCCCAGGCCTGCAATCCCCCCACCAGCAAAAAGGGGCTACAGCTAAGCAGCACTTGGGTCTGGCCCCGAGTTTCGGTGGCCCCCGAAGCAGGCTCTGACACCGAGACCTGGGTGCAAAGCAGTTGATGAGGGAGAGGGTCCCGGGAAGGACGGGGGTGGCGCTGGGCAGGGATTACTGGTGTCGGTGGATAGTCCCCGCTGCGGCCCCAATGGGCACCCCTGGGACACCATGTAGAACGTGCCTTGGGGAACTGGGCTGGTGCCCTGCAGCTCCTGTCTGTTGCTGGTGGGGGGCTGCATCTGGGGTATTTACTCCCCCCGCACTGCAGGTCTGCCTAAGAGAAAGACCTCACGGATGGGGAGTCATCATACACGCTGTCGACGTGTCCTGGAAGGGCCACCACAGCGCCCGCCACACCCTTTATGCAGGGCCTTGTTCTCTATTTGCCACACTCCCCACCCCTCCCTATCGCCTGTCCTCCTGTCAGGAGGCCATTTGGGATTCCTTCCTCGTGTCGTCATACTCAGTGCGGCTGATTTTCTTACAGAGGAGAAACACCCCCTCTCTGTTCACATCACCTTCAAAAGTGCAAAAGAAAACTAGTAGCTCAGGATGCCCTGTGGTTTTAAGTACACTCGGCTCACTTCTATTTCTGCTGCTGACCTGGTCCCTGCAGGGGGCTGAGCAGGTGGCCTCTCACGCGCCGTGTGGACCCCACGTGGCAGTTAGGGCCCCCGGGGTGCTGGCTTCCCCCTGATGATACCACGCGGAGCTATGCCCGCTCTCAGCCCGTGTCTCTCTCATCCACCCTCAAGACAGCCCCCGGCAGTCCCCTCGAAATGCTCCACCCACCAGGAAGCAAGGGCATTACCGGGGTCCCTTGCTGGGAAGAAAGCCATCCTGTGCTTAGCCCACTGCACACAACAAAGGCCCAGAGGAACGCATCCAACATGCTCTTTAACCCTTGCATTCCGACAGTAACCGGAGTAGAGGCAGACCCCACAGACTAAGGGCTCTGACCCCTGGCGGCCCCCACTTTAGATGTCAGCCTCCCCACCCTTCTGCCCAGCTGACTACAAACTCGGGGCTGCCCATGACTCCCTCCCCACCACTGCCCCAACTTCGGGTTCCATGATTTGCTAGAAGGACTCACAGAACTCAGGAAAGGACTATTCTCACTCTTATAGTTTATTATAAGAGGACAGAGGAACACCCAGATAAAGAGGGATGTGGGGTCTGGAAGGGCCCCGAGCACAGGGTCCTCAGTCCCCGTGGACTTAGGCTATATCACCCTCCGAGCACGTGGATGTGTTCACCAGCCTGGAAGTCCCTCAAACCCCATCACATAGGGGTTTTTACTGAGATTTCATTATTAGGGAGGCTTGACCGGCCACATGATCCCCCTGCCTGGAGTCATCTTATTAGCATACGAAAGGCCCTCTGTCATGCAGGAAATCCTAAGGGTTTTAGGGGCTCTGTGCAGGAACCCAGGGCAAAGACCAAATACCCCTTCATGCTTCTGCTTTTCTCAAACTCCTTCAGCTTGAAGATGTCTAATCCTTACTGGAGCTGGTCCCCTCAGCACCTGTGACATCTTTCTGACCCCTGCCTGTGCCTCAGCCTCCCCGTCTGAACAGCGGGGATGACCCTTTCCTTGCATGTTGTGGGAACGAACGAGATGTATGGGTCTGTGCGTGGATGCGCCAGGCCCCGGGCCTGGCGGGGAGCTGAGGGACCCCATAGAGCAGTGATGTTCGTCCCCATCACTGTTCCCATCTTTGAGATGAAACCGAGCTTCGGTGAGTGAAAGTGTCTTTGCCCAGAGACATCCGGCAGCGTTTGGCAGGGCTGAGGCCAAATTCCCGGTTTCCAGGATGTTCTTTAAGTTCAGCCTTACCCTTAGCCACCACTGTGTTCCTAGTTCCGCCAGCCCGAACTGCCCTGGGGTTACCTGCCTGCTGAGCCTGCACCAGCGCCACACCTTGATCTCAGTGTTCCCCTGTAACAATGCCCTTCCCTCTCCTCTGCCAACAAACCATGGCTTCACCCGGAGCTGCTTCCTCCTGGAAGCCTTCCCTGACTGCCCTCTCCCTCTGGGGGCTCTCCCAGCAGCCCAGTATGAATCAGCAGGGGCCCTGACCTCCAGGAGTTGGCAGCATGTGAATCACGGATGCCTCTGCAGTGGGGCAGGTCTAAACAGGCAGACAAACCTGTCTGTGAAGGAGGTACCCAGATAATTAGGAGAAAGCAGCCCCAGGGACCTGGCATCTGGCTGCATTGCCTGTCCCCCCGGGTGGTGCAAGGAGCTCTGGTCTTCCTGCCCACGTGAATGTCCTTCCCTCTCTCCCACCACAGGGATCCGAAGTGGAAACATAACCTAGAGTCAAGAACCCGACTGGCTGCCCTCTCGTGGGAAGCGGGCACCTCCTGGTTATGCCCCATACAGGACAGCTTTTGCAGGGACCACGTGCCCCTGTACCTCTCCAAGGAATAGGGATCTGGGAGGGGACCCACCATCATCAGGAGCCACAGGGAAGCTCTGATGGCTCCCAATCACCTCTGGTCTAGCAAGGTGGAATTGCTCCCACAGAGGGCTGACTCACCCCTACCATGTCATTTCAGCCCCTCCTGGTCTCCCCACCCTTCCCGGGGGCTCAGACAGAGAGGTGGGGAGCAGGGGTGAGGAAGTCGGTGGCCGGTCGTGAGCTGGGGCAGGGGAGTGGGGACACCCAGGGCTCTTCGGAGGCTCAGGATCCAGGCCTTTCGTACTCTGGCCTTGGCTATCTTTCTGTCCAGGTTGCCCGGGCATGTAGGTGTCCTGCCGGCTGGGTTGGTTCTGCTGCCCACTGGCCACATGCCATGTGCTCTGGCTACAGGTGGCCCCATGAGAGGTCAGCCAGCCGTTCCCATGGAAACCACCTGGGAGGAGACTAACGCCCCTCCTTCCTCATTTTTCTACCTGCCATCCAGAAAACCCTCCTGTCTGGGGCCTGAGCATCTCCCCGCCTAGGCTGACACCCCCCACCCCCACCCCAAGCCGTGGCCCCAGTGCAGATGAATGAGAGCCCAAGGCCACCGCACTCCCAGAAGCCATAGTATCACAGGCCTGGGAAACTACCTGGTCTGACTTACGGGAGAGGCCCGATGGTAAATCTGGACCCAGCTAGCCTTGTTTGTGCAAGATCCACTCCTCCAGTTTCGGTGGCGTGGGCAGTGCCTTGAGATCCTCAGGCTCTGAGGCTGTGTTTCCATCCTCCCCAGGGGCATGTGGCCACGCTGGGCACCTACATTCTGATAAACCTATTCGCCAGGCCAGGTGGTGATCTCAGAGCCTCCATGGGGGGCAGAAGGCCACCGCATGTCACTTGTTTGGGCAGGGGGGCGGGGGAAGGCTGCTTGCATTCCTCTATCCTGCCTACCACACGGCAGCCAAAAAGGCTTGGGGGGACATGCTCTAATTAGCTGCTGCTTAAATAGCTATTTCTAGGCAGTGGTGGGTGGTAAAATGTCTTTATAGGCATGTCTTCTGAAGGTAGGGTTGCTAGATTTAGCAAATAAAAACAGAGAATGTCCAGCTAAATTTGAATGTCAGATAAACAACAGATCATTTTTAATGTAAAAATATCCCATGAATTATTTGGGACGTACGTATGCTAGCAAAAATTATTCATTGTTTATTCAACAGTCAAATTTAACTGACTATTCTGTGTTTTTCTGGTAACCATATCTGGGAGGTAAGATGGCCCACAAATTTTGAGGCTCCTACCCCCTTGGCTTTTCCTTCCTCCCCCTCTCCCTTAGATTTAGTTATTTGTGTGTACTGGGTGGGGAGGGGTGTCAAAGTGTTTCCATCTGGATTGACATTGTGATGAGGTCTTGGTTTGTCCCCGACATACAAACTGGCCACCAATTCACATCCTCCCAACTCCAACCAAGAGTGAGACCCTGGCCACACGAGCCAGCCGTTCCTCCTTCCGGTACATCATGGGCCATCTTGAACAGTTGTACAGGTTGTACACAGTGCAACTCCATATTTGAAAATACGACCCTTTGCAGTTGTGCAGTGCACAACCTGCACAACCCTATACAGCAACCCCTTTCCCATGTCTAGACTTAAACCACCAGGAGCTTTCTTTCTCTCATTTGCTCCTTAAATTGGGCTGCCCAAGGACACCATCCCCTTGCCCCAACTCCCTCCATCCAAGGAAAACGTGGGCAATCTGGGAAGGCCTGTAGCAGTGTTTAAAAACAGTTGAGTGCCCAGGCTGTGCACAGAAGGGCTTTTGATTCTCAGGGCCGAACTGACATCTGCTGGAGGGGCACTCCCTTCCCGCTGCCCAGCGTGCGCAAAGAGCCGGATTAAAGATTTCCTGCCCGCCTGCCCGCCCACCACATCCTTTCTCGCTCCTCAGCCTGGCCAACCCCCCCCAACCTAGGCATAATTTTAGAAACTTAATAAGATGCTGTGCCGCACATTCTTGGCCTGGAGCCTGTGGGGGCAGGTCCTAGAAGAATACAGACATTTCTTTCTTAGGCCATGCCAATAGAGATCCTCTGTTTTCCCCGGGGACAGGTTTCTGAGGGGCCATTGTACATAGACGGGCTCCTCGCACACTCGCTTCTTTGTAGGGCTCCCCCCACCACCCCATCCCACCCGCGCTGGATTATTTTGCAGGGTCAGTGCCAGCGTCTTTTCGCCTTTCCTGCGGTTCCCCCAAAGCTACCAGGAGCAGTGGGGATGGGGGCGGGGGACCTGGATTCAACGGCCCCCAGTGGCGGTGGTGGTGAGGATCCCTTTGCACGTTGCTGAGGTCATCTGGTATCTCGAAACTAGAAATGATGGACGAGGGCCTCTGGGTCTGGGGAAAGAAGCCTGGCTTGATTTTAGGATCCAGAGCTTGGACAACACTGGAAGGCTATTATTCCCTTCCCAAGCCAGGAAAGCCTGAGTGGTCTTTTCAGATTTCAAGGAATTGCCTCATTCCTGGAACGGATGTTCTCGAGGCTTCTGGAGTTCAAGGGAGAAGCGGATAGGAAGATGCACATCCAGAGTCTACTATCTAGTGGCTAATGTCTATGAAGCACTTGTATGGCAGGCTCCAGCTGCAAGCGTCTCCTTCATCTTCTCTTCCTTCAGCCGTAGTGGATGGGTGACCATTGTGCCCATTTTACAGATAAGGAAGCTGAGCCTCTGGAAGATGAGGTGTCCATGGTCACGCGGCAAGGCAGGGTCACAGCCAACACTGAAGCCTGAATCCTCAGCCTTGAGAGTCACCCACCCACCCGAGTCTTTTGTTGTTGTTGTTTAAAAAACAGCTTTTTTGAGATCTCATTCCCATACCATACGATTCCCCATCTCAAGTGTACAGTCCCGTCAGTGGCTTTCAGTATCTGGAGTTCTGCAGTCATCCCCACCCTGAGTTTTAGCATGTTCTCATCATCTTGAAAAGAAACCCTTACCTCTTAGCTATCACCTCCCCTGCTCCCCCAGCCCCTGGCAATGACTCATCTGCTCACTGTCCCTGTGGATCTGCCTTTCCGGGACATGGCTTATGCATGGAATCGTACAAAATGTGGCCTCTTGTGTACGGCTTCTTTCACGGAGATCATGTTTTCAGATGTGAGGGCGATCTGGCTGGGACATCCGTCACCCCATTGATCACCGGGGTTGATTCGGTTGATCCGGCTGCCTGGGCAGGCGTCCCCTTCCTCCCTCACTGCCCCACGTGCGTCCCTCCTGAGGCTGCGTGCTCTGTGGAAGAGCATGACCTTCCCTGAGAAAGGAGGACCGTTCTTCGGTCGAGGGTATCCGAGTAGCTGTGCTCCCCCGCTGCTAGAACCTCCAGACAAAGCTTTCACTGAGCATCATGTTTTCAAGGCTCATCCACATCAGAACGTGCGTCAGACGTTACTCCTTTTATGACCGGATAATATTCCACAACGTGGGTGGACCTCATATTTGTGCATTTGTCTGTTGATGGACATTTGGGTTGTTGCCACCTGTCGATTACTGTGAATAGGGCTGCTAATAGGGGATCTCAGGATCCTCCTCCCCATCATAAGAAAGCTGTTCCAGTGCCTACCTGTGGGCCTTCCTCATGCTGGGATTTCCCTGCCTGGGGTCCCCCTGCCCGGTCGGATCTGACTGATGCGTCAGGCTCCAGCTCACCTCCCTTTCCTTGCAGGGGTCACTCTCTGTTCTTCTCAGCTTCCGCAAGAGACGGGGAGGTTGCTCTGCTTCTACATCCTTGGCCCTGTCATCCTCTTGCTGTGTGATATTGGGACACTCGCTCAGCCTCTCTGGACCCCAGTGCCTTTCTCTGTGAAATGAGGACCTCATTCTGACCCCATGGGGCCGCCGTGAGGACTGACGTGGGCAAGAGCTCAGCGTGCTGGCAGCCCGGAGACAGGCGATGTGGCATTGGGGTGAGCGTGTCTTCGTCTCTGCAGCGGGGGGGATTCTCACCCCGCCAAGTCCCAGCCCCCACCCCCACCCCAGGCCCTGGTGCTGTCCTAAAACACCCTCAGCCTGCCTTGGAGGAGCTCGGGCTAGAGCACATGTTCTTCACCATGTGCAAGTTTACTGCTCAGGGACATTTGGCAATGGACCTCTTCAGTTGTCACAGTGGGGTGAGGGTGCCATTGGCATCCGGTAGGTAGAAGCCAGGGCCACTACTAAACGTCGTCCAGAACAGGACGGCCCCCAACAATGATCCTCCCCAAATACCAATAGCGCCAAGGTTGAGAAACTCTGATCTAATAGATAGTATCGTTACTCATTTTTCCTGTGTGTATTTATTCACCTATTAACATTTTTCTACTGAAGTATAATTGACATAGAACATTACGTTAGTTTCAGGTTATAATGGATTGGTTCGATATTTGTATATGTTGTGAAATGATCACCACAATGAATCTAATTACTGTCACTATTCAGTTACGAAACCCTTTTCTTCTTTTTTTTTTTTTTTTTTTTAATTGAGAGAGACAGAGAGAGAGCATGAGAGAGAGGAGGGTCAGAGAGAGAAGCAGACCCCCTGCTGAGCAGGGAGCCCGATGCGGGACTCGATCCCGGGACTCCAGGATCATGACCTGAGCCGAAGGCAGTCGCCCAACCAACTGAGCCACCCAGGCGCCCCCCTTTTCTTCTTTTGATGACAACTTTCAGGATCTGTTCTCTTAGCAGCTTTCAGATACGTGCCACGACATGATTGATGCTGGACATCACATTCTTAGGACTTGTTTATTTATTTATTTTTTAAAGATTTTATTTATTTATTTGAGAGAGAGAGAATGAGAGACAGAGAGCACGAGAGGAAAGAGGGCAGAGGGAGAAGCAGACCCCCCACCGAGCAGGGAGCCCGATGTGGGACTTGATCCCGGGACTCCAGGATCATGACCTGAGCCGAAGGCAGTCGCTTAACCAACTGAGCCACCCAGGCGCCCGGACTTGTTTATTTTATAACCAGAAGTTGCATCTCTTGATCCCCTTCATCCATTTTGCCATCCTCACCCCCAGCACCTCCGCCAACAACCAGCAATCTGTTCTCCGTATCTATGAGTTTTGCTTGGTTTTTTGTTTTGTTTTTTTTTTTAAGATTTTTATTTATTTGACAGAGAGAGAAAGAGCACACAAGCAGGGGAAGCGGCAGGCAGAGGGAGAGGGAGAAGCAGGCTGCCCTGCTGAACAGGGAGCCCGATGCGGGGCTCGATCCCAGGACCTGGGGATCATGACCTGAGCTGAAGGCAGCCGCTTAACCGACTGAGCCACCCAGGCACCCAATTGGTTTTTATTTGTTTGTCCAGTTGTTTAGATTACAAGTGGAAGTGAAATCATATAGTATTTGTCTTTCTCTGTCGGAGTTAGCATCACGCCCTCAAGGACCATCCATATTGTTGCAAATGGCAGGACTTCATTCGTCGTTATGGCTGAATAGTATTCCATCGTATATCTGTACCACATCTTCTTTATCCGTTCACCCATCGATGGACACTTAGGTTGTTTCCATGTCTTGTCTCTTGTGAATAACGCTGCAGTGAACATGAGGACGCAGATAATCTTTCCAAATTAGTGTTTTTGTTTTCTTTGGATAAAAACCCAGAGGTGGAATTGCTGGATCAGATGGTAGCTCTAATTTTTTTTTTTTAAGATTTTATTTATTTATTTATTTGACAGCACAAGCAAGAGGAGTGGTGGGCAGAGGCAGAGGGAGAAGCAGACTTCCCACTGAACAGGGAGCCCGATTCGGGACTCGGTCCCAGGACCCCGAGATCATGACCTGAGCTGAAGGCAGACGCTTAACCGACTGAGCCACCCAGGTACCCCGAGTTTTAACCTTTTGAGGAGCTTCCGTACTGTTTTCCAAAGCGGCTGTACCAGTTTGCGTTCCCACCAGCGGTGCGTGAGTAGTCCCTTTTCTCCACATTCTTGCAAATACCTATTATCTCTTGTCTTTTTGATACTAGCCATTCTGACAGGTATGAGGCGATAGCTCATTGCGGTTTTGATTAGCATTTCCCTGACGAGTGATGTTGAACATCTTTTCATGTGTCTGTTGGCCGTCTGGATGTCCTCCTTGGAAAGAAATGTCTATTCCGATCCTCTGCCCATTTTATTTTTTTATTTATTTTTTTTTAATTTTTAAAGATTTTATTTATTTATTTGACAGAGAGAGACACAGTGAGAGAGGAGCACAGGCAGGGGGAGTGGAGGGGGGAGAGGCAGGCTTCCCGCCGAGCGGGGAGCCCGATGCGGGGCTCGATCCCAGAACGCTGGGATCATGACCTGAGCTGAACGCAGGCGCCTAACGACTGAGCCACCCAGGCGCCCCGATCCTCTGCCCATTTTAAAGTTGGATTGTTTGGTTTTTTTGTTATTGAGTTTTATGAATTCTTTCTTTTCGGATATTAACCCTTTATTGGGTATATGGTTAGGAAATAATTTCTCCCATTCAGTAGGCTGCCTTTTCATTTTGTTGATTTATTTTTTATTTTTTTGTGCAGAAGCCTTTTAGTTTGATGTGGTCCCATTTGCTTAGTTTTGCTTTTGTTTTCCTTGCCTTTGGAGTCAGCTCCAGGAAAATCACCACCCAGAGTGATGTCAGGGAGCCCACCACCTATGTTTTCTTCTAGGAGTTTTATGGTTTCAGGTCTTACAGTTAAGCTGTTAATCCATTTTGAGTTAATTTTTGTGTGTGGTGTAAGAAAGTGGTCCAGTTTCATCCTTTGCATGTTGCTGTCCAGTTTTCTCAACACCATTTATTGAAGAAACTGCCCTTTACCCACTGTATATTTTTGCCTCCTTTGTCATAAATTAATTGACCATATACGCATGGGTTGATTTCTGGGTTCGCTGTTCTGCTCCATCCATCTATGTGTCTCTTTATGCCGGTACCACGCTCTTGATTACTATAACATTGTAGCGTAGTTTGAAATCAGGGAGCATGATGCCTCCAGCTTTGTTCTTCTCAAGATTGCTTTGACTCTTTGGGATCTTTGGTGATTCTGTACAAATTTTAGGATTGTTTGTTCTATTTCTGTGAAAAATGCCACTGGAATTTTGATAGGGATTGCATTGAATCTGTAGATTGCTTTGGGTAGTATGAACATTTTGACAACATTAATTCTTCCAATCTAGAAGCATAGAATATCTTTCTGTTTTATTTGTATTTTCAATTTCTTTCATCAGTGTCTTACAGTTTTCGGTGTACAGGTCTTTCATCTCTTCGGGTATATTTATTCCTAGGTATTTTATTCTTTTTGATGCAATTATAAATGGGATTGTTCCCTTAATTTCTCTTCCTGATAGGTTGTCGTTAGTATATAAAAATGCAATTGATTTTTGTGTGTTGACTTTGTACTGAATTTATAACTTTTCTGAATTTATTAGTTCTAACCGTTTTTTTGTGTGTGTGGTCTTTAGCGTTTTCTATGTATAAAATCATAGTCTCCAGCTAGTGACAGTTTTACTTCTTCCTTTCCTAGTTGGATATCTTTTATTTCTTTTGCGCATCTAATTGCTATGGCTAGTGTTTCCAATACTATGTTGAATAAACATGGTTAGAGTGGACATCCTTGTCTCATTCCTGATCTTAACAGACAAAGCTTTCAACTTCTCACTGTTGAGTATGATACTAGCTGTGGGCTTGTCATACATGGCCTTTATTATGTTGACATATGTTCTGTTCATACCCATTTTGTTGACAGTTTTTTTTTTATCATAAATGGATATTGAATTTTGTCAAATGCTTTTTCTGCATCTGTTGAGATGATCATACAATTTTTATCTTTCATTTTGTAATGTGGAATATCATGTTGATTGATTTGTGGATGTTGAACCATCCTTTCATCCCTGGAATAAATTCCTGTATGTATTTTATTTATAACCTTGCCCCTTGTCAAAATGGATTAGAAGTAACTAACAAAGATCACAATAAAAACAATGAGATTTTTTTTTTAAAGATTTTATTTATTCATTTGAGAGAGAATGAGATAGAGAGAGCATGAGAGGGGGGAGGGTCAGAGGGAGAAGCAGACTCCCTGCCGAGCAGGGAGCCCGATGCGGGACTCGATCCTGGGACTCTAGCATCATGACCTGAGCTGAAGGCAGTCGCTTAACCAACTGAGCCACCTAGGCGCCCAACAATGAGATTTTTTAAAAGGAGGAAACTGTCATTAAAAAAAAAAAATAGGAGGAAAGGAAAATAAAACAATACCCATGTTAAAGCACACTACTGCTTCCAGAGCTGGAAGGTACATTTGATCTGAGGTTCCTAGTGGCCAGAGCAAAAAGGGAAATAATCACAATGCTTACCATTCCAAAGTTGAAGACAAATTAAGAGCTCAAGGGAAACCTGGCTTTCCCGGGTCTGAAGAACTCAAGGCTTTTCTCTTATCTGCCCTTTATCCAGGGCCCACAGCAATGTACTAAAGCCGACACTGTCCTCGACGACTACCCTACGCAATAGCAAATGTCACAGTCTCTAGAGCAGGCCTGTGGCATAAGGCTGAGGCCAGCTCAGCAAACACAGCCCTTTTTCAAGTGCCTGACCTGAGTACGGTTGTTTACTTTCCCGACCTATTGGCAGAAAGCAGAGTCTGTGCTTCAGGCAGTTCAGAATGATGACGGTAACAGGCACTACTAGATTTCAGAGCTATAGTAGATTTCATTTCAGAGCTATAGTAGATTTCAGATCCTTCTGGGTTCTGCGTGCTCTTAGTGCCTGTGACTCCAAAGTCACCTTGTAACGGACCTAGGGTCGCGGGTGGAGAAGGGAGACAACTTGACAGGATTCCATGAGGCCCTAGGCCTGGGTTCAGCCAGCAATCCATCAGGCATTCCATGATCCAGCCGGCCTGGGTTCAGATTCCAGCTTCACCACCCACTGAGTTCTGTGACTCAGCTAAATTCCTTCACCTTTCTGAGCCCCAGCTTTCTCTTCTATAAAATGAGGTTTACAACAGTCTCTACTCGTTGGGTTATTGTAGAGATTAAAGGAGATGCCGTACATAAACAAACACACAAAACCACATAAGCCAGTAATTGTTGGCATTGCAATTCTTGTTCATAATTATTATTGCTACGAGTACTTTGTTAATTGGAATTGTTCAAAATAAATAATAAGAGGACTCAGCCACTAGCTTCAGGAGTTTACATTCATCAGTCTTGGCCTCACCTCTTCCAGGAAGCCCTCACTGACCGCTCCACCCTGACGCACCTAGAACCTCATGTCCTTCCTCTATGCCCTTTTCCCATTGACCATTATAAATGCATTTGGTAGTCTCATTTACGTCCTGTCTCCCCACTGGACTCAAACTTGGGCTTGGCCATTTCTTGTTTTCCAGGGCTTGCCATAGTGCCTGGCATCTTGTAATGATCACTGCACATCTGTTGCACGACCAAACGGGGACAGGGCAGCCTCAGATTCCTTTCTTTCTCCTTCCTGGAGGAGAGAAAGCAGGTCAGGCATTCCTCAGCAGGGTGCCGATGAAGCCAAGGGTGACCACATGGGTGTCTGTCTGCAAGAGGGATTGACTCCTGGCCTTGGAAATTGTGCCACACGTCTGTCTGTCTTCATGCTGTGGGGGAGCAGTTGGGAGTGGGTGAGGCCGGCCCAGCACAGCCTCAACTGCAGACTGAGGGCTGTTGCTGGGGAACAGGGAGCACCGAGCACAGTGAGCTAGTTTCCCACACCCTCTTTACCTGTTCATTCAGGCATCACCTCCTTGCTGTGTGGCCTTGGCCAGGTCCTTTCACCTCTCTGTGCCTCAGGCATGTCCCCTGTCAAATGGGACAACCAAAGTACCTCTCAGCATGGCTGTCAGGGTGAGATATGAACATCCACGTTGTCCAGCTTGAGAACTACTCTGAAGATGTGAGCTGTCTTCTGAAAATTCTTTAGCCTTATTCGTTCACCCGGCAAGGATTTATGGAGCACCTACTACGTCCCAGACCAGCTGAGTGCCAGGGCCGGGAGACATAATCAACAGGATCCTGTTTCAAATAAACCAGATTCTTTTAAAAATGTTTATGAGACAGCTGGGGAAATGTAAACCCAGACTGAATGACACTGGATGGAATTCAGAAATGTGTTCATTTTTTTTTTTTTTAGCACGTCGTCGTTTTGCGGTTATATATTTAAAAAAAAATCCTCATCTTTTAAAGACTCACATGAATGTGTTTACAGATGAAATGTGATGATGTCAGGAATTTGCTTCGACATAATGCAGTCCGTAAAACTAAAATGATTCCCCAAAACAAGTTTATTAAAAAAAAGAAATCCAGAGGCGCCTGGGTGGCTCAGTCAGTTAAGCGTCTGCCTTCGGCTCAGGTCATGATCTCGGGGTCGTGGGATCAAGCCCCGCATCGGGCACCTGCTCAGTGGGGAGCCTGCTTCTCCCTCTCCCTCTGTGATCTCTCTGGCTTTCACTCTATCTCAAATAAGTAAACAAAATCTTAAAAAAAAAAATCCAGTGGTGGAGAGGATGTGGGGGGTGGGGGCACGGATGAGATCAGTAGATGCTGTAATAGTGCTTGGTGAGTTTAGCAAAAATGCAATCCCTTAACTAAGTGGCTAATTACACACCCTGCGTGAGCAAGGCCCTAAGGAGAAAATGGGGAGCCAGAAGTAGGGGTCCGAGCCAAAGGCCATGGTGGGAGTTTTGTGTTGATTCTAACTGGGCGGCGGTCCCAGGTGCATGCACTGGAGCGCGGGGGTTGGGGTGGGTAAGGGGTGCCCAGAAAGTGCCTGCCAACCTCCTTTCCTTCTTGCTGGCCCTTCTCCTGCAGGAGCCTGCCTGCAAGCTTTAGCAACAAGAACCCCAGACCTCGTGGAGGTTCATGGGGGTCCCTGGAGGCAAAGCCAGCACCGAGCTGTGTCCCTAGCTGTCCATCTGCCCCATCTCAACACCTGCCGGCCCTTGTCCTCTGTGTTCAGCATATACCCAGTGCTATGGACCGAATGTTTGTGTCCACCCAAATTCACATGTTGAAACCTAACCCCCATCATGATGGTGTTAGGAGGTGGGGCTTCGGGGAGGTGATGACAGAGAAGATGGTTGCCTCCCAGCCTCGGGAACCATGAGAAATAAATCTGTGTTGCTTCCAAACCACTCCATCTATGGTATTCTGTCCTAGCAGCCGAAACAGATGGAGACACCCAGCATAACATGCTCCGGGCCACATTCTTCATGGTCACAACCTACTGATCGTTGGGGTCCATGGCCCACGTGACAGCCCACCGAGAAAAGATGCCCACCTCCCAGCGCTGGCTTTGAGAGGCTTCCACGGCGGGAGGCCAGGCAGGGATGCTCTCCCCACCCTCCAGAGTCCTTGGGGCCCCACTCAGAGAGGAGGATGCTCTTTCCCGCATTACTGCGGCTCCTTGACATGGGCACCTGCGTCACCGATGGCTCACTTCAGGGGACAGAGATGGGGCTGGCCCAACCACCCCAGCGTCAGCTCTTTGAAAAGGTATGAGTCCTAGCTCTTTCGGAAAGCTGTTTGGCAGAGTGTTTCAAGGGCCCGGAAAGGTCTACACTTTCCTTTCCAGTGATCACACTTCTGGGAATTTGCCTGAAGGAATTCATCCTTAAAAGAAAAGAAAGGCCACGTGCCTAGTGGTATCTACTGCAGCGACATTTATAATAGGAAATCATCGGGCGCGCCCCGCGTGTTGTAAGCCTTGGTGGATTCATAAGTAGGCATTTTTTAAAAGGGAGTCAAGAGGGCTCTTTATCCACGCATCATTCCAGGGTCCTGGGATCGAGCCCCGCATCGGGCTCCCTGCTCCGCGGGAAGCCTGCTTCTCCCTCTCCCACTCCCCCTGCTTGTGCTCCCTCTCTCGCTGTGTCTCTTTCTCTGTCAAATAAATAAATAAAATCTTTAAAAAAAAAAAGAAAAAAGAAAATGAGGTCTGGCATCTTAAGGCGGGTTTCTTTTTTGGAGGATCCTGTGGCTTTCTGGAAGGGAAGAGAAGGACGAGTGGAAAAACCCAGGGAGGCTCTTGAATTCCCCCCGGGAGGCAGCACCCCTCCGGACAGGGATTTGCCCTTTTTCACACTTGTGTGCAGCTCAAACAACCCGGCCTCTTTCCTGGAGACTGAGGCAGGCACATTTGCTTCTTTCTAAAAGGTTTTGAAAGCT
>NC_138373.1:27250005-27274970 GCF_054177405.1 Leptonychotes weddellii
TTTTTTTTTTTTTTTTTAGCTCCAAGCCCCAGTGAAAAAATAGATTTTGCATTGTAATGCCGTATATGCGGACGCTGACGGAAAGCTACCTAGAAATTTTATGCATTGCTGCTTATTATAAGAAATGCTGCTGTCTGGGGTTGTCTCTCTTATCCTATCCTGTCCTGTCTGTCCTGTCTATCCTGTCTGTCCTATCCCATTCCATCCCATTCCATTCTGTTTAAAAGACAGGGCGGCTGGTCATAACCCAGCCGTGTGGCTTCACGTCCCACTGCTGGCTGGGGCGTTCCGGAAAACAGAGGCTGTAGGTGTTCACGTTCAAGATCAGCTGTCCATCCCCTACTGACTGCCCCCCTTCCTCCCTGCTCTACAACTTGCCTTTCCCACTTGAGGGTTTCACAGCCCCATCTCCGGAACTGGACATTGAGGGCTGGGACCACTTTTTCTTCCTTTAATGGTGGCAGAGAACTGTCTGCAGTGACTTTTCATGATGTGTTTGTCCAGCTCCTTCTCAGTAGCCATTTGCATTGTCTACGCCCTGGACTGTCACCAGCAAGGTTCTGTGGGACGTCCCATGTGTGCACACAGCTGCAAGGACATCTGTGCAGTGAGATCCCAGGGTGGAACCCCCAGGTCCACAAGGGAGCACCTCTCAGCCACCTCGATGGCAGCTGGGAATGGTCTGGAGAGGGGCTCACTGAAGGGTGCTTGAGGGGTGGGGGTGCAGGAGGACTGATTGCTCCCCGTGGGGCGCCCTGCATTCCATGACTACACAGGACTTCACTTCTGTTTCGTTCGAAACCTGCTCACGATGCTGGGAAGTACCTGTATGGGTGTAAGAAATGAGGCAAGCCCCAGATTCACTTCTCCTTTCTCCTCCTTCGCTTCCTCTTTTGTCACTGGAGGGCTTTGGAGGAGGGGACCCTCCGCAGCCCTGATTCCACAGCTTTCCGACGCCATTGGACCTTTCTGGCCAGGGGCCTTAGGGCTCTCGTGTTGTGCGACATGGCCTACCGGTTTGCAGGCGGGAAAAGCTGGCTCCACGCACACGTGCACGCGATTCGGGATGGGGACCCCTGGCTGCAGTGAATTAGAATGAGAATTCGAGCAGTTAACATCAGAATTTATTCGTAGTCCTACCTTAGTTTCAAGGGTCTGACACAGGTGGCAAAACCTTGGGTCTTGATTGCTTCCTCACTAATAATGTTTTAAAGAGGGGACAGCCAGTGCAAAGGCCCTGAGGCAGGACTGTGCTAAGACAGCAGGGAGGCCAGTGTGGCTGGAGAGGGGTGAGTGAGGTCAAGGTGTTTGGAGATAAGCGCAGAGAAGAACGGGGCTTCGATCATCTAGACTTCTGGAGGCCTTAGGGAGGGCCCTGACACCTCTCTAGATTGTGAGGAAACTGAGTCAGGAGCTCAGGTTGGGGGGGGGGTTGGTGACTTGTGTCCAGAGTTCATTTGTTTGAGTGGGACCATTTTCTCATCACTGGGCCGTGGCTTGCTGCCCGCAGATCAAGACTGTGATTCCAGAAACAAATGGAAGCATGCTCCTAGGCCTTACAGGTTTTTGTTCCTGATGGAAGGAGAGCTTCAGAACAATAGCGACACCCTAGTAGCAGCCTCGCTCCGTGCCAGGCAAGGTGCCATACTGCCTCCCTTCGTGATTTTTTCTCCCTGTCATGGCCACACGGGGAACTGGCAGGACAGCCGAGAAACCAGGGGAGTCTGGAGGCAGGGGCCAGCTGAGGTCTTGCTGCTGGGAAGGAGCCAAAGGGAACTTTGGCCTAGGCCTCCTGCCAGAATTGAAGTCATCACCGACCGTTTCCTCTGAGCGGAGGGGCCTGACCACCTACCCCCCACCCGCAAGCCCTGCTCAGGGCCTCTGGAGGTGGGGCAATTCCAGGCTTCCCTGGGCCCACAAGCACAGCCCCAGCCTGCACTTCTCCTTCTGGCTGGTGGGAAAACCAGCCCGGAAGCAAGTTCTGCAGCTGGTGTCAGGCGCCCCGGATCTGGTGGACCAACACTGGCGTTCAGGTTCAAATGCCAGAGAACGCAGAAACAGGCCAGCAATGGTGTGCCCGGCAGAAAGCCCCAGAGGAGGAGGTCCCTTTGAAAGCCGAATGGGAAGCCCTGGACAGACACACATCCATTCCACAGCCCTGGACTGGAGGGGTGGGGCGGTGGGGGTTGCACACGGGTAGGTGGAACGGAAATCCCAGCGTCATACTTCTGTAACCCACAGTCACATGGCGCACCAGGCACTGCTGTCCCCAAACCCTATGACGAAGCATTATCACTTCCGCTTGACAGATGCAGCAGTCGAGGCCCAGAGAGGTTTATGCAAGGTGCCAAAGGTCACACAGCTGGTAATGGGAGCGGCGGCCTTTGGGGTCAGTCTTGTGTTTAGCGCCATGCTGTGGAGAGGTTCTTGGAGCTTAGAGCCTTCCAGATCACCTAGACCTTCTGGGCCGTAGAACCTCAGAGCCTTTCCCTCCAGTACAGCCTCCTACAGAGCCCCCCAAGGGAAGGAGAGGCTGGCCCACGCAATGACAGCTCACCTGGGCCTCCATCCGGGCACTGGCTGCAGGTGCCCCCGCTCACGAACAGAGACCAGGGACTGCCTGCTGACCTGGGCCTCCTGCTCTGGCCCCAGCAGACCGGGCAGGTAGCATTGCCAGATAGAATGGAGAACATCCAGGTAGATGTGAGTTTTAGACAAACAAGGAGTGATTTTTCTTTCTTTTTTTTTTTTTAAAGATTTTATTTATTTGACAGAGAGAGACACAGCGAGAGAGGGAACACAAGCAGGGGGAGTGGGAGAGGGAGGAGCAGGCTTTCCGCTGAGCAGGGAGCCCGATGCGGGGCTCGATCCCAGGACCCCGGGATCATGACCTGAGCCGAAGGCAGACGCTTAACGACTGAGCCACCCAGGCGCCCCAGGAGTGATTTTTCTTTGTTGTTAGTCTTAAGTATGTCCAATGCAGTATTGGGAATACATTATAATTCTGCAGTATTTGGGACATACGTACACTAAACAATCACTGGCTGTTTGTCTAAAATTCATATTTAACCGGGCATCTTGTGTTTTGATTTGCTACATCGGGTAGCTCTCCCAAGGCCGCTCTCCACACCCCCTCGCCCCCCCCAGCTCACCCCATTTTGGCTCCATCTCTTGGCAGCAGAAACAAAGGGCTTGTCCAGGCCAGGATGTGGGCACAGGATTCCCCTGGCCTCAGTTTCCCCATCTGCCTGGCTCAGCAGTAAGAATCTCTGCTCCACAGGGCTTCTTGGAGGAGGAGTCGTGTGATGTGTGCAGGAACTGTGTTTTGCAAACGGAGGAGGTATTATGGAAACATTAGGTACCAGAATTTGTTGTTAGGGGTAGCACAGACTAGTCCATGGAGGCTGTTTCTGGGGACTGAGTTCCTTCTCTGGAGTAGCACAGACTAGTCCGTGGAGGCTGTTTCTGGGGACTGAGTTCCTCCTCTGAAGATTCATAATTTTATTTTATTTTTTAAAGATTTTATTTATTTATTTAACAGAGAGAGACACAGCAAGAGAGGGAACACAAGCAGGGTGAGGGGGAGAGGGAGAAGCAGGCTTCCCGCTGAGCAGGGAGCCCGATGCGGGGCTCGATCCCAGGACCCTGGGATCCTGACCTGAGCCGAAGGCAGACGCTTAATGACTGAGCCACCCAGGCGCCCTGAAGATTCATTATTTTATTTTTTTTATTTTTATTTTTTTAAAGATTTTATTTATTTATTTGACAGAGAGAGAGACACAGCGAGAGAGGGAACACAAGCAGGGGGAGTGGGAGAGGGAGAAGCAGGCTTCCCTCTGAGCAGGGAGCCCGATGCGGGGCTCGATCCCAGGACCCTGGGATCCTGACCTGAGCCGAAGGCAGACGCTTAACGACTGAGCCACCCAGGCGCCCCAAGATTCATTATTTTAAACAAGCAATTTGTACGTGTCCTGTAAATGTCAGATAAATGGAAGGGAGTGAAAGGACACAGTCTCATTATTCAGAGACTACAGTTTGTGGTGTTCTTTATCCTCAAGAAAGTGCAAAGGCATTTTCCCAGGTGTGTGTGTGTGCATTTTCCCCCCCTTTTAAGAAAAAAAAACCAGGATGATCTGCATTCTTCTAGACAACTCGTTTTTCTCCCCCAGCTGCTGTAATTTCTGATGTTCTGGAGGGCATTTGAGGGTGGTTCTCCCTTTCTGTCCTGTTTGTGTGATTCCAGGGATGTGGGTGCACATGTGTTCACTTCCCAGATCTCGTGCTGAGCCTTTTTGGGTTAGAACACAACAGCAAAGTCTTTGGTGGGAACAGAAACAGTCACGGATGTCGTGAAAAGCCATGAAGCCCCCCCACCTTTTGCTGTGTCCTAACAGGGCATACACAGGATGCCTGGTTTAATTTCTTTTTTTTTTTTTAAGGATTTTATTTATTTACATGGGAGAGAGAGAGCATAAGCAGGGAGAGGGGCAGAGAGGAAGAAGCAGACTCCCTGCTGAGCAGGGAGCCCGACGCGGGGCTCGATCTCAGGACCCCAGGATCATGACCTGAGCCAAAGGCAGACGCTTAACCGACTGAGCCACCCAGACGCCCCCCTTTTTTTTGAGATAAAATTCACATATATAAAATTTAACATTTCAACTATTCTGAACCCTATGATTCTGTGGCATTTAGTACATTCAAAATATTGTGCAACCACTCCCATGATCACCTTCCAGAACATTCATAGCACACCCTAAGAGAAACCTCATACCCATTAGAAGTCGCTCACCATTCCTTCGGGCCCCAGGGCCACCACTAATCAGTCCTGTGTCTGCGTAGAATTGTCTGTTCTCAAAATTTCATACAAATGGAACCATATGATATGGGACACCTTTTCTGTCTGGCTTCTTTCAATGAGCATAATGTTTTCAAGCATAATGTTTCCATCCACCTGGTAGCACGTGCTAGTACTTCTTTCCATTTTATGCCCAAATGACATTCCATCATATGGAGACACAACATTTTTTGTATCCATTTATGGGTTGACGGACATCTGGGTCATTTCCACCTATTGACTGGCGTGAATATTGCCGCTATGAACATTCCTCTCTCTATTTTTGTTTGAATACCTGTTTCTAATCGCTTTGTGTATATATTTAGGGCTTGGGCAGCAGCTGTACCGTTTTGCATGGCCACCAGCAACGTGTGAGAGTTTCAGTTTCTTCACGTCCGTCCCAGTACTTGTTATTTTCCATTGAGAAAAAAAAATTTTTATGACCAACCCAGCGGGTATGAAGCGGTATCTCTCATTGTGGTTTTGATTTGCATTTCCCCGATGACTAATGATAGGGAGCATTTTTTCATGTGATTCTTGGCCGTTTGTATATCTTTTTTGCAGAAACGTCTACTCAAGTCCTCTGCCTATTTTTAACTTAGTTTTATTTCTTATGGGAAAATATACATTAAAATTTACCATTTCAACCATTTTTCAGGGGACAGTTTGGTGGCATTAAGTACATTTGCAATGTGCAACTGTTGCCACCACCCAGCTCCAGAACATTCTGTAGAAGAGACTATTTTTTAAAAGCAGTTTTAAGGGGGCGCTGGGGTGGCACAGTCGGTTGAGCGTCTGACTCTTGGTTTCAGCTCAGGTTGTGATCTCAGGGTTGTTAGATCGAACCCCACATCGGCTCCATGCTCAGTGTGGAGTCTGCTTGAGATCCTCTCTCCCTCTCCCTCTGCCCTTCCCACTCATGCTCGCTCTTTCTCTCTCAAATAAATAAATAAATCTTAAAAAAAAAAGCAGTTTTAAGTTTACAGCAGAATTGAGAGGAAGGTACAGAGATTTCCCACACCCCTATCCCCCTGGCAACCCAGGCATGCATAGCCTCCCCTGTTATCAGCATTCCCCACCAGAGTGGGACATTTGTTTGTCTGTTTCTGCCAAAAAGGCAGTTGGGATTTTGATAGAGAGCGCACTAATCTGTACATCAGTTTGGGGAGTCATGCCCATGATGGTTAGTTTTATGTGTCAACTTGGCCAGGCTATAGTAGTCAGTAATTCAAGTAAACACTAATCTAGGTGTCGCTATGAAGGTATTTTTAGATGGGGTTAACTTCTACAACAAGTTGACTTTAAGTAAAGGAGATTATTTTGGTAATTTGGGCCTCATCCAGTTACAAGACCTTAAGAGCAAAACTGAAGTTTCCCAGAGGAAGAATTATACCTGTGGAGCAGAGCTTCTGCCTGAGGGCTTCATCTCTCTCTCTCTTCCTAGCGCTCTTTCTCTCAATCCATCCTATCCTGTCTAACTCTCCATCCTATCTGTCTATCTATCTATCTATCTATCTATCTATCTATCTATCTATCTATCTGCCTACCTACCTACCTTATCCATCCATCCTTCCTATCTGTCTATCTATCTATCTATTATCTATCCATTCTATCTATCTACCTATTATCTATCATCTATCTATCCATTCTATCATCTATCTATCTATCTATCTATCTATCATCTCCTTCCAGTGCCATTTCTCTGATAGAACTCTGACTGATATACTACATGAATATCTTTCCATTTATTTAGGTCTTTAATTTCTTAAGCAATATTTTGTAGTCTTCAATGTACAAGTCAAACTTCCTTAAATTATTTTCTGAATCTTATTTTTGTGCCATTCCTTGCTAGTGTAGAGAAATGCAACTGATTTTTGTATGTTGATCTAGAATCCTGCCACCTTGCTGAACTTGTTTATTAGCACTGATAGTTTTTTTGTGTGTGGGTTCCTTAAGATTTTCTCTATATAAGATCATGTTGTTGGGGAGCAGAGACAGTTTTACTTCTTCCTTTCCAATCTGGATGCTTTTTATATCTTGTGGAATTGTCCTGGCTAGAACCTTTGTCCTGGATAGATGTAGCAAAAGCAGACGTTCTTACTTGTTCCTGACCTTGGGGGGGGGCGGGGCGGGGGGAACATCCAGTCTTTGACCATGGAGGATGTGAGCAGTAGATGTTCTTTATCAGCTTGTGGAAAGTTTCCTTCTATTCCGACTCTGTTGAGTGTTTTTCTCATGAAAAGGTGTTAGATTTTGTCAAATGCTTTTTTAATATCTAATTAGATGATCACGTGCCAGGTTTGCTTTCCTTCCCTTCTCTGAGGCCTTGGGTTGGAAATTCAATCTCTGTGGTTTCTCAGGGATTAAAAAAACAGTCACATAAATAATCGCCAACTCACAGGCGCAGTTAAGTGTTCAGTTAAGTGTTCAGGATATAGGAAAAAAACAAAGTTGGCTCTGGGTGTGCTCAGCAGTTGCGGGGAGAAAAACAAATAAAAACGTGGTAGCACCAAGTAAAAGACAGTAGTAAATTCAGGTGTGCAATTACTTCTCCCCCTACAGAAAGGAAAAAGGAAAGAAAGGGGAAGGGGAAGGCAGGTGGGCAGGCAGGAGGGAAGGAGAGGGAAGGAGGCAGGGAGGAAGGCATTCACACGTTTCCTAAACATTTTGCTCTGAGTTTCTCTAGGCCTTGTGTCTTCCTAGTGGCAGTCTGTGATGCTCTGGGTTACTGTCAGGACAACAGGTCTTTTTGCCCACCTTGAGAATGGAGAATGGCAGAGGTTGGGCATAATCCAGCTTCCTCTATCATTCTAAAATAAAAGATCGGCCTCCCTAATAACATCGGCTTTTTCTCATGGGGACTTTGAAATCCCCTCCTCCAGTTGAGTCCATGGCTGATAATGGCTGGGTGCACATGGTGAAAGGTGGTAAGAGCTTTGGACAAGGACGGAGGGGACAGTTTGCTGTGGGACTTTGGGCAAGTCCCTCTCTCTGAGTCTCAGTGTCTCTGGGGTCTCTGTGCAAAAGGCAGGGGGTTCTATCACCGGAGGAGTTCTAGGATCCAGTAGGATCCAGGTCTGTGAATCCCTCAAGTGGCTCATAGGCTTTCCACCCAAGTGGCATTTCTCTAGATGGCCACATTAGGGTTCCTGGCATCTCCAGGACTCTGTACTTTGAAAACCACACGAGCTCCTTAATGCCTTGTGATGACTTCTCAGAGGGCCCACGCTGGATCAGGGCAGCTGCTATTACTTGAGCAGGCAGACAAGGCTCTTATCAGATAGGCAGGCGGTACCCATTTAGGGGCAGAGGACTGAGTGGATGTTGAAACAGGAGATACTGATTTCCAGAGCTTTTACTGATGGAATGAGAAAGTACCTAGGGGCTGTGGACCACCCTGGGGGCATAGGAAGTAGTAAGATAAACACTCAATCTGTGCTAAGCCCTTTGCCTGCATTATCTCGGTGAATTCTTCGTAGAATTTTTGAGACAGGTACAGTCATGCCCATTTTACAGACAGGAAGCTGAGGCCCAGAGAGAGTGGGTGACTTGCCCAAAGGCACACGGAATATTTCGGGCTGTCTGGATGCATCTGAACGTACAGAATTGAGTACTGGGGAGAGAAGGGCCGCCCTACGAAGGGCAGGGAACCTTGGATCTGGGACTGGAGGTTGATGGTCTGCGTTGTCTGAGGGTGGGGAAGGAATGCCAGGGTTGGGGTACCTACGGGAGTGGGGAGAGCAGGGGGCGGAAATCAGGAGGGGATGGGACCGACGTGCAGGGGCAGAATCCCCAAGGGGAGACTGAGGATGGGGCGACTGGGGGCCTCCGAGGTCAGAGCGAGGGGCCTGGGCTGAAGCTAGGGGGTCCCGGGAGTGAACGGGGTCGGGGTGTACTCTGGGGGTGTTCCGAGGGACGGTGGGGACGGACAGGACGCGGAGGGTGGACAACCTCGGGCAGGGTCCTGGGCCGGGTGGGCCAGCACTCGAGTCGAGGCATACCGCGGCGAAGCGAGAGCCGGAAGCCGGAGCCGCCCCCGCCCCCGGCCCCCGGCCTCGCCCCGCCCCCCGGCCTCGCCCCGCCCCCCGGCCTCGCCCCGCCCCCCGGCCCCCGCCCCCGGCCCGGCCCCGCGGCTCCCCAGCGCCGCGCGCTCAGACCTCCCGGCTCTACTGGTGGCGCGGGCGGCGGTGAGTGCAGCGCGGGCGCGGGCGCTGGTGGGGGGCGCGGCGGCCCGCGCGGGAGCCGGTCTCGGCGGCGCGATGCCGCGGGTCTCCCGGTTTCGGCTGCTCCCGAGCCCGGGGCCAGTGCTCGCGCCGGTCGCGGCGGCGGGGACCCCGGCGGGCCCCGGGAGTCGAGGCGGGCTGGAGGGCGTAGGGGTCCCGCCGAGATGTGCCGCGCGGGGCCCGCCGGAGCCGGGGCACGGGCTGGGTTCCGGCCCTGCTCCCGCGAGTGGGCCCGTCGCCCGTTCTGGGGTAGTCCGAAAGAATTTCCGGACGCCGGTCCCAGAAATTCGGCTTCTAAGGGCCGCGCTGTTATCTTCGCTTTTCGCCCCGCCACCCTCAGCGGGTGCCTTTGTGGACGCCGCGGGGCGGCGGTGGGGGGGGGAAGGCTAGGGAGCCCCCGAGAGGTGAAAATCCGGACAGAGCGCGAAGGGAGCCTTGGCCCTGGCTAGATCCCCTCTCCGCGGGTTAAGGTGGGCACCGGGTGAGTGCAGGGGTCGGTCCAGACCTGCCCACTGCCGGTGCCGCCTGGATGCGGGTGGCACCGGCTGGGGAACCTGTGGCAGAGGTGGACATCCCCCCTCCCCCGCCAAGCCTGGCAGGTGGCCTCCTCCCCTCTGTTCTCCAGGTCAGTATGCATCTGGGCAGTGGGGTGGGTGTTGTGTCTGCACCTCCTGGTCAAGGTCAGGGGTTGGGGAAATGGGCATATTCTGGAAGGGGCGGTACATTCCAGGGATCAGGCCAGTTGGACCTTCACTAGTTTTCTCATCACCTTTGTGCTTCTGATTCATGGGGCTGATGTCATTACCTGTTGGACTGACCTTTGGTGTTTGGGAAACCCAGTTTCTGGAAGCCACAGGCCTTCCCTTCTTAACCCATCAGGTTAGACTCTCCCACCAGTCTTCCCAAGAGGGATAAATCCCTCCCTTTGGCCTGGTGGGCTGGTGCTGGTTCAGGGGCTGCCTGGAAGGCAGGTTGGCCCTGAGGTTCCCCTGGGGCCCTTGTAAGGAAGGACATGGTTTGCATTAGTGTATGCTTGACTGCCTCACTTACCTTCCTGACCCCACCCCCAGCCTTTTCAGGGTGGTTCTTTTAAAATGGGACTAACCTGGATGCCATTGTAAAGAGAGGCATGAGCTGGTGTCTGGGACTCCACCACCGTGTTTGGTTTTGTCACAGTTGGATCAGAATCCAGAGAGCAGGTGACTTGTTCTACCTGGCATGGAATAACATCTCCTGCTGCACTTGGCTTACCTCTAAGCCAGCCTTTGTCTGGGATCTGAATATGCACCAGCCTCTCTAAGAAACATTAATTGTAGCTCTCCTATGCGGGAGGCCCATCTTCCCTCTTTACTGTTTTCCTCTTACTTTAAGGCATTGATAATAGATGCTCTTATTCACATTTGGAAAATATCTTTGTAATGTTTTTGCGGATGAAGTGACTGGGTGATCGATCTGAGACGGAGGATCAATTTCTGAGGTCTCTAAAATACTAGATAGTTTGGTGAGTATACCTCCCTTTGCTCCTTCAGTCCCTTTTATGGGCTGGCTGTGGGGAAATAAAGTGCTACCCTTGCCCTTTAAAGGACACAGGAGAAATGGCTCCAGGCCCTGAGGGGTTTATGCTGTGGGTCGAAAGTGGAAACACATGCAGGCAAAAAAGTCAGTGTTCTCTAATTCGTGGAAAGAGCTTGAGGGGAGTGGAAAGGAGGGAGGCGTGAGCGAGGAGCCAGGATAGCCACAGTGGGTTTAGTAGCAAAGCCGAGGCCTGAGTTTATGTGGCAGAAGGGGCATGTAGACATGGTGAGCAGCATTCCAAAGGAGCAGAAGGGTCTCTGCAAAGCTTCAGAGGAGGCACAGACAAGACAAGGGTTGGACCATAAAAGGGAAGCCGCGGGGTGGGAAGGAGCCAGAAGGCATTTCCAGCCTAAGTTAATTTTCAAGGAGATCAGCAGTATATACTCTTGCTGTTAACCACCCACACTGATTGGAGGTGTGTATTAATACCACTCTAAGAATGGGCCAGTGCCCACCTGGGACTTAAAATTCTTCCACCAAAGATGAATCAACCCAGAGCTACAGTGATGGTGGAAGACAGGAGACATAAGAGGAAGTCCTAGAACCTTGGCATTACGTGTTGTCCTGTATTTCTTTTTGCTTTTACTGCAATGAAAACAGCCCAGTGGGAGAGGTGGTCCATCTCATCAGGCAAACAGACCTCCTTAACTCTGCCTTTCTCTAGTACAGACGTGTTTATGGTGTCTTTGATGCCCAGTTGGCCTGCACTGGTCTGTTCTGAACTCAATTGGTGTTTTCTTAACATTGAAATTGTTATTTATGCTCAAAGTGGTGCTTTCGTAGGTCCCCGCAATTTCTTCTTACTGTTTGAGCCTCTGTTGCTGTTCTGGGCTGCTGTGAACGCTTCCTTGGCTAATGTAGTTGTCCCTTGGGTGCAGATTATTTCAGTAGGACCGTGTGTAATTTCATAGGATTTAAGACACGGACAGAGGACTGCCTGGCTGGCTCAGTCAGTATAGCGTGCAACTCAGGATCCCAGGGTTGTGAGTTCGAGTCCCATGTTGGGTGGAGAGATTACTTAAAAATAAAATCTTAAAAAAAAAAAAAAAAAGAACAGAAGAAAGGAAATATTGAGGGTGTTTGTGTGGTGGTTCTCTGCTCACCTGTAGTAGGTCGGAAGTTCATTCACCGGGATCCTAAAAGTCCGAGGCACTCCCTCCTTTATTACTTTCTTCTTTATAGGTGTTAACTTGAGGGAAAAGAATGGAGAATTTCAGCTACTTAGCTCATGGACCTTTAGAATTGACAGTGTTCCTGGAGTAAATTTAAGAGCTCAGCATTGCCTTGCCTTAACCTTGAGTCTGGGGAGGTTATTTGTAGGTGATGCATTGATGGTTTTTGAAAGTTATATAAAAAATAACACTATTGCAGAAAGCATGGAAGGTAAAGAAGATCGGGCATAATCTCAGCCTGTGAACCAAACAGCTAGCATCAGCTTTCCTTGTTTGTTCCGCGGCTTGATCTTTTATCATGGTGCCTGTTTATCCGAAGCTACAATCTGGGTACATACAATTTTGTATCCCGATGCAGTCCTGTTAATGTTCTCATTGTGCCGCTTCATCAAAACCCATCATTCCTGTGGAAACTTGCGGATGTGGTTTCACCAGGAATCCAGAGGGAAGTCGCCCTCTCTGATTCGGGGGGAGCAGCCCACCTCCCCAGTGGAAGGATTTTCCATCCCGCAAATCACTGTAATTTGTACTTACGCCATCTTTGAACCTGGCTCTCAGACTGTGGTAACTTTATCTTTGATTTGTGGGACATGTCACCCTGTGGAAACAGACAGAATTCAGAAGATGGTATTTGAAAATAATTTCTCTGAAATATTTCCTATGAGCTTCGGTGTTTTTACTGAGGTATACCAAATTTGAATTTGTTTGAGGGCAGCTAGCCCAAGAGCTGTCGTAGTGTTTTCTCACTTCCTTTCCCGAAGAGGGCTGGAGATCCCATTTTCCACTTTTGTCTAAATTCTCCCTCCTTACTAATTTAGAGTTTAGAAAGCACCATTTGCCTGGGACATTTTCCGGAACCGTGGGCAAGTTAAATTCCATTATAACAAAAACAGCATTGCAGTATCTTTGTATTTTCAAGTTTGCTAGCTAGTGGCCCTTAGTTTAAGAATTTTGAACAATATTTGATTTAATACATGTACAAGCTAGATAGTTCCTTAGAGTTTTTATAATCAGGTTTCACTTATGTTCACATTATTGAAAGAGCATTTTTCTCCAGACGTCGCAAAAGACCAGATCTTTTTGGCCTTCCCAGCTGGTTCTCCACCTTGTGTACAAACAGGGCTGTTTTCTTAGGCGTCAGGGACAATTTGCAGGAATGCCCTTTGCAGCCCCCCCCCCACACCACCTTTTTTTTTTTTTGCTGAAGGAATCCCTTTTCCCCTAGGGTCATTTCAGTGATGTGAATATTCCAATATTGGGAGCTGGTCTCTGGGTTGCTTCTCTGGGGCTGGAGGGTGGGGGCAGGGAGTAGAAGTGAATAATCTTCTTTTCTCTCCTTGAAAGAACTGATTTTAAGAAGGAGGATTAAGTTGGTGGTGAAAAAGCTGCTTTATCTTCTCCCTGAAGGCCTTGCCCTTTTCTGTGTTGATCTGATGTATTTTTAGAAGAGTTTATCACCCACATGTGTTTAAAACCATTGTGAGAGTTTTGAAATCCATGTTTTAAGGGAGGGGTACAGATCCTAGGCCAGGCATCCTTGTGCATCCAGCTGGGAGGGGTTTTGGAGATTCCTTAAACCTCAAGGCCTGTACATTGCTTACATTTGGGGATATCTTTTTCTTTCTTTTTTTCTCTTTAATCTCCCCAATTAGAAATAATTAGAAACCCTGGTCACAGAAACTGGCTTCACTTCATCTTTTGCATTTAACCAAAATACCCTTAAAAAAAATGCTTTCTTAAAAAACAACAACAACACCTTTAAAAATTTTTTTGTGTTTTAAAATTGAACTTGAATGTCTTTGGGGGAGACCTGCCTGCCCTCGTTCACCTTATAGTTTAGTTTTAAGTTTGCAGGAAAGTTGTAGCCAGCACAGGGAGTTTCTGTTGTTAACACTGTTGCGCGCCATCCTCACAGTACCCTCAAACCAAGGAACTGACATTGGTGTCTCGCCATTAACAAAACTCCAGATTCTATTTTGGAGTTCACCCGTTTTCCCCCTGACTTCCTTTTTCTTTTTCTTTTTTTTTTTTTAAGATTTTATTTATTTATTTAATTGACAGAGAGAGAGAGAGACAGTGAGAGAGGTAACACAAGCAGGGGGAGTGGGAGAGGGAGAAGCAGGCCTCCTGCCAAGCAGGGAGCCCGATGCGGGGCTCAATCCCAGGATCCTGGGATCATGACCTGAGCCGAAGGCAGTCAGTCACTCAACCAACTGAGCCACCCAGGCGCCCCTGACTCCCTTTGTCTGTACCAAGTTTCCATCCTGGGTACCACATGGCATTTTAACACCTTTTCCCAGCATCCTCTGGTCTCACAATGTCTCAGTCTTGTTTCCATGACTTCTTGAGGAGTACCGGTCAGAGATTTTGTAGAATTTCCCTCAGATTGGGTTTGTCTGGTGTTTTTCTTATGGGCAGGGGAAGAATTGGCATGGAGGTGAAATGCCTTTCTCATGACATCAGGGGGTACCTGATATCCACAAGACATTGCTAATAATCTGAACCTTCTTCATTAGGTTGAGGTGGTGGTTGCCAGGTTTGCCCATTGTTGAGTTCCTGTCTTTGTCTTTTTGTAGACTGTCCCTTAATAGCAAGATACTCAATCCAGCCCACCCCAGCAAAGGGGTGGAGAGACTAAGCTCCACCCCTTGGAGGGAGGGGTATCGACACACACCATTTGGAATTCTGTAAGGAAGATTTGTCTTCTGTATTTAAAAAACACGACTTATAAAATGCTTGCACGATAGATATTGCCATCGTATATGGGGTATATGTGCTGTGTATGTTTGTAAAATCTCAGTTCTACAAGGATGTAGTGTGGGCATAGCTCTCCCAAAGCCCCGTGGGGACCCGGGAGAAGTGTAGAACCCAGCCCTTGCCCTGGGGAGGTGTAATGTGGTCCAGTTAGGGAGACAGAATCTAACTTGCAGACAGGATGCAATTAGGATGCATGAGGAAGGTGTATGTTGTAGAGGGCTGGATTGTGTAGGCTCGGCCGGGGGCATGGGGGCAAGCTTTAAGAGAACTCAGTAGGTAACGTTTACCACCCCGTTCTCACCTGAAATCTTGCTAAAGGCGAGGCGGATGTTTCCCATAATTTTCAAAGACATGACAGTTATAATCCCTGCAGTCAACTGGAATATAGCCAGAATTGAGGAAATAAGCAAATAGAAGACTTCCAAGTAACACAGGTATTTATCATCAAGGCAGACACCCAAACGTGTTTCCCTTACTCATAGAAGGCACCCAAGGAAACCAGGAGCTCTTACTTTGCATAGAGTTCTTACACAGTGGGTGCTGGTTTCGCATGCTGAGAGGCTTTGGCACAGTAAAGGCAGGGATGTTTAGTTAACCAGCAGCCCCAGTCTGGACCTTCCGCAGTCTGGGATAGCACAGAACCACCAGATGCCGACCCAGGCGCCATCTTCTTATTTTTTGTAGACTTTAAGGAAGCAGGGAGAAATATGGGATTGATATTAGAAAATAGTTCGGATACTTTTGGGGGAGGGATGCTGCAGGAAGCTTCCAGTCAGAATAAAGCAGTAGCAGAAGTTACGAGGCTGGAGTTCAGACGTGATGCGGGGAGAGGGACCCCCTTGGCTATGGGCCATTGGGCCTCGGATGTGTGTTTACACTGATGGGCGTTGCTGTGAGGCTTCTGCCGCGGTTGGTTTCTCCTGGTGTTCTACGTTTTGAGGCTTATTTTTAGAATCTAACTCTCTGTCTTGGCAGGAGTTGAATATTTTAAGGGGGGTTTTCAAGTTGCTCTTGGGCTGCTAGTTAATTAAGCAGAACCCTTGTGTGGGGTCCCTCCCTGAAAGGTTCAGCCTGGCATGCACCTCGCCTGGGCCAGGGAGGCCCTTGGTGGTGGGAAGGCTCCTGTGATCCAACCCCACCCTCCTGGCCAGCTGCCACTCGCCTCCCCATAGGACACAGGTGTGCCTGTTTCTGTGCGTCCAGCCATACTGTTCCCCGCACCCCTGACCTGCCCTTGCCTGTGTCCCCTCTAGACCCTCCACTTGCCTTAGAATCTAGACTCAGTTTCCCCTTTGGGTCTGTTCCCATATCTCCCCCATGTTGATTGACTTTGCCTCCCCAGAGGGATTCCTTAAGGCCGGTGAGGGAGAGTCCATGTCTCCCCAGTCCCATATAAACCACCAGCCTTCAGAAGCCCCTGCATGAAAAATGGGTCATAGCACAAAATTCAAAGAGAAGAACTTTATTTTGGTAAATAGGACACTGTTGGTACAAATTTGGGGATGATGTAGTGAGAATAATCGTTTACACATCTCACTAAACAGAAGTAATCAGAAGCTTTAATCACTCTGCAAACACTCAGGGAGGGGCTAAGGGCCAGGTGCTGAGCAGCAACGTGAGATGGTTCAAGGGACAAAGGGCTGTGATGATGTCATTTCACCCACAGGTGGGAGTACATGGGAGGCTGGGCTGGGGAGGGCAGATACAGGTTCATTTTTAATTTATGTCATTTAATTGTAAATATGTTATGATTAATAAATACTGAGTCATATAAATTTAATAAGCTGTATTTAATAAATCTATTTTATTGAATTTCTTCTTAATTTAATTTTTTATTGCTATGGCTCAGTATACAAAAGATCAGCAGAGTGTAAGTGAAGAGTGTCCTTCCCACTGCATCTCCCAGTCTGCCCCCTCCCCTGCTCATAGACAGCTGCTGTTACCAGTTTCTTATATCTCCTTTTGGAGACATTTTATGCATATTCTATAAGGTGATATATATATCCTTCTTTCTTATACCCAAATGATGGCCTGCTATGAACACTGTTGGGGCTTTTTTCATGCATTTTTTCAATGCATCTAAGAAATGCATTTCCACACATAAAACTCTTGTTTGTTCTGTTTTGATGGTTGTGTACTATTCCCTTGGCCTGGATGGGCCATCACGGATCTGCCCCGTCCCCTGCCGATAGATAGATAGGCGATACCCTTGTGTGCTCATCATTTGTCACTTCACCCATGCATGGGATAGCGTGACTATAAATACCTAGAAGAGGAACTGCTGGGTCAATGGACCCATGCACGTTACATTTTGGAAGATGCTTTCATTGCATATTTACAGAAAAGTTGCAAAGTTAGCACAGAAGTTTTCCCATCCAGTTTCCCCCACTGTAAACGTCTAGGGTCATCAGGGTGTGTTTGTCACGACTACGAAACTGACATTGGTGTCCCGGACTCTTAACCAATTCCAGACTATTTGAACTCAAGAGGAAGAACTTTTATTCTACTGGACTCTGTTCCAGGATCTAATCCAGGATGCTACATTGTATTTAGTTTTGTCCCATTCTCTTCTGGTTTGTGACAGTTTCTCAGACTTTCCTTATTTTCTGTGACCTTGGCAGTTTTGAGGAGTTCTCTCCCGGTCCTCTGTAGAGAGTCTGGGTTTGTCTGATGTTATTCTCATGATGAGCCTGAGGTCGAGGGTTTGGGGGAGGAAGACCACAGAGCCGAAGTGCACTTTTCACCCTATCATATCAGCAGGTGCATGGTGTCCATGTGACTTCTCACTGATACTAAGCTTGACTCTGTCTCTGTGCCATTTTACCTGTCTTTCCTCGAGCGAGATGAGCGTCTTTTTGCTTGTGATGACCCAGGGTCAGCTTGAGTGTGCGGTTGAGGAGTGGGTGCAGACCCCTGAGTCCTTGGGAGCCTTTTTGGGGGAGGGCTGGTGGGGAAGGAGCACCCCCTGAAGGATACAGAGGTGCAGGGCTGGGCCAAATGAGAGGAAGACCCTCCAGCCTGGGGAGAGGAGAACAAGAAATAGAAAGTGGGCTTAGTGGGGTCATGGCTGAGGGAGGAATGAGGCCAGTGGGGGTGGGGGTAGTGAATCTGGGGATGGGGAAGAAAAGCAGGGAGCCAGAGGGGCTGAGCACCCATGCTGAGGGAAGAGGGGTATTTCTTTTTACATTTTGATAAGGAAGGATTTGAGCCGTCACAGAGCTCTTAGGAGGGAGCCAGCTGAGAGGTGGGATTGGCATGTGGGGGACAGTATTGGGCCAGAGTCCCTGGGGAGATGGCAGGGCATGCCCAGCTGGCCACACTCAACACGGTTAAATGAAGTTTGAGCCAGAGAAGGGCTCCTTCTGGATTGAGGGCAGGCAGACGGGCCTGGGTATTTAGGATGGGAGGTTGAGGGAGTCGGGTCTGCAGGGGGCAGAGGCGTGGGGGCCCCACGTGGGAGGGAGGACAACCAATGACCACAAGCTCAGCGGCTCAAGTCACACAAGCTCAGCGGCTCAAGTCACACAAGTCCGTTATCTCCCGGGTCTGGAGGTCAGAAGTCCAAAATGGGTGTCCCTGGGTTAAAATCAAGGTGTCACGTTCCTTCTGGAGGCTCTAGGGGAAAATCCATCTCCCGGCCTTTCCTGGCTTCCAGGGGCACCTGCGTTTCTTGGCTTGCAGCTCCTTGCTCCGGTTTCAAAGCCGGTAGGGGAGCACCTCCTCTTTTCTGAGGCCCTCCTGCCTCCCTCTTATGAGGAGCCTGTGGTGACATTGGGCCCACCAGGAACTCGGGACGGTCCCCTTATCTCTTAACTGAAGCAGAGCTGTTTAAGGCACCACGCTCACGCACTCACACGTTCTGGGGATTAGGATGTGGACTACTCTAGGGGGTGCTATTTTGGGTGGGTCATGGCCCCAGAACCGGAGCACGGGGTGCAGTGGGGTCTGTGCTTGGGTCTTGGCAGTGAAACCTCTGGGCCACTGTGGGCAAGCGATCCCCTCCCTGGTCCTTGTCTGCTTCCCTGCAGGTCATTAGCACGTGCCCAGGGTTCTGAGCATATCCACTTGCCCCCCTCTGATGTATGGCTACTATTAGCCCATTTTCCAGATGAGGACACCAAGGCACAGAGAAGTCGAGCAACTCTCCCAAGTTCACACAGCCTAGAAGTGGCAGAGTTGGGCCTTTGAACCAAGGGAGCTTATTAGTTCCAGACTTTCTGTTCTTAAACAATTCGACCTGCCTCTAGATTCCATCATCTTAAAATACATTCCATCACCTTGACTTTCTTTTGAGCTCTTCCATTTCCCTCTCCGTGCCCTGCCTGCTCCCATCCTTCTGTGTCTTCTCTTGTCTCATGATCATCAGTGGGTCTTCAGCAGGCCAGGCCGTAATCTGAGCCATTCCTAGTGACCCCTGAGACATGGGTGGTGCCTACCCACTCTTGTAAATGACCGGGGCGTGCATGCAGGGGTTTCTGGAAACCCACCAGGCCCACCTGGTACCATCCCCGAGCTCGGTGGTGGCCGTGGCCTCTGATTCCCCATCAGCTCAGCTCCTGTTTGGATTCTGCAGTGAAGCCAGTCGTGTCTTCTACCATTGCCCAACGAGACCTCTCAGCATCAGGCATCATCTCTCTGTGCTTCTTTGCTTTGGGGGCTGCCTGTTGGTCATCTCATCAGAATGGGAGGGGTGCCCAGAGGGCTCAGCCGGTTAAGCGTCTGCCTTCGGCTCGGGTCGTGATCCCGGGGTCCTGGGATCGAGCCCCGCATCGGGCTCCCTGCTCCGCGGGGAGTATGCTTCTCCCTCTCCTTCTACCCCTCCCCCTGTTTGTGTGCTCTCTTGCTCTCTCTCGCTCTCTCTCAAATAAATAAAATCTAAAAAAAAAAAGGGATGGGAGTGGGCAGAAAAAATGACTGACGCCTTAAGTCCCTCATCTGCCAAGAGTACCCCTTCCGTCCCTGCCAGTTATAAAGAGGCACTGAGGATGGAGATGCCAGCGCAGGTGCGAACTGTGTCCCCCCCTTTTCTGTCCACACCTGGCAGCAGGAGTTGCTGATGTTTCTGGCATCTTGGGGTACAGGACAGTTAGAGCCTCTGAGTTTTCTTGACACCATGAGAAAAGGACAGACTGCCATTTCTGGAGAATGGATGACACACCATCCATGTGGGTCAAGGGGCTCGAGAGCCACACCAAGGACCAGGTAACGAACGTGGAGGGGCAGGTGTTTCTGAGTTTGGGGTGACGGCAGTGAGGAGCCTGCTCATGAGTCCGCATTTTGAATGGACGATCTTGTTGCAGGATGAACCCCTCACTCTCTTGGGTAACCCCAGCCAGAACCAGGAGCCCCTTCCGCAGAGCGGGGATACCAACAGCGTCAGAAACTTGCATCGAGGAGTAGAGAGAGCCCATCTTGAGGTTCAGAGATTGTGGGTTTTTTTTTTTTTTCTTTCTCATTCTGTCTTGTTCATGTTTGCACACCTAAACATTTCCCTTTCCCACCCACATCTTGACTCGATCTCCTGCCTTGACATCCCGGGGTGCCCTGTTGAGAAATACCACTCTTCTCAGAAATCCTGGAGGAAATGAAGGATTTCAGACCCAATTAAGTGATTCTAGTTCTGGAGCATGTTTGGTGACACTTGGGCCAAATACTCCTATTACCTTGAGCTGAACCAGGAGACCGTCTGTTCCTGAGGCTTGTCATTGTATAAACATCTTCCTGCAGAAACGTTCTCAGCTTCTAAATTGAGGTGTTAGGGGAAGACCCTCCCATTTATGTCTGCTTCCAGATCTTGATGCCATCCAAGATGGGTCTGGTGTTCTACCCACATTTGTTGGAAGTGTCACGGTGACCAGCGTGTCCTGGGTTGTCTGGGGTGAGCCCCCAAATCCCATATCTAGGGAAGCCCCTCCATCCTGGTGGGTCACCCTGTAAAGTACCCATGGTGTTTTGAGCCTAGTTGTAGATGCTAGGGATGTGGATTTTAATAAATTTCAATCGGGCCCACAGACTGATCCTGAAGCCGGACAAGTAAAGAAAAGTGCTCTGTGACAAGTTCGGTGGAGAAACACGTCTTGGTCACAGCTAACACATACTCACTGCTTCTGTGCCCCTCATTGCTCTGGGTGCTTTTCACAAGGGGACTCATTGAATCCTCCCAAGAGCCCTAAGACACTACCAGTGTCTCTCCATTTTATGGGTGGGATAACCGAGGCACCAAAGTCATGCCATGAGGCATGCCATCTGACCAGAGGCAGTCCGGCTACAGACCCTGTGCCCTTGATCTCTGCACTGTGTAGAGAGGTTCAAGCGGGGATTAATTCTCCCCTGAGATCGCTTCTTGGGGGAGGTGATGCACAAGCGGGGATAGGACAGGTGAGAGGAATTTGCAGCCCATTGGGAAGGAAGGACACCAAGGGCAGTGGAAAGAGCATGCCTGGGACGTGTCCGGGGACATCTAAGCCGGGCTGTGGACGCATCACAGACGTGCAGTGTAGTGGGTGGTGACGTGGGAGGTGGGGTAGGAGTAGGGGTTCATGGTGCCCTGGGAACCCCCTCCATCCCGGGCAACCCAGGATCTTCAGTCATTCTTGTCTTGGGGGCACTGGGCATGTCAGAAAGACCCCAGAGGTTTTGGGCTTAGGTAAATGGGGCCCCAGGATGGGCTGAACTAAGTCTAGTAGAGTTTGGAGGCTCAAATTGCCGGCCTTGGCTTGTGACACAGACTGGAGATTTCTCGCAATGCCTTTATTTTCCCCCTTTGTGATTGAGGTGAAGCTCACATAGCATAAAACTCACCATTTCAGAGTATACAGTTCAGTGGTGTGTAGCACGTTCCCAGTGTTGTGCAAACACCACCTCAATCTAGTTCCAGAACATTTTCATCACCTCACTTAACAGCCCCCCATTTCCTCTCCACACCCTCCCTCCGGCCCCTGGCCAGCACCGACTGCTGACCTTCTGTGTCTGGATGCACCTATTTCGGGCGTTTCAAGGAAATGGACTCATACCCTATGTGGTCTTCCCGCCCCGCAGCATCACGTTTTCGAGATTCGCCTGGAGATCTCTTGGGGCCAACTGTGCAGTGGTGGTAAGGCAAGTCTGCCAGCTGTCTCCAGACCTCCCAGAGGTGCAGACCCTTCCCCGGGAATTGAGGATTCCGGGCAGAGAGCGCTGCTGGGCTTGGCTTGGTAAAGCCCGAAAGCACATCTGTGTGGGCACAGAACGGGGAAGATGATCCTCAGAGCAATGGGAAATGCCCAGAATAGCTGCCCCGACTCGGGTGTTCCAGGGAATTCTGAGACTGTTCAGGCTGAACGTTTTAGGAGCAGATCTGTTGCTGAAAGCGAGGCCTCTCTGGGATTGTTCCAGTGTCCCGAGGTCTCAGGCCCCGTTCATTAATATCAGCTCAGGATGTGAGGATCGCCGGGCCTGACAGTGTGACTTCTCTCCAGCATTTTGAGGACACTTTGCTTCTCTTTCAACAGAGCAATATTTAAAAGGCTGAGGCTGAGCTGCTCTGAGACTCCACTAGCAAGGGGCCTTTGCCTTTCCCACCCCAGGTGTTAACAGCAGGTGGCGGAGACGCCTGGCACTATGAGGTCCCTTAAATATGCAGCTTCGTGCCCACGTTATATCTCTGGGAGGTTCTGGGATCTTCCCCTTCTGTGTGTCTTTCCTCCAGAACGAGAAGGAAGAGCTTTGTGTGTGGCTATCTACCTTTGGTTGATACTAAGGTCCTGGCCCCCTGATCCTTATTAGAGAAGCAGATCGTTTTTGTTTATCGTTTTTTTAAAGATTCATTTATTTTGCGCGGGGGGGGGGGTGGCAGAGGGAGAGAGAGAATCCCAAGCAGACTCCCCGCTGAACGCAGGGCTCGATCGCAGGACCCAGAGATCATGACCTGAGCCGAACGAAACCAAGAGTTGGTTGCTTAACCCACTGAGCCATCCAGGCACCCCAAGAAACAGATTGTTTTAATTCACAAAGTCATCAGTGACAAAATTAGTTGGAATCCATAATAGGTATTTTTTCTCCCTGTCTTGAGTGTGTGCTGTGAGAGTCTGCAGGACATGCATCTTTTTACACGTGTGAGAGAGGCAGAGAGAGAGAAAGGCGTTCCAGTGTGTTGCTCCCATATTTTCACGTTTCATTTGGGGGTAAGGTGTGCAAAACAAGGCTGTTGATTGTATCTGCATCTCCTGGCCTCGGAGGTGTTCGGTGAGGTCAAAAGCAGCCCGGAGTCCACCGGATGTGGGTGCACACCCTAGCCATGCCTCCTCCATCTTTGTGACTTTGGACATGCAGCTTAACCTCTCTGGGCCCCAGTTTCTCCCTGTGTGAGTTGGGATAATGATAACAATAATTCGCTCAGCGGTGTGAGGACCACATGGGATGACACGCGTGAGGATGTGAATTACAGAGCCTGGTGCTGCAAAGTAAGAGCCCGTTATGGTTCATCTTAATGCAGCTGTGAACCTGGGGTGGGGGCGGGGAGTAGTTGACGGGGATAGGATTTTGCTCAGACCAGGACGTCTGGACTCAGAGATTCCCAGGTATGGTTTAAACAGCCTGGTTATCTGGTACCCTTAGCACCCTTCAGTTTCTTCCTATGTGAGAATCCAGCAGATTCAATGCAGATTCAAGACTCAGAGGGGTGACCCCAGCCAGTCCCATCCTGCTTGGCCCCATTAGGCAGAGGGGAGGGCTCCCCGGGCTGGTCACCTTCACCCTGCCCATCTCCCTTGGTTGTGGCTCATTAGGTTAAATCGTGAGAGAGCTGAGCATGGTTGGAAAAGAATATACAGATGTAAGGGACCTCAGACCTCAGTCAGTAAAAGGTTAAAATTTGTTCAGACAGTTGCATTTATAATGGCAAGCAAAGAGGAGACACATTTTGGGAATACTGAAGGAACAAATATCAGTGATTTAAGAAATTCATTGGCACCCAAATACCTCATTCCACACCTCTCTCCCCCATTCTCTCAGCGGGGACCCAGGGGAGTGGAAGTCAGTTTTGGGGGAGGGGCGAGGTTTAAAAAAAAAAAAAGAAAGAAAAAACAAGTCTTAGATATTACAGTAGTGTGTGGCCCTCCAAAACTCAACCCTATCCAACGAAATCTTATTTCTTAGTATTTTGTTTTCTCTTGTTAGGCAGAAATTAAATTATATTTAAATTAATTAATTAAATTTAAATATAATTTTATTTTTCTCCTTGGGGGCAAGGGTGGGGGGGTGGAGGCAGCTATAATGAAAACAAGACAGAGAAATCCTGTTCTGTACCCAGGTTTGATGAGTGAAGCTACTCCTGGGATTCAGTCCCGTAAGCCCAGGATTAAATATCCTTATACCCCTCACTGCCCATTTAAGAGAGAATCTCTCGAACCATGAGAGACTATGGACTCTGAAAAACAAACCGAGGGTTCTAGAGGGGAAGGGGTGGGGGAGTGGGTTAGCCTGGTGATGGGTATTAAAGAGGGCACGTTCTGCATGGAGCACTGGGTGTTATATGCAAACAATGAATCATGGAACACTACATCAAAAACTGATGACGTAATGTATGGTGATTAACATAACAATAATAATTAAAAAGTGGATTAAAGAAAAAATGTGGGAAAAAAAGAGAATCTCTCACTGAGGAAATCGTGGAGACTTGGAACAAAGGGAGTTTTCAGCTAGGGGCCCCAAAATTCCAACTGGCACATTGACAGGTGAGAAGGTGGGGGCCAGGATCCTGCGGCTGGTCGTAGGCCAATTTCCAGGTCCGCCTCCAGCCCTTCTTGTATTAGAAATGCTTCTCTGTGCATTAGGCATGCCTCCTTTCCTGTGGCCTTTGGTCACCCTGGGCTTCATGACCTGGGGCCTCAGTGCAGCATGGAAACGCAGGGCCCCCAGTTCCCTAAGTCTTCACAGATTCAGGATGGTAGCTGCAGGGTATTGGGCTGAGCACAGTCTCCGGGGTGTAGGGCCTGTGGGGCTGCCCTGGTCACATTTTCTGATTTGAACGGTGAGTTTGGAATGCCTCCCTGTGGATTTGGAAGTCATGGCAGAGCCATTCTGAGGTGGGGAACACGGAGCTCCCCAACCCTGATGAGCATTTCCTTCAACTCTGTGGGGATGCGTGGGGGAAGGTGGTTGGAGAATCGCCTTTAACGAGTTCTTTTAAACGGGCAGTCAAGAAAAACTACTCTCGGGGGGCCTAATAACAAAGTTAAACAAGGGGGGGAGGGAGGAAGGAGACCCCCTCGTTGGCTCCTTTATTCCTCCGCTGGAGGCTCCCTGTAACTATGACAACCTGGCTGTCCCAGCCAACCGCCCAGGGCCGCAGAAGGGGCGCTCGAGGCCGCGCTTTTCGGTGGCAAAACTATGGCTTTGCTCTTCTGCTGAACTCCAAGATGCTTT
>NC_138373.1:27275070-27284267 GCF_054177405.1 Leptonychotes weddellii
ATCTGTGTGTGTGTGTGTGTGTGTGTGTGCGCATATCTGTGGGGGTGGGGGTGGGAGAGAGGGGGACTCTTTGCCCCCCTTGAAGAGTTCCGCCTTGGGGGGCAAGGACCAGGAGGTGGTGGCAGGTAGAGCAGACCCTCCCTGGAGGGGGCGGCGCGGTGGGTGGCTAGCTGGGCCCCCTGCCCCCCTGGGGAAGCCCAGTTGAAATGGTTGCGGGGGGGGGGCGGGGGGGGAGTGTGGGGAGAAGAAAGAGCAGGAGGAATGAGCGAAGTGGCATTTCCTGGCCTGGGGCCTGGGGAAGGGAGGCTGTGGAATTTATTTAGAAAAGCCTTCAAACCAGCTGCTTACGGGTTTTGTTTTGTTTTCACTCCCCTAGCCCGCCGCTCTTGTTCCTTTTCAGCATCCTAAGCGTTGTTTACGAGGCTGTTTGGGACAAAATCAATGTTCCCGAGAGGCAGGGTCCTCAAGTTCAGAAACTAGGCTGCAGCCACGAGACCAGGATGCCCGTGCGCTAAGCAAGCCGGCCTTGATTTCCAGAAGCGCAGGCCTTTCCTTCCTTGAGAGGAAAGGAGCCCCCCCGCCCCCCCAGCACCTCATGTCCGCTCTGGACAACAGACTCAGCTGCCTTGGGTCACTTTTGGAGGAGGGAGCAGTGGTTCTGAAGGGGAGGGATTCGGCTTCCGAGTTGAGTCATTGTTTCCCAGCGGTTTGACCCAGGCTTTTTTTTTCTGCACAATTCGGGGCACTCCAAGATCTCCTTTCCCCTCCCAAAGCTGTCTGCTTGCCACCGCAGCACACCGTACTATTTTAGGCCCTCTGTCCGCCCCGGTGTTTTCGGCCCTTGTGGTTTTCTGCTGTGAGTCAGTTTTCATAATAAATTGTGTAGGCAGCTGGGGGTCTGCCTTTCCTGAGACAGGAAGGGACAGCGAGTCCTTGACGTTCGGCGAGGTCGTGAATTCCTCCAGCGCACCAAGGGAGGCGGCCGGCCCCCACCCGGAGTCTGGTGGGGCCAGAAGCGGCAGCTGGGGGCGGGGGTGGGGGGGGGCGGTGTTCCTGGGGAAGGAACATCAGCCAGCTTCGGGGGGTGAGCCTGGTGAAGAAGTGTCCTGGGGCTACCTCCCTTCTTCCTTCTGCTTTTCTGTTCCTGTCTGTCAGAGGAAACTGACAACATTGTATAACCACTGTGCACAATCGTTTTCTCATTTTTATACCCGGGACCCGTTTGCACAAAGATGCCCTGCGATCTCGTCAGCTCCCCTTCTGCCTTCCTCCTGATTAACTGTCCCCGCAGACTTGGATGTGGCCGCCACCCACCATCCCCCCCCAACACCCCGGGCCCCTCCAAGGTTTGCCTCTTGCTCCGACAGAGCTGCTTCATCTATGCTTTCTAGGGTTGGACTTTTCCTCTTCTCTGTAACCTTCCATGACTCCCTGTGTTCCATTGTTCTGCCGTCCTGTAGAAGCAGGAAAGTGTGAGCCACGTGGGTAGTTTAAACACTTCTTAGTAGCCATGTTTTTGAAAAAATACAAAAACGGGTGAAAGGAATTGCAACAATGCGTTTTACTTAACTTCACTTATCTAAAATGTTATCATTGCCAGTATAAAAAAATTACGAATGGAATATTTCATGTGAATGTTTTACAATTTCTCAAAATCCAGGGTGTATTTTATGTTGACGTCATATCCCAAATTGGATGCTAGTATTTTGTCAGAAACGTTTGATCTAGATTCAGAGCCCATGACGTTCGCTGTTGGAAAAGTAGATTCACATAGCCAAGTTGCCCCTCAGAAAGGTGGGAAAACTTAAGTTTCTGTAAGCTTATGGAATTTTCCAGTAATTGCATGGTGTATTAGATTTGTTTAATTTATTTTTTTTTTTAAGAGAGAGGGAGAGAGTATGTGAGTGGGGCCAAGGGGCAGAGAGAGAGGGAGAGAATCTTAAGCAGACTCCGTGCTGAGTGCAGAGCCCAACGTCGGGTGGGATCTCACGACCCTGAGACCATGACCTGAGCCGAAATCGAGAGTCGGACGCTTAACCGACTGAGCCACCCAGGCGCCCCTGGATTTTAAATTTTAAATCATGTAACCTTGAAATACAATGTAAAAATTCAATTCCTGGGTCCCAGAGGCCGCACTGAATGCCAGTGGCCGAGTGTTGTGTGTGTGTGTGTGGGGGGGTGCTGCTGGGCAACCGTATCGGACAGCCCAGATGGAGAACATTTCCATTCTTCCACAAGGTTCCAGCGGGCAGACTTATACAGTAAATCCCAAATACCTCCATAGGGCTTTCAGATTTCCTACAACCCGGCCCCAACCTGTCTAGCTTTATTTATTGACTCTCTTTGACATGTGTCCACTTTCCCATGCTTCTCTTTCCCCTCCGAAATCCCCTGTCCTCTCCTCCCCCAGAGAAATCTCTTTCCGTCTCTGCTTAAAGACAGAGAGCTTCCTCGAAGGAGTCTCCCCTTCTCCCCGCAGCAGAATTAATTGCTGCCTCCGCTTCCCATGGGTTCCCAAAGGCGAGGCAGAGTGTGGGGGGGAAGAGGCGGCAGGACCGTGGCACGCCGCCCTGGGAGCTCATTTCCCCATTTCTCCTGAGGCAGGTTTGAATGGATCTTCTGAGGCTGCAGTAGCCCTGCCCCTTTAGAAAAACACAGTGACACAAGGGCCGCACTGTGTCTTCCAGCCGCCCCGGGGCTGGGGCCGCTGTGCACAGGGCTGCAACAGGAACACACCCTGGGTACCGGCCACGTAATTCTAGGCGGGCATCAGCTCTGCCCCCACCGGGGGGAGGGGTTGGAGGGGGAGTGGGGGGGCAGGAGCGGGAATGGGGGGGACCCTTTCTTTGCCCTCACAAAAGGAAATATGTGCCTGGCTCCGATACTCCTTTCTCGAAATGGGAACCAGCGTGTGCGTGCGTGTGTGTGTGTGTGTGTGTTTACTTTTTAAAACTATAACATACAAATAGAAAAGTGCACACATCGTAATTGTACCACTTGGATGTTCACGTAGTGTGCACACCATGTGACCGCCCCCAGGTGAAGAAAAAGCACAGGAGCGGCCCCTTAGAAGACCCCCGCACCCCCCCTTCCAGCCTCCACTCCCCACCCCTCCAGGAACAACCGCTTCCCCGACTTGACTTCTGGCCTGACTTCTGGCCCGTGACTCATTCTGCCTGCTTCTGGATGTAAATGGCATCACACCGTGTGTCCGTCTCTGCCTTCCTAGTCTGTGGTTGAGTTTGAATGCCTTTGTCTCTTCCGGCATCTAAAATGCTTTTATTTTTTTTATTTTTTAAAGATTTTATTTATTTATTTGACAGAGACACAGCGAGAGAGGGAACACAAGCAGGGGGAGTGGGAGAGGGAGAAGCAGGCTTCCCACTGAGCAGGGAGCCCGATGCGGGGCTCGATCCCAGGACCCCGGGATCATGACCTGAGCGGAAGGCAGACGCTTAACGACTGAGCCACCCAGGCGCCCCTAAAATGCTTTTAGTAAAAACCACAGTGGTTAAAAAGAAGCAGACAATGCTCCATGTGAAAGGCAGGCCATTGTTACTTGGTCCTTTTGAAGTGTGAAGAAGAAAAGCTTCTGCTCTAAGTGGGGTGATGTGTGCCCATGGCATTTTTCTAGGTTTTGATGATTTGGGGTTGTAAATATTTACCTTTTAGCTTCATTTAGGGAATCCCTTGTTAGGGTGATCATTCTTGGGTCTGGGAGGGACATTAGCTCCCTTTCTGGCTTTTGACAAGGCTGGACACAAGCCTTGTCTTCATGTTTTCTGTTTGTCCGGTAGAAATTGGAAGATTCGGGTGGAAAAGGGAGAGGGAGAGGGGAGTGTCACTCGCATTTCTGATCCCGTGTCTTCTGGTTTTGCTTTAGGTAAAATGTCTGTTCCAGGATCCTACCAGGCGGCCGCCGGGCCTTCCTCGGTGCCAACTGCACCCCCATCCTACGACGAGACAGTGGCCGTCAACAGTTACTTCCCCATGCCTCCTGCCCTCGTGCCGGGGCCGACCACAGGGCTGGTGACCGGCCCGGACGGCAAGGGCATGAATCCGCCTGCCTACTACACGCAGCCAATGCCCGGCCCCAACGCCAATGCAAGTACGTGCCACCTCCCGCGCCCCCCTTACCTCTCCTTGGCCCTCCACTCTGGCCTTGGGGACTCTGCGAGAATCAGGGGAGCCACGGAAGCGCGTCTGCTTAAGGGTCTAAGCCAAGTGCCGGTCAGTCCGGCTAGACCCCTCGTCCTGGAATGTGTCCCATCTGGTCTTCTGGGTTCCACGCCTCGGGGGCTCGCATCTTTTCCCTAACAAAGCAGTTTATGAGCTCTCCCAAGTCAGCCGCAAAGCGACCCATTGTGCTAACCACAGAGGCCCACCAACAATCCCAGAGAAACTGGGGAATGGGAGTGGGCTTTTAAGGGCCCCCACCCTTCCTGCTGAGGCCAGGGCTGCAGTGGGGGTGGGGGGAGAAGAAACAGCCAAGAGTTAGGAGCTGGTGAGCAGACACTGGCCCAGCCCACGCCTGCGTGGCTTGCGTGGCTTCCCTGCCTTCCAGCAACTTCTTTGTGGTCTTGCCCCTTGGGACTTCCTGCCGCCCAGGTGTGCCCAGGTGCGTAGCTGATTCAGCATCCCCAGCAGCTGAGGAGGGAGGAATCGCCAGCTCAGAGAGTAGGCCCGTGAGTCAGACTGCCTGGGTTCGCCTGACCGCCTGGTGCCTCAGTTTCCCCACCTATAAAATAGGGTTCATCAAGTGCCTCCATCAGTGGGTTGTTCAGATGAAATAAAGTTCTGTGAGTAATCCTTTGATAAAAGTGAGCTATTGTCGTCGTGTTCAAGTAACTTTGACCCTTCAGATAGAAGAGAACAAGGTGACTTGAGACTGATCATGCTCTGATCAATAATTTATTGCACCAAAAAAAAAAAAAAAGACTTTAATACAGTTTACATGTGAGTGGTCAAGTATGCTTAAATACTGCTTTTCTGGAAGGAGAGTCTTTCTAGGAGTATTAAGTTCTGTTGGCTTGGACAACAATGAATTTCCCCTAACACATAGATTATAGAAATGGCATTCCAGCACCACAGAAAGGAACAGAAGGAAGTCACTTGGACAGAAATACGAGCTCAAACAACTTTGCCAAAACCCAAAAACATTCTGAATGCTAAGGACTTCACGATTTATATCACTCCGGGCTCTCCTCTGGTGGCTGTGAACGCCTGTACGAGTTTTTCTTATCGTTTTCTCTTTTTAGCACGATTTTAGGTACTCATTTCATGTGTCAGCTCGATTCCCAGACTCCTTGCAAAGCCTGGGCCAGCGTCCCCGGGCTCAGTAAATACCAGCCTTATCACTGGGCGTTGGACTTAGTCAAGAGCCCCATGTGAAATGAACGAACTGTGTAATCGAGGGTTCGCCATGACCTGGACTGTGAGCTGCTTTACTATCCTTATCTTATGGAATCCTGGCAACAACCCTATTACTTCCATTTTTAAAAATAAAAGCATTACGGAGATATAATTCCCGTCCCCTGGAGTTTAGTCTTTCAAGGTGTCTGATTCGGTGCGGTCAGTATAGTTACAGAGTTGTGCAAGCATCAGCACTCATTCCAGACTCTTTCCACCACCCCAGAAAGAAACCCCATCCCCCCTGCCCCTGGCAACCACTAATCTATGGATGAAGAAAATTGAGGCTAAAACCCCGTCATATCACCGTTTCTGGAGTTACCATCTGCAGACCACCTTCGTGGAACCACACAGGTTGCTGAAAGAGCCTTCTGGGGACCTTGCCCCGGACCTGCTGACTCCTCATGTCCTGGCCGGGGGGGCGGGGGCGCCGGGGGGGAAGGAACCTGCATCAGCAGTAAACTCCCCACCCGATTCCGTGGTCAGTGGGTTCGAAAGCCTGGTCGTGCTGAGCCAAATCCCAGCTCCAGGAACTTCTCCCCATCTCACATGGCGGGGGAGGTCGGGGGCGTGGAGAGCGCCCCAAATGATAATGCTGGAAATCTGCCACTGTTTTGGTAAAATACACGTCGCGTCAAATTGATCACCGGAAGCATCTCTCGGGGTACAGTTGAGTGGCATTAACAAGCACATTCACATTGTTGTGCAATCATCACCACCATCCCTTTCTAGAACTTTTTTTTTTACTTTTTTTATTGTCATGTTAACCACCATACATTACATCATCAGTTTGTGATGTAGTGTTCCATGATTCATTGTTTGCGTATAACACCCAGTGCTCCATGCAGAACGGGCCCTCTTTAATACCCATCACCGGGCTAACCCATCCTCCCAACCCCCTCCCCTTTCTAGAACTTTTTAAATCTTGTAATCACGGAAATTCTATACATGCCAAACAGCAGCTCCCCGTTACCCCCTGCCCCTCTCCCAGCCCCTGGCGTCCACCGTCTCTTCTCTGTCTGTGAATTGGATGATCCGGGTGCCTCATATACGTGAAATCCTGCTGTGTGTGTCCCGTGGCTGGCTTACGTCCCTCAGTGTCATGTCCCGAAGGTTCGGCCGTGTTATAACGTGGGGCAGAATGTCCTTTTGAGGCCGAGCGAGACGCCACTGTCTGGCCAGCCCCCATCATGCTTATCCGTTCGCTCACCCGTGGACACTTGGGTGGCTCCCCCCGTTTGGCTCTCGTGAACGGTGGGTGGGCCAGCCCCTCCGTGGAGACCGGGCCCCCCCCTCCTGGTTGTCTGACGGATGCTTTCCCCATTCACCGATCGCCCCTACCTGTTCCCGCAGTTGCTGTGCAGACCGTGTACGTGCAGCGGCCTGTCTCCTTTTTCGACCGTCCGGTCCAGATGTGCTGTCCTTCCTGCAACAAGGTGATCGTGACTCAGCTGTCCTATAACGCCGGCGCCCTCACCTGGCTCTCCTGCGGGAGCCTGTGCCTGCTGGGGTAAGTCCGGGGCCCACTCGGCCCCCAGGCTCCTCCTCGTTCCTCTCTTGCAGGATTTCTCCACCGCAGCACGTCTATCTGTGCCGCTCAGACCACTCCCTGCGTGTAGGGCAAGCACAGCAGCCCTGGCATCGGTCTTAGTTAAAAATCAACATTCTGAGGAATGTCTTTTTCTTTCTTTCTTTCTTTTTCTTGAAGAATTTCACGACCTAAATAATAATGTTTGCCCGACTGTGAGAGAAGCTTTGAACAACTTGCACATTAAAATACTTCACAGTCATCTCTTCAACACTTCTTATCCTTTTAGGACCCCGAGTATTTTTCCCATGGTCTACACAGGGAAAGTGTGTCTTTATGTCTGCCCCAAGGGTATTATACTGAAAGAGATCATAGTTTTTGTTCTGGGGGAAATTTGAGGAAGCACAGTTTATTTATTTATTTATTTTTCCCCAAACAGATAAAGGCAATCGCCTTATTCCTGGCTCTGTTTTCTCCCTCGAAGGAAACAGTGTCTGTGCGTTTCTCTTTTAGGAGCCCTGGCCTCTCGTACAACTGGCTTGTTCCTGTTTGTGGCTTAGCCTAAGAAGGAATGATATTTCTCTTCTTCATTTCGAAGGGAGGCGCAAAGCCCCGGAGAGCTTAGCTTCCTTGAGGACACATGTTCAGTGGGGGTAGAAAGGAGAGCAGGCAGGTTTCTTGGCACTGGATTCCCTGTCCTGCCCACGGGACTGCAGTGAAGGCTGACCTCTTCAGTCCCTGGACCAAAAATGTGAAATAAAAGCTCATCGTCCTTGGACATTTTATTAAAATGCATTTTTTTTTTTAAATCTTAGAAACCAGGGAAAGACAGGATGAGAACTCTTGAATGTCAGCCTCTGCTGATCTAGCTCTCAAATCGAGGCAGCTTTTCTGTCCCTCCCTCCTTTTCTTCCCTTCACGTGGCGTTGTGGGTTCAAGTCCTACCTCTCACTGCTGTGTGACTGTGGGCAAGTGACTTCACCTCTCTGTGCTCCAGTTCCCTCCTCTGAAAACTGGAGGTAGTAATGCCCCCGCCCAGGGGGGTTGTTGCGGATAAAATAAGTGAATATGTGTGTCCCACAGTTCGGAGCTCTGTATTCGTAAGCGTGCGGTAAGGTTTAGTGCTAATGCACTGAGGCACCCTTACTTGAATTTGGGTAAACTTAGGCAGTAGGAGGAAGTTTTTTGCATGAGGTTGTTTCCTCATCAGGCTGTATCCTGTTTCTCCTTTATGTAAATCATTGTCTTCCTGTAACTTGTTTTTTTTGTTTTTTTTTAATTGAATCATAATTGACATACAATAGTATATCAGTTTCAGACCTAGAAGATAGTGATTTGATATTTTTATACATTATAAAATCACCATGATAGGTCTTGTTTAACCATCTGTCGCCCTGTCAAGTTATGACAGTGTTATGGATTATATTCCCCATGCTTGCGTTATAAAATGTTGATTTTTAACTAAATTTGGACCAACATTGGTTGTAAGGCTGTGGGGGTGTTTTCTGATACCGTCTAGCTCTCCAACAGCAGCTGGGTGTCTGGTGATTCCATTCAGTTCTGACACTACTTGGAGTTAGTGCAGAGCCCACGGCTTAAGGACCCAGTGCCCTAGACTACCCCCCAGTAGAGATGTGAGTCACAAGCCTCAGGCCACCCGGATTTCCGACAACCAGCTATAAATTGAGGGTCCTACCATCCTTTCTTCCGGTTTGCTAATTTGCTAGAGCAGCTCACAGAACTCAGGAAGGCACTTTAATTACATTTACCAGTTTATCATGAAGGACACACATGAGCAACAGCTTGATGAAGAGGGAGAGAGGACGAGGTCAAGAAGGGTCCCCAGTGCAAGAGCTTGTGTCCCTGTGGACCTGGGGTGTTACCCGCTCTCTTGGCACGAGGATGCGGTTACCAATCCTGAAGCGCTCCAAATATAGTTGTTCAAGTGTTTTTATAACCTGACCCCAGCGCCTGTCCCCTCCCTGAGGTCTGTGGCTGGGGCTGAAACGTCTAACCTTGGAACCACGAACCAAGGATCTTTCTGGTGACCAGCCCTATCCTTTTTTTTTAAGATTTTATTTATTTATTTGAGAGCGAGAGCGAGAGAGAGAGAATGAGAGAGAGAACACGAGAGGGGGTAGGGTCAGAGGGAGAAGCAGACTCCCTGCTGAGCAGGAGCCCGATGCGGGTCTCGATCCCGGGACTCCAGGATCATGACCTGAGCCGAAGGCAGTCGCTTAACCAACTGAGCCACCCAGGC
>NC_138373.1:27284767-27328032 GCF_054177405.1 Leptonychotes weddellii
TTTTAAGATTTTATTTATTTATTTGAGAGCGAGAGCGAGAGAGAGAGAATGAGAGAGAGAACACGAGAGGGGGTAGGGTCAGAGGGAGAAGCAGACTCCCTGCTGAGCAGGAGCCCGATGCGGGTCTCGATCCCGGGACTCCAGGATCATGACCTGAGCCGAAGGCAGTCGCTTAACCAACTGAGCCACCCAGGCGCCCTGACCAGCCCTATCCTAAGGCAGGGACCCTGCCCTGGTCGCCTTATTAGCATAAAATCAGGTGTGATTGAAAGGGGCTTGTTTTGAATAACGGAAGGCACTCACTCCGGTCACTCAGGAAATTCCCAGACTTTTGGAGCTAATTGCCAGGAACTGGGGAGAGAGACCAGATCTAGTTCTTATTCTACCACAGGCTGTCTGAAACTCCTACCTGGGTGCACAGATAATGGATTATGTACATTAAGAGATATTATTTGGGGAGTTTTGTTTGGTGGTTACCGTAAGAAGCGCCCTCTCCATATGGAAGAATAATCAGTCTAGACACCGGGGTTAGCAAACTACAACCCTGGGGCCAAATCCAGCCCATTTTAGTTCAATGGGAACATACCACACTGTTTACAGATTATCTGTGGCGGTTTTGGCAGAACAAGGTCTGTGTAGCCTAAAATATGTACCATCTGGCCCTTGACACAAGAAGGTCACTGACCCCAGTCTAAGACTGAAAGATGCTGGCATGCCCCAAGAGTTGAAAATACCCCCAGGACGGTCTGTCTTGAGAGAACAGGCTCGGCGTGGGTTGCTGTATTCGTTGCCGTGACAGATAACCACAAACGTGGCGGCTTCAAACAATACAAATCTATTCTCTCACAATTTTGGAAGCTGCAACACAAGTCCACAGTCAAGGTGCCGTGCTCCCTCGGGTGGAGACTCTAGGGTCCTTGGCTCGTGGCTGCAAGACTTCAGTCTCTGCCTGCATCGTCACGTGGCCTTTATCCCTCCCTGTCTTTCTGTGTATCCCCTCCTCTTCTTGTAAGGACATCAGTCTTTGAGTTGAGGGAGCCCCCCTGGATCTTCCAGGACGATCCCATCTTGAGATCATTCGTGACACCTGCAAAGACCCTGGTCCTAAGGACGGTCAGAACCAGAGTTCCTGTGGGCTTAGGACGGCCGACCTATCTTTTTGGTGGCCACCATCCACAACTGTGACAGAGGGTGACACGCTCTGTATCTGTTTTTGTCCTCCAGGTGCATAGCGGGTTGCTGCTTCATCCCCTTCTGTGTGGATGCCCTGCAGGACGTGGACCACTACTGTCCCAACTGCAAAGCTCTCCTGGGCACCTACAAGCGCTTGTAGGACTCGGCCCGACCTGCAGGGCGCCGCATGCTGCCGGAAGCGCTCTCCGCCTCTCACCCCGTCCCGCCCCTGGTGTGTGTGTGGGGGGGGGTCCCACCTCGGTAGCCGCATCTCTCCAGGGGCTTCACCTTCGTGTCTTCTTTTGGGGGAAAAAATATCGCAAAAGTAACACACCTCCTCCAGAACCCCAGAGATTGCTGCTTGGAGGTGTGCACAGGACATGCAAAGACATTCACCTCGAGTGCTGGTTCCCGCCTACCATGTCGCCAAGTCACCCACCTGACTGTTGCCCCATCGGAATATCTTCTGGCGATTGGCCATCGGCTGGCTTCACTTCTTGCCTCCGTAGGCCTTTCTGGGGAGAGGTCTCAAGCTGAGAAGCCACAGGTTGCCTTATTTTTCGAGACTGTTCTGGCCCGAATACGGCCGACCCCGCCTTTAGTGCCTGCGTCCGTCCACCTGTTCCCATTTCTCGTGACAAAAATCTTTGCCTCGTCGGCGAAGGGCTTGGCTCTCAGAGCCTGTCACTGTGGGCTTTTCATTAGCACACAAATTCACTTTACTTTTTTCATTCCTTTTTTAAGTGCCAGGGGGAGCTATTCCCACCCACGAGGTCCTACATGTGAGCTGGAGATGCAGGGCTGGCTCTTACCGCGGACCTGCCCCCCGGCCCCCAACCCCATTCTCGGCACCAGATCCTCAGCCCCTTCCGGGGAAGGGCTTTTTTTCTTCTAGGGGAATTGTTTGTCTTAACAACTGTTTTTTCTGACCTCCTTTTCGTCTTCATTTTGAAATACAGAACCATTTTTCTTAACCATATGATTGCTACCACTTACTATTGATCAATGCATTCTTTTTTTTTTTTTTTTTGGTCCTTAACAGAAAAAGCAATGGATAATCTTATCCTTTTATCCACTGCCTCTACTTGGGTTTAGTGCGGTTCTTAAAAACATCTGTAATGGGACTCTTCAAGGGGGACCTCTTTGGGAAACCCAGTGGTGTGTTTAGAGAGACAGAGGAATGCACAGGGTGAGCACATCTGGGTACCATGGTGCTGGAGAGCTTGGGGACCTGACGCCTCAAAGGAATCTAAATTCTGATTTTATTTTTCAGAAATAGAATTTGTTGTAGGACATCAGAAGACATGATTTCTAGGACTCAATCAACAAGCCAGAGTTCTCGGTTAGCGCTGCGTCATCTCCGAAATCAAGATAAAGCTGGGCTCGACTTCCTCGAGAGTCCCCGTTTTGATAATAAATAGGCACAGGGAATGCATGTGAATAATAATATGTAGAAATCAAGCCTAGACCTGGAACGAAAATCTGTATATTGGCCAAAAATTATAGCTGTAACCAGTGATCCAGCTTATTCATTCGATGTTTTGAAAGTTCCAGTAATTATTTTTGCAACAAATACGGATACTACATAGTACTTTGGTGTTATCTGCTTTTGAAAAAATAAAGTCTTTGGTTCACTCAGTGAACTATTTATCAGTTCTTACGGTGTGAAGAAAGGTCTTGTGTTGCGTTTCCAGCCACTGATACAAAGAACCTTTATTTGTTCCATGATGGTAGAAAACCCTTCATGATAAAAACGTCAGACTCGCTGAATATCCCTCCACGTCAAGATGACCGATGGTGAGTTGGGTGGATGGCTAGCGAGTCCGATTTGGACGCTAGGCTGTTGGAGCTCACTAGGCATTATCTATGGCATAAGGCATAGCTTTCAAGTTTTAATAAAATGCACAGAAGAAAGCTGTCCTCATTCATTCTCCAAACAAAACATGCTTTGTTAGTTGATCGGGGCAGTTGTGAGATGCGAGAAGGGGGGCATTGTTAACTCTGCCGGGAATATGAATGTCATCCACCCTTCTCCTACCTGGTGATAAAGCTTCATTCCGGAAGGCACAGGACAATCATGTCCTCTTGGTGTGGCCGACGTTGTCGTTTAAACTCTTAACTTCAACAGTCCTGAAAAAATTGCCGCTCACCCGATCTTGAGCGTGTGTTTTCCTTTCGTTTGACAAAATGAGGGCTGTGCATATTTAGCGGTTTTGCTCAGATGGGGGTATATAAATTGTCTCAAGCTGTTATTAATTACATATGCAGAGTCTACAAAACAAGAGCCCTATTTCAAGGACCATAAAACATACACTCTGTGGGACTAAAAATAATGTCAGATGCCTGGAGTAGGAAGCCTCCATCTGTCATTCCCTTGTATTGTGCGGAGGGTGGGCTTACTCATATATGGTTACAAATTAAAAGGCTCTTTTGTTTGGCCTCTGGCATCGGGGACGTCAGAGTTAAGTTTGTTAACACGGAATCACATTCAATTGATGGAAGAGCCCTATATCTGCTTAGACCTCAAAGTAGGATTCTGCCAATTTCAAGCCCCCGATGGCCGTCTGTCTTAACCTGCTGTTAGTCCGTCTAGGAGAGGTGGGTTTCTGCAAAAGTGCGGGATGTGTGTCTTGTTAACAAAAAGCATTCAGTTAGTTATAGCTTCTATTTAAGCCAACTAGAAGCACATGACTGGTTCCTGGCTGACCACAGCGCTACCCATGAAAATGTTTTCTCTAGGACAGTCGGCTTCCCAGTTGCTACTGTGAGCACTTCTGTTGGGCACTGAGCTATTCATAAATGTGGCTTCATACACTCACACAGCTTGGCCTCGCTTTTCTCCCCAGCAACAGCCTCTCATGTTCAGGATGTTAAAATCCTTCTCTGATATTCTGGGCTCAAAGATCTCTATTAGGAGTAAATGGAGACGTTGGAATTTTACTTCCAAAATTCTGATTTCCATTTTGGATCCTATTAAAGTTATCTCCTGCATTTATGACTCAAATGTTTACAATGAACCGTCTGTTTTTCATAGGTGCATGGGAGAATTGTAAGTAGATCCAGCAAGGCGATGAAAGAGAGAAACCAGGAGGGGTTTTTTTTGTTTGTTTTTTGTTTTTTTTCCCCAGTCTTAAGAATTTGAAAGAAACAAGATTCTAAGGCTCAGATTAAAACACACACACAACAAACACACACACACACACACAAAACCCCAGTTCACAGCCAAGGATACCAGCTAGCACATTTAACCGTTTTATGACTAATCTCAGTATTAGGAAAATGTTCACGCATTTAAGTACGTTTATTTCCCTTTTAAAGAAGCTATTTGAGATCAGTTTTAGGTTCACAGCAGATCTGAGTAGGAAGTACAGAGATTTCCCAGGCATCCCCTGTTCCCCACATATGCACAGCCTCCCCCCACTAGAGGGGACATTTGTTACGACTGATGAACTTGCACAGACCCATTAACACCCAAAGTCCATAGTTTCCATCAGGGTTCATTCACTCCTGGTGGCGTACCTTCTGTGGGTTTGGACAAAGGTGTGATGACATGTGTCTACCATTAAAGTATCCTCCAGACTAGTTTCACTGCTCTGCACTCTGTCTGTCCATCCCTCCCTCCCCCTTAGCCCCTGGCAACCACTAATCCTTTTACTGTCTCCACAGTCTGGCTTTTTCCAGAATGTTCCAGAGTTGGAATCATCCAGGATGCAGCCTCTTCAGATTGGCACCCTTCCCTTGGCATTACACACGTAAGGTTCCTCCCTGTCTCCTCATGGCTCGAGAGCTCATCTGTTTTGGGTGCTGAATAGTGTTCCGTGGTGTGGACGTGCCACACGTTCGAGTGGGTCTAAAGCTCTCATGCTGCCACATCTCCCAAGCGCTCGTGCACCGTTTCCCAATTAGGCAGCATCAGCCTCGCGGTGCGTGCAGCGAGCGTGACGGGGCAACGCAGAGCACAGTGTTGTTTGTGAACCTGCGTGTGTATAGTCGTGCATGTGTGTAGGGATCACAGTGCAAAGTGAGTGCTAGGGGCGACCTCTGGGAGCCTCCGATCTGCCACCTCTGGTCTTCGTGTTATCCCTGATTGACTCCTGCCTGGTCGTACAGCTGGGGTACCAAACACCGCTCTGCCTGGGAAGACTGAGCAGTGGGCCCCGCACGGCCCTGCCAACAGGTCTGGGGGCTTCTGTTTTTTAAGCTAAAATTCACCTGCCACGAAAGTGTCGCATGCCGTGTCGTTGGGAATGTTCGAGGTCTGTGCAACCCTCACCCCTGCCAAATTCTGCACATTTTCATCGCCCCCCCCCCCCCGCATAAAATTGCACCCCCGTGAAGCAGTCATGCCTCTTCGCCTCCTCCCCGGGCACCTGGCGGCCTCCCCTGTGCCTTCTGTTTCTCTGGATTTACCTAGTTTGCGTATTTCATGTAAATGCGGTCCTCTGATCTGTGGCCTTTCGTGTCCAGCTACTTTCATGCAACCTGTTTTTGTTTTTGAGGTTCATCCATGTTGTGGCAGGTCTCAGTGCTTCCTCCCTTTTAGCGGCTGGAAAGTATCCCTCAGTGTGGACACACCACTCCACAGTTTGTTTGGGCTGTTATGAACAGCGGAAGCTGCCGTTCACGTTGGCTTGCGGGTTTTCGCGTGGACGTCTGTTTTCGGTTTTCCTGAGTATCTACCTGTGAGTGGAATTGCTGAGCCATACGACAATTCGGTTTAACTTTTGAAGAACCTCCCCGCTGCTTCTTTTTATTTTATTTTTTTAAAGATTTTATTTATTTATTTGACAGAGAGAGACACATCGAGAGAAGGAACACAAGCAGGGGGAGTGGGAGAGGGAGAAGCAGGCTCCCCGTGGAGCAGGGAGCCCGACGCGGGGCTCGATCCCAGGACCCCGGGATCATGGCCTGAGCCGAAGGCAGACGCTTAACGACTGAGCCCCCCAGGCGCCCCTCCCTGCTGCTTCTTAAACACGTGTTTCCTATTGCAAAGCCACCTCTAGCAAGTGATCCCCTTTGCGAACTGAGCTGGCATGGAGAACTTGGTCATCTCCCGCAACAAGAGCCATTTGGAGCAGCCTGGTGGCCACAGAGCTGGGTTTGGAGCAACCTGCCCCCCAGGCTGGCCCGCCTCGATTCCTGGGCTGATATGAACCCTCTTCAATCCTTCTGGGGCTCTTACTGAGCCTGAAAAGTGAGGAGGGGTGGGTGCCGCATCTCAGCCCTCTGTGTGGACCCTCTTTTGGGAAGGTGCTACAGACTCCAAAATAGAGTCCTCAGGTGCAAACTTATTTACCTGTATGACCGGCTTGGGGTACAGCAGTGAAGGGGGACACTGTCCCCTCCCTTGTGGCATTGACAATAGAAGGGGAGAGAGAGACAGCAAATAAACCTAACATTACAAACTGTTACAAGCCAGGAGGGAGAAGGGTGGGGAGACAGGGCTGGGCAGTGATGGCATGTGTGGGGAAGGGCGCCTCATCCTCTAGGGGAGCAAGTCATTCTGGTGTTTTCTCCTTGGTAGGAGGCAGCTTATGGCAGAGGAGTCTGAAAGTTTGTTTGCTGCTCTGTGCGACTTAATTTGCTGTTTCTCCCTCTCTGGGTGGAATCACCGGATTCCTCCCATTTTCTTTGGAAGAGCAGCCGTCCTTGAAACCTAATCCTTTCCTCTAGCTCTTGTCTCCTGATTTCCTGTTGATAAGCAGGAAGTGCAGGGCTGGCTTCCAGTAAGTGGTAGATTCTGGTGGGGTGTGGCTCTGCCCACCTGCCTCTGGTTGGTGGAAGTGGGACATCTGCCCGCAGGGCTGCATAGTTCTCCTAGGTGTCTGCCCCTGACGGTGGGGACCCCCTCCTGAAGCCGTGTCACCCAAGCAGACTTTGCCGTCCCCGGTAAGGACACCATGGGAACGTCCAGTGGGGATGTTTCTGTCGCTTTGTTCCCAAGGTGTCCCAGGCTGAGAGAGGAGGAGAGGGCATAGATGGTAAGAACACACACAGCATCTTAGGAGAGTTCTAGAAACTCTATTTTACATTTCTTGTTCATGTTTGAAATTAAAGTGGTAGAAAAAAAATCCTCATCATGAGGCTGGTGGGGAGGTTGTGCGTTGGGATCTCGCCTTTCTGCACATTCTCAAACCCGAAGCTGTTAGCACAGCAGTGACCTCCTGCATGTGTGTGTGTGTGTGTGTGCACGCACACACACGTGTGTGTGATCATGGCATGTTTGTCAGTTGGCATCTGGACCATGGAATTACAGGATTCTTTCCCCATATCACTGAGAGCCTTTCTTTGTGGTTGCACTGGTTAACTTTCCCCTGCTTTATTGCTTTTTAAAATTAATTAATTTTTTAACTTTTTAAAAGATTTTAAAAAGGGGCGCCTGGGTGGCTCAGTCATTAAGCGTCTGCCTTTGGCTCAGGTCATGATCCCAGGGTCCTGGGATCGAGCCCCAACATCGGGCTCCCTGCTCAGCAGGAAGCCTGCTTCTCCCTCTCCCACTCCCCCTGCTTGTGTTCCCTCTCTCGCTGTGTCTCTCTCTGTCAAATAAATAAAATCTTTAAAAAATAAATAAATAAAAAATAAAAGATTTTATTTATTTGAGAGAGAGAGAGAGAGAGTGAGCACAGGGGGAGGAGAAGAGGGAGAGGGACAAGCAGACTCCTCTCTGAGCGAGGAGCTCAACGACGCGGGGCTCGATCTCACGACCCTGAGATCATGACCTGGGCCAAAACCAAGAGTCGGACGCTTAACTGACTGAGCCACCCAGGCACCCCAAAATACACTTTTGAATATATTTTTATGGAGGGAGGAGCCCAGGGATGTCTGCATGGGGCTCCCATGTGCCGCCAAGTTGCAGAGCCTGGTCTGGAGTTTGGTTTTCATTTCAAAGCTCTATCATTGATGTGACGGACTCGACTGTGCCTCTTTCCTTCAAGGAGTGCTTCCTGGACGTGTAGCATGGTCCAGGGACACAGCAGCAGACAGAGACGCAGGCTCCTTGCTCTTATTTATTTATGTGAGAGAGAGAGAGAGTGAGTGTGAGCGTGCTCATGAGCATGGGGAGGGGCAGAGTCAGAGGGAGAAGCAGACTCCCCACTGAGCAGGGATCCTGATGCAGGGACTTGATCCCAGGACCCTGGAATCATGACCTGAGCTGAAGGCAGACGCTTAACGACTGAGCCACCCAGGTGCCCTGCTCCTGGGATTTTAAACAAGAACGTTATCATTTTAGGATTGCCTTGCATGTTATAAGGTTATCTTGTGTACTAACGCTTCTTTGCATATTGTCTTCACCAATCCTGCCAAGAATGCTTCCAGATGGAAAGGAAAAACTTCATCCCCATTTTACAGATAGAGTAATGGAGGCACAGACCAAGTGATTTACCAGGGACCACTGAACAATCCATAACAGAGAGACTTCTGGTCCTGAAATTCACCTCATGCTTGCCAAACTACAGATCCCTGGGCCTTTTGCCTGGAGATTCAGATTCAGAAGGCCCGGGAGGGGTGCAGGAGTATGGATTTTTTAAAAAACCATGGGTGGTTTCTGGGGCGCCTGGGTGGTTCAGTTGGTTAAGCATCCGACTCTTGATTTTGGCTCAGGTCATGATCTCAGGCTCGTGAGATAGAGCCCCGTGTTGGGCTCCTCACTCAGTGGGGAATCTGCTTGCAATTCTCTCTCTACCTCTGCCCCTCTCCCAGCTCGCTCGCTCACTCAAATAAATAAACAAATAAAATCTTTAAAAAAAAAAAAAGCATGCGTGGTTCCTAACGACAACTGAGTTTGGGACATACTGCAACGTGGGATCAGATCAGGTGAGGAACTGAGGACAGACACTCTTGGAAGCCTGGTCCAGATCATCCCTTGTTGGGGGGCGGGGGGCTGTCCCGTGCACTGAAGGGGGCGGGGCAGCATCCGTGACCTCCACTCATCAGATGCCCACAGCACATGCCCCAGTTGTGATAACCAAAAATGCCTCTAGACATTGCTAAATGTCCCTCAGGGGACAAAACCACCCGTTGACCCCGGTGCTAAGTACCTGGACCAAAGCACCATCTCCTCTGTTTGGGAGTTGGTGTGTTTCTCATTGACCCAAGCATGTCGTTTTAAAATATGCGCATTTCCGTAAAAAGGCACTGATAAATGCTACGACGCGGATGAAGCTTGAAAACACGATGGCCGGTGAAAGAGTGAGGCACAAAGCCCACGGTGGTAGGACTCCGTCTGCACGAGCTCTCCAGAGTAGATAAATGCACAGAGACAAAGCAGCTTGCTGGCTGCCCACGTCTGGAGAGAGCGGGCTGTGGCTGCCTTGCGGGTACGGGGTCTCCTCTGGGATGGATGAAAAGGTCTTGAACTAGACAGAAGCCGTGGTCGTGCAACACTGTGAATGGATTAAATGCCACTGAATTGTTCACTTGAAAATGCTTCGTTGTAGGCCAGGTGAGTTTTACCCTCATGCAAAATGCGCCCACATGTGTGATTTACTGTGACAGCCGGTAAAATGGGGCCAGAGTGAATTGTACGTACAGGGTAAATCAGAAGGGATATCTCGGGGCACCTGGGTGGCTCAGTCGGTTAAGCGTGTTCGGCTCTTGATTTCAGCTCAGGTCGTGATCTTAGGGTTGTGGGATCGAGCCCCATGGTGGGTTCTGCACTCAGCAGGGGGTGTGTTTGTCCCTCTCCCTCTGCTCTTCCCCCTGCTCACTCTCTTTCTCTCATAAATAAATAAATAAATAAATAAATAAAATCTTAAAAAAAGGGCTATCTAAATGAGGTTGTAACCATTAACGAGAATAGTAAGAGTATAACATGTAATTAAATAATATTGGTAAAGCAAAGGGTAGAATTTGAGGGCAGGTCCTCCGTACTACCGTCTTTGGAACCAGGACAGTGCAGGGGAAGGGGGCAGTCCAGGCTTGCTGACCTTCAGAAGGAAAAAGAACTGAAAGCAGCAGTTCCATCAAGAACTGTGCCTGAGTCACCTACAGCCTGCATTGTAGTTGGGGCAAGTCATTTAAACTTCCCTGGGCCAAGTTCCTCTCCTCTCGAAAAAGAGGCAGGCTGATCCTCCTGGCTCTAAAAGTCTGTGCTGGGGAATAGGCGGGTCCAGGGGAAGGCTATGGAACATTCCAGAAAGTGCAGGTACATGCCAGGACATGCTGGAATATGGCAGGGGCCGGCTCTCTTGGCCTATCAGGGTCAAGCTAGGGAACTTCTCAAGACACATGCTCAGCACCAAGCAGTCAGTCTCAATTAGGACCAGGCAGTGTTCAGCTTAGATGAGCAGGAGCAGAAGAGCCAAGCAGGTGAGACTCAGCCACAAGAACTGACCGCCTGGGTCTCCTTTCCACCACCTGCTGCCAGGTGTGAGTGGCCGCCTTCCTCCCCCGCCTGCAAAGCCATCATGAGAGCGTCTCTCTGGCATTCACGGACCTCAGGCGAGGTGTTTCTTCCTCAGGTCGTGATTAACGGAGCCCATTCCCTGGAAGCAGGAATGAATACACGCTTGGATGTGGGTTCTGGTCCTCATAGGAGCTCATTGATTACCTTGCAGGCCTCAGCAACCGGTGGTGAGGTGGCTGGTGAGTGTCTGAGTGGGGAAAAGTGGGGGAGAAGGGGCTGGGAGAGGCAGGCTTCTGAACCCAGAAGTGTTCAGACTCCCCTGTGGAATCTCCTCTGTTGACAGCCGCGGACAAAGGGTTTCAGGGTCAGAGCTTTATTGCGGGGAGGGGGCAATAGCTTTATTTTATGGAGATAGAATCCACCCATTTTAAGTGTACGATCTATGGGGTTTTTGGGGGTATATTCATTCATAGAATTTTGCAACTATCACCATAATCAATTTTACAACATTTTCATCACCCCAAAAACAGACCCCGTACCTTACAGTTGCCAACCCCCAATCTCTCCCCAAACCCCCACCAGCCCTAAGCCCCTACTAATCTACTTCATCTCTATGGGTTTGCTCCTTCTGGGTATTTCATACAGTTTGTGGTTTTCTGTGTCTGGCTTTTTTTTTTTTTTTTCACTTAGCATAATGTCTCCGAGTTTCATCCATGTTGTAGCAGGTGTCAGGAAGGCTTCTGCTGTGCGGATCGACCACATTTTGTTTCTCCATCAATGGCAACCTTTTGCTACGAAATTCATGGTTGTGAAATGGCTACTTGCTGTATCCGCCGTTCAAAAAAGAATCAGCTGTGTGCTATTTGTTAGTAAAATGATGGCTTGTTAGACAGTTTTACTCTGTGTTCTTTGAAGATTTTTCTTTTTTTTTTATTATTATTATTGTGGCAAACCAAGGTAGGAACTTTCGAGGATGAACGGGGTTGCTGTTGATGGTTGTACGAGGCGGCAGGTGTGAGTGGGGGCGGTCCTGGGCAAACTGGCAGTATGGATGCCCCGCTCCTGGACCAGGTGCGGGCAGGGAACTATCTTGCTCCAGCAGACCCTCGATAAGGATGCTGAGGAGGCCAGCCCCTGCTGAAGACCCTGTGTGTGATTTCTCAGGCTGACTGCAGGGCTCACTGCTTCCCACTCTTTCCCCATCTCCCTCCAACTCAGGGTCCATAAAACAACCACAGCCTTTTGTTTGGGAATCTCCCAATGGCGAGAAGACTCCCCACGTCCGGGCTGATCCACCTGAACCTCAGTGGGCGCCCCATTCCCCGGGGGCGGGGGTGGGGGGAGAGGAACAGGAGGGCGTCCCACTTACCCCATCACATTGAGTGATTGAAGGGTTAAGGGGTCATTTTAGGCTGGTTGCTTTAACCCGATGCTCCACACCTGAGAGCCGCGGGAATGGGTCCTTGGTCTTCGATTTGTGAAACGGAGCCTATATTGAGAGGCCTGCAGCTGGTGTGTGAAATGAACAGTAGGCAGGACAAGCCGACCCGCTGAAAGAGGAGGGGCCAGCCACCCACGCGGGTTCCGTGGGCAGGTGGTTCCCTACGCATCAGAGACCCCACCTCGGGGAAGTGAAACCTACAGGGTCATTTTCATTGAAGATGTAGTTTCAATACACCCGCACAAAGGAAGTAGCGTCGCAAGATTTATTATGGAAAGAAATGGGGTGGGGCCCCAGTGAGTCGGGGGACGGCAGTCCTCTGCTCCAGGTTATGAGGGAGCAGGGGATGGAGAGCAGGGTAGTCTGCACCTGTGACAAGGCGGTAGAGTGGAGGACCCTGACTTTTCAAGTGCTCAACTCTAAGTGGTTATCGTAAAAGGTGCCCCCCCACCCCCCGCCCAGGGAACGCAGGGTGGGAACTTGGGGCGGGAATCCTAAGCTGGGGTTCTCATCTTAAATGTGCAGATACTGCGTGTGAGCTGGGTTGTCCTTGGTCTCATGCCTGCATAGCAACTCAGAAGAGCTGATTTCTCATCACAACTGACCCTGCAATGAGGGATACAGAGGGAAGGATGGTCTTTGCCCTTGACATTATTACACTGTTGTTTAGAGTTTTGCATCCCTGGTGCTTACCTGCCTTCCCTCTTTCCTGTAAAACATCCAAATGCCTTTTGTGGTTTTTTTCCCTCATTCTTCACTAGCTGCCAGTATTACATGCAGACTTCTTGGCCTTTCACTCATAAACAGTTAAAAGTTCTTAAATGTTCCCAATAATGTCTTTTAGAATATTTTTTAAAGTTTATCTTTTAATCTCTGCACCCAACATGGGGCTCAAACCCACGGCCCCAAGATCAAGAGTCGCATGCTCTTTCAACTGAGCCAGCCAGGCGCCCCCATAAACAGTTAAATTTTTTTTAAAAGATTTTATTTATTTATTTGACAGAGAGAGTGCAAGCAGGGGGAGGGGCAGGGAGAGGGAGAGGCAGGCTCCCTGCTGAGTAGAGAGCCCAGTGCGGGGCTTGATTCCTCAGATCCTGGGATTATGACCTGAGCCAAAGGCAGATGCTTAACCGACTGAGCCACCCAGGCGCCCCAAACAGTTAATTTTTGAATAAGCATTCTATGCCTCATAGCAAAATTGAAATGGTGCAGTAAGAATGGACTCTTCCTCACACCTCTGGCTCCCCAACCCAGTCCCCCCCAGTCCCCTCCCCCAGACAAAACCACGGTTACCAGTTCCTGGCAGGTTCCTGCCCGCAGTGTTCTACACATTAACAAGCAAACACATTTATTTTCTCTCTTGCTTCGATCTTTTAACACAGGATGATGGCTTAAAACCTGTAGCACTCTGCATCTTGCTTTCTTGATGGTGGAAATATGGGGAGCACGGTGGTCACTGATGTCCACACAAAGTCCCCTGGAATCTTGATGTTACAGTACAAGGCTAGAGGGATTTTGCAGATAGGATAAGGTTGACAGACCTTCAAATAGAGAGACTATCCTGGATTATCTGGGTGTGCCCAATGTGTTGAGGTGAGTATGGCCCCCTAAATATGTTCACATTCTGATCCCTAGACCCTGTGAATGTTACTTATATGACAAAAGGGACTTTGCAGATGATGAATGTAAGGACCTTGAGTTGGGGGAGATTATCTTGGATAATCTTTAAGATGGGGACAGGAACCATAAGCCAATGAGTGTAGGAAACCTCCAGAAGCTGGAAAAGGCAAGAAAATGGGTTCTCTCCACTCAGCTTCCAGAAGAAATCAGCCCTGCCAACACCTTGATTTTAGCCCAGTGAGATCCACCTTAGACTTCTTTTTTTTTTTTTTTAAGATTTTTAAGTGATCTCTACACCCAACATGGGGCTCGAACTCAGAACCCTGAGATCAAGAGTTGCATGTTCTGCTGACTGAGTCAGCCAGGCACCCCTGAGTCTCTTTTAGCTGGATGAAGATCTATTGATGTGTTGTTTTCTGTGAACAGGGTGATCATATATATACCTGGTTCATTTATTGAATAATCTTTCTCTCCAACTGTTCGTGATGCTATTTTTATCACATGGTAACTCCTGTGTGTACTTTTTTTTTTTCCTGGTCCCTCTGTTCTCCACTTGAACACAATATGGAGCCAGAACACACTAGACCAATAATTTCCAACGCTTTTATTATGCCAATGAATAAAGAAATCCAGAGAGGTCATGTGACTTTTCTAAGCTCACACTAACTGTGCAAGTAAAGAGATGAGCTAGCGTTCCCCACCCCACCCCAGCTTTTCCAAACTCACTAGTCAACAGGGAGCAGGCTTTATTTCAAAGATAAAAGATATGGCAAAAAATAGAAATCATATGATGCCAGCTCTGAGATTATAATGAAATTAAACTGGAGACTAATAATAGATAGCAGGGAAATCCCAAAATACTTGGAGATTAAACAATACACTTCTACATAACATATGGGGCAAAGAAGAAATCTCCAGAGAAACTAAAAAGTATTTCAAACTAAATGAAAATGACAGCACAACTTAACCAAAATTTGTGGGACTCAGCAAAAGCAGTGCTTACAGGGAAATTTATAGCATTGAATGCACACATTAGATAAGCAGAAAGATCTACAATCAGTTATCTAAGTTTCCACCTTAGGAAACTAGAAAAAGAAGAGCAAATCAAAGAAAGCAGAAGAAATCTAAAAATTAGAGCAGAAACCAATGAAATTGAAAAAGTATATCAGAGTCCACAAAACCAAAAGCTGGTTCTTTGAAAAGATAAATAAAATTTACAAGCCTAGAGCCAGGTTAACTAAGAAAAAGAGAGAAAGGATACGAATTATTAATATCAGAAATGAAAGAGAATGCATCACCATAGATCCTGTGGACATTAAAAGAATAGTAAAGGAATATTAGTCACTCTAAACCCACAAATTTGATAACCTAGACGAAATGGGCCAATTCCTTGAAATGTACAATCTGCCAATACTCATATAAGAAGGAAGAGACGATTTGAATAGGCCTGTATCTATTAAGGGAATCAATAATTAACCAATCATTAATTAACCTTCAAATCAGTAATTAATCTTCCAAAACAAAGCAGCCCAGATGGGTTTGCTGGTGAACTGAACTCTACCAAACATTTAAGGAAGAAATGGTACCAGTTCTCTATAATCTTTTTCAAAAGATAGAAGCAGAGGGAATACTTCCTAACTCTGTGAGGCCAGCATTAATCCATTACTGAAGTCAGACAAACACAGAAACAAAACAAAAAACCCAAACAAAAAACAAACCACAGACCAGTATCTTTCATGAACATAGATGCAAAAATCCTCAACAAAATATTAGCAAATTGAATCCAACAATGTATAAAAGGAATTATACACCACGACCAAGTGGGATTTATCCCAAGTATACAAGGTTGGCTCAACATTTGAAAATCAATTAATGTTATCCATCACATCACACAGACTAAAGAAGAAAAATCACATGATTATTATCAGTAGATGCAGGAAAAGCATTTGACAAAATCCAATACCCATTCATGACAAAAACTCTCAGTCAACCAGAAATAGAAGGGAAATTCCTCAACTTGTTAAAGAATATCAAAAAATCTGCAGTTAACATCACACTTAATAGTGAGAATCTAGAAGCTTTCCCACTGAGATCAGAAATCAGGGAGGGATGTTCCCTCTCACCACTCCTTTTCAACATTGTTCTGGAAGTTCTAGCTAATGCAATAGGACAAGAAAAGGTAATATAAGATATACAGATTGGAAAGGAAGAAATAAAATTGTTTTTCTTCCCAGATGACCTGACCATCTATGTATAAAATCTGAAAGAATCAACTAAAAGACTGTTAGAACTATTAAGCTATTATAGTAAAGTTTCAGGATACAAGGTTCATATACAAAAGTCAATTGCCTTCCTATCTATTAGCAACAAGCAAGTGGAATTTGGAAATAAAAATACCATTTCTAGTGGTATCTCCCAAATGAAAACCTAGGTATAAACCTAACAAAATATGTGTAAGATATATACGAGGAAAACTATAAAACTCTGCTGAAAGAAATAGAACTAAATATATATGCAAAAGACCCTAACAGACACCTTATAAAGATCTATGGATGGCAAATAAGTGCATGAAAAGATACTCTATATTATATGTCATCTGGGAAATGCAAATTAAAATAATGAATTTTACTTTATGCCTATTTATACCTATTTGAATGGCTAAGATCTGAAACACTGACAACATCAAATGCTAGTGAGGATGTGGAGCAACAGGAACTCTCATACGTTGCCAGTGGGAATGTAAAATGCTGCAGCCACTTTCAAAGACAATTGGTGGTTTCTTAGAAAACTAATTATACTCTTACCATGTGACCCAGCAATCATGCTCTTCACTGTTTGCACAGAGGAGTTAAGAACTTATGTTCACACAAGGGCGCCAGGCTGGTCAGTCGGTAGAACATGTGACTCTTGATCTTGGGGTCGTGAGTTCAACCCCCACGTTGAGCATAGAGCCTACTTAAAAAAACAAAGAAACTTATGTGCACACAAAGCTCTGAACACAGATGTTTATAGCAGCATTATCCATAATTGCCCAAACTTGGAAGCAACCAGGGTGTCCTTCAGTAGGTGGATGGATAAATAAACATGGTACATCCAGGCAATGAAATATTACTCCGTTCTAAAGAGAAATGACCTATCCAGCCATGAAAAGATGGGAGGAAATTTAAATGCATATTCCTGAGTAAAAGAAGCCAACGTGAGAAGGCTACATGCGATGTGTATGTACGTGCTATGTATATGACATTCTGGAAAAGACAAAAGTATGGAGACAATAAAGAGGTCAGTGATTTCCAGCGACTGGGAGAGGGAAGAATGAATAGGTGACTTGCGGAGGATTTTTATGGCAGTGAAATACTTTGTATGCTACTATGGTGGGAGATATAGATCATTATACATGTGTCCAAACCCACAGAATGTACAGCCCCAAGAGTGAGCCCTAAGGCAAAGTATGAACTTTGGATGGTAACAATGTGTCAATGTAGGTTCTTCAATTGCATCAAATGTGCCACTGTGCTGGGGTCATTTGATAACAGGGGAGGCTCTGCATGTGTGGGGACAGGGGGTATATGGGAAATATCTATGCCTTCCTCTCAATTTTGCTATGAATCTAAAACTGCTCTAAAAAATGAGGTCTTAAAAAATATGGCCGGTGTGGTTCATTAAGGACAAGATCTTTTGTGAAATGCTCTACCCAAGTAAGAAGAGCTCATTGCGCCCCCTACTGGTTAGTTCTCTAGAATGGGATATCTCTTGCCCTACCTATGCAAAATAATGCCATCTTTTGATGGATTAACATGGAGGCTTGTTAATTTTCATAAGTCTGACTTGGGTGCAATAGGCCTTAATTTATCCTCTGCCTTAATTCAGAACTGGGAGCTCAATCCCCAGTTATTGGCAAGCCCAGCCCTGCCATCTTTTTTCAAGGAGGAAGCTGGACTTAATTTTGGTGGGAGCATGAGGGGCTGGGAAGGCTTGTCTAGGAGGGTCTTTCTTCAAATCAAGTCCTTGAGTCCTGGTGCTCTGTCCAGCAGGTTCATCAGCTTTTTGTCCAGTAATGATAGAAACATGGAGAAGTGGGATCAGAGATGCAGGGAGCCTTACTCTGGCCAGCTCCGGTAGAATAGGGTGATGGCACATTCAGCTAGTCATCAGAATGGTCTGGAGGGAGTCATCCCCACCCACGCCCCCACCGTGGTTCTGATTTTCCAGGCCTAGAATGTGCTGTGTTGACTGGGAACCACCATGTGAAACATGGCAGGGTTTTCTCTCAAATTCCTGACCGTGAACAGGGGAGGATTCTAGGACTGTGGACAGAGAGACCAGAGTCTCCTGGAGAAGATGCAACAAGTGATAACCATTGAGCTAAGCTGCAGAGTTGAGGGAGAGGAGACTCTGGAGCCAGGGGGAGTCCAGCTGTGTGACTTGGGACAAATGACTTAACCTCTCTGTGCCCCACTTCCTTGTCTGTACCCTAGGATATTAGTTGCACCTCACTGGTGGTTTTTGGTGGTGGGGTGAGGGGGAGGTTTGACTGAATGAGTTAATATTCAGTGAGGGCTTTGCCCCGTGCCTGATACGATTTTTTTAAATTGAGATTTATTTGACACACAACAATGTATAAGTTGGAGGTACACAACGTCTTGACTTGATATTTATATTGCAACATGATTACCATTGTAGCATTAGCTAACACCACTGTGGTGTCCCATAGCCATCATTTCTTCTAGTATGGGGGGCAACTCAGATCTAATCTCTTAGCAAGTTTAATGTTTATAATCCAGTTTTCTGGTCTGTGATCACTGTACTGTGTATTAGGTCTCTAGGACTCTCTTATCTACTGGTTGCAAGTATACAATTTTCTAATAGCATTATTATCTGTTGTTTTGTTTTGTTTTGTTTTTGAGGTTTCAAGGCAATCTCTCCTTCGTAAACTCCCAGTGATCCTCTGACATAAAAACCATTCCTTTCTCAGAAGTAAGGCTCTCCTCGGTATGCTTCACATCTACGTGTGCATCCCATTTCCCCACTGGGATTTTAGCTCCTATGGGCCTGCCCGTTCGATGTATTTTCTTCTTTTCTTTATAGCATTTGGCACCACCCAGAACATGTTGTGGGCCTCCAGGCAGCTGTAAGGGGACTTTTCAACCTTCAGCCCTACAGGTTGGGGGCCAGTGAACATGTTTGAGCCGGCAAAATTCCTGGTTTCAAAATAGGAGAAGAAAGTGGACCAAGTATAAGAGTATAATGGATGGTTTCCCGAAAACATCATGTGTCAACCAGTCAACTGTGTCTCAGTTTAACTCTAAGAAAGTAACATTGAATGTACACTTCACTGTCCATCAGGGGATGAATGAATAAACAATCTGTGGTTTATCCGTCCTGTGGAATAGTACGCAGCCACAAAAAGGAGGGAAACGTGGACAGCCTGCTACATGGCACGTGAGCCTGGAAAACAGGACACTTGGTGAAGGAGACCAGTCACTAAAGGCCACATAGCAAATGATTCCATTCCTGTGAAATGTCCACAGTAGGCAAATCCATGGAGACTGAACGCAGATCAGTGGTAATCAGGGACTGAGGTGGCAGGGAATGAGGAGGCTCCTGGTGATGGGGTTTCCTTTCGTGGTGATGAAAACGTTCTAAAATTGTGTATGGTGATGGTTGCACGACTCTGGTTGGGCCGAAAACCACTGGGTTGTGCACTTTCAATGGGAGAATTGTTGGATCTGTATTATATCGTAATAAAGTGGTTTATAAAAAGCAGATTTATTGTGGGAGGTAGGTGCCAATGAAGAGGTGCTGGGCCCGCAGGGCTGAAGGAGGTGGTGGCCCAGGAGGTTGGCTGCCTGGAGCCTAAAACCAAAGGTGCGGGTGGAGGTCAGTTTGAGCTGAGGAAGAGGAGGTGGGGTCTGGGAAAGGCCACAGAGCACAGCTGAGCAGACCTCCCCCCCCCCTTTTTTTTTTTAAAGATTTTATTTATTTATTCATGAGAGACAGAGCGAGAGAGAGAGGCAGAGGGAGAAGCAGGTTCCCAAGGAGCAGGGAGCCCGATGCGGGACTCGATCACAGGACCCTGAGATCATGACCTGAGCCGAAGGCAGATGGCTTAACCATCTGAGCCACCCAGGCGCCCTTTTAAGATTTTATTTATCTAGCAGAGAGAGAGCAGAAGCAGGGGGAGCAGCAGAGGGAGAGGGAGAAGCAGGCTTCCTGCTGAGCAGGGAGCCCGATGCGAGGCTCGATCCCAGGACTCTGGGATCATGACCTGACCCGAAGGCAGACGCTTAACGACTGAGTCACCCAGGCGCCCCTCCCCCCTCTTCTTAACTGCTGGTCCTAATGTGTCAAGGAGGGAGGCCTTGGGCCTGAGCTCTGAGAGACCCTGCAGCTGTCCTGTTTGGTGACAAGCCATGGCTAAGGCCTGGCTTCGCCTACCCAGAGCAGTGGGACAGACAAGCCCGACCTAACGGTGATGATGGTTTCACGACATTGTGAATGCACTCAGTGCCACCAAAGTACCATTTAAAAATGGATAAAATGGTAAATTTGATTAGACCCCGTTAAAAGAAAAAGAAATCAAACCATGGCCATGTTTGCCTTCTGCCCCGAGAGCTCCATTTACAAGGCTTTCTTTCCTCTATACTGAAAAGGGATTTTCCCCCTCATTGGTCAGAAGCCCCCCCACCCCTCCTCCTGGGTAGAGTGCTAAGAACTTTATCGGACGCTTCTGATTGGCTGGATCTTTGCTCTGGAAGCCCCCTCCTCCCCCTCCCCATCAGCCCTGGGAATGGAGAGTTGATCCAGGCTGAGCCCGCCTCTTTGGGAAAGAAAATTCCTTTCAGGGTGCTCTGTGCCATCAGAGCGGCTGATGGTGTGGGGCTCCCTTGGGCTGGTGGTGATGCTGGTGCCCATGGGGCTCCTCGGTCTGGTCCTGCTCTGGGCTCTGGTGGCAGTGACTTCGGGGAGTAAGTAAAGCTGGCGTGGTGCTGGTTCTCTCTGGGGCGGAGCTGGGCCAGTAGCTCATCCACCTGGGACAGTATTTTAGCAGCTAGATGCCTGTTCACCTGTTCCTCTGCCTCCCTTGGTTTGGCCTTTCATGGGGAAAAGGAGAGCGAGCTTACGGGTGGATCCCTCATTTCTTGCTCCTGTCTTCCACCAACATCCTCTGAAACCCGAGACCAGATCTGTAACCCCGAGCGATGAAACGCTGACCTTGGACTCTTGAGCCCGTGTGCGGGGATGCTTAGCTGTCTGCCGGGGTGTATGAGGTGGTGAGCTTGAAGATACTAAGTAGCTCTCTGATGCAGGGTAACTGGGTGAAATGAGCTTTCATGTGTTGTCTGTTTACTGCAGAAGGGTCTAGGGCAGCTCTATCCAGTAAAACAGAATGGGGGCCAATGTGTAATTTGAAAGTTTCTAGCAGCCATGTTTAAAAAATGTTAAAAAGGAACGGGTGACATTAATTTTAAGAATATATTTTACTGGACCCAGTATAGCCAAAATCTCATTAGAAAATGTAATCAATGTAAAAAAGTATTAATGAGATTTATTTTCCGTTCTCTGAGATCCAGTGTGTATTTTATACTGGGAGTGTATTTCAATTTTTTTAAGATTTTATTTTTAAGTCATCTCTACACCCAATGTGGGGCTCGAACTTACAACCCCGAGAGCAGGAGTCGTGCACGCTACCAAGTGAGCCAGCCGGGTGCCCCCATATTCCAGTTTGGATACTAAATTTTCATTGCAAATACTCAATGTGTGTTTCGATTTCCTAAGATTTAGAGTTGAAAAAGGAGTTTTGTATACTAAGTTGTTCTAAACGTACTTAAGTTTTCCAGTGGCTGACTTTAGTATCGGTTTTTAATTTAAAATTAAATGAATAACAAAAAAATTATGTTAATAAATTACAAAATGAAAAGCTCCTCCATAACACCAGCCACATTTCAGATGCCCGATAGCCACACGTGGCTGGCATCTGTCTATTGCCCTGGATGGTGCAGGTCAGATTACAGCTGTTTTCGTTTTTTGGGTTTTTTGGCTACATTTTTAGCACTTACTTGCCTGGTGCACAGTAAGTACTCAGTAAATCTGTGCTGGATAAATGAATCAACAGGGACCAGAACTGACATCTGAGAAAGCTGAAATGAGTCCTGATTTCATTTCTAGGCTGTAGAGATAACCTCAATTTCAGTCCCTTTCAGATCTCTCCCTAGAAATGAATAGGATCCTATGGGAAGATTTCTTACCTCCCAAGACTCCGTGTCCCCCCCCCTTTGTTGATCTTTTGAGTATGATTATTGAATCATTTTGAAACTTATTTTTAATTTAAATATTTTTTTTAAGTGCTTGAGAAGTGGAAGGGAATAAGACTCAGTTTGAGCACTAATGTTCTTTGCACACATCTTGTTTCTGGAGCTCATGGTGGATGGGGGCTTGTGGGCTCGGCTGCTTTGCAGAGTAGCTGGTGGGTAAAGCAGGTTGTTGGATGAGCAAGCAAGCAGAATGCTGGATCTGTGCCCAATCTGGAGTTTAATTATTATGCATAAATTAATGATTATACTTAAACAAGTTTAATTTGGTGCCCAGAGTACATATTGTCAAAGAGTTGGAGGAAAATTGGGAGGGAAAATCCATTGAGTTAAATGTCTTTGAAATGTAGTTTTATCCATCGATACTCTACTTGAATGCAAAGAGCATTTTGTTAGATGAGACACAACATTTGGGAGGTGGGAACATCCTACCATGTTCTTTTGTTGCAAAGGGTCTATACAAAATGGTGTAAAATGCACTTTCCCCTGTTTGGGGGAAGTGCTTTGTCTTTCAAGGGATTAAACAGGCTGGCATGGGTAATGGTTAGCATTTGGGGCACAGTGGGGTGGTTTTTTTTTTTTTTAAGATTTTATTTATTTACTTGACAGAGAGAGACACAGCAAGAGAGGGAACACAAGCAGGGGGAGTGAGAGAGGAAGAAACAGGCTTCCCACGGAGCAGGGAGCCTGATTTGGGGCTCGATCCCAGGACCCTGGGATCCTGACCTGAGCCAAAGGCAGGTCGACTTAATGACTTAACGACTGAGCCACCCAGGCGCCCCTGGTGGGGTGGTTTTGAGGATAGAAATGGTATTACTGAAAAGCCGTTGTATGAAAATGGCTGCAGATGGATGGCTACCTGGCTGAGGCTGTCCCAGGAGGGCCAATGATGGCCAGAAATATGCAGGCAAGTGGCTGAAAGAAAGGATAAATGAGAATGACAGAAGGTGGAAGTGGGAAGGCCTCAGGCTGGGATGGGCGGAGGGAGAGCTGCTGGGGAGGGGGGCTGGGAGGTTCCCTGCAAAGGGACCTCAGTGGCCCAAGGTAGGGGCTAAGGAGGTCTAAGGAGGTCGGGAGCCCAGGCTGTTCATGCTGTGGTTGTCTTCTGCAGCTGAGAAGGTGGTGGGGGTGGGGATGAGGTGTCCTGAGACCCACCAGGGAGCAGCGCTAGGGTCCAGCATTCACTGCTGCAGCCCCTTGGTCTGGCTTTGTTGGTTCGTAGTGGTCAGGGAGGGCCCTACTGGGGCGAGACCTGAAGGAGCCGGGGGTGTGAAGAGCAGAAGGAAGAGTGTTCGGGCAGGAGGGAACAGCATGTGCAGAGGCCTTGAGCTGAAGAAGAGCCATTGTGGCTGGAGGGTGAGGGCAGGATGAGATGTGGCCAGAGGGCAGAGTAAGGCCAGCTCTCGTGGTCGGGATGTCCTTATGAGTGCATGTGGCTCGGGAGTGGTGGGCAGGAGACTGAGGAGCTATTAAACCAGGAGTGATGGGATCAGGTTTAGGTTTTTAAGATGACTCTAGCTGTGGACGATGAATTGTGGACATGGGGGAATAGTTAGGAGGCTACTTCCATCATCTAGGCAAGAGAAGGTGTGGCTTTGTCTAGAGTGATGGCCAGGGAGATGGAGACACACAGAAGGAGGGAGGGAGGAGAGGAGGGAGGCAGGGATGAAGAGATGGAGAGAGAGATGGAGGGGAGGGGAGGGGAGGGAAAGATGGAGAGATGGAGGGAGGGATGGAGAGATGGAGGGAGGGAGGGAGACCTGCATTTGTCGATGGAATTGGCAGAGCGTGCTGATGTACTGGATTTGGGGTGGCAATAAGGGAAAGGAGTAGAAGTACAGATGACTCCCAGGTCACCAGCTTAAGCAATCGGGACAGTGGTGTGGGCAAGCAAGATGGGGAAGAGCAGGTTGGGTAAGGGCTGGGGAGGTCACTCCCAGCCCTATGGGAGACAGGAGAGCTGGCGTTCTCTCTTATCCCCTTGAACCCTTAACCGTCCCATTCACAAGTAGGTCAGTAGCCCATGGGTTGGGGCTCTCCTCCCTCTGGCCTTGCGCTCGTTCCATCTGATCTGTGATTTCAGAAATTCCAGATTCGCTGGTGAGACAGGCGGCCTCCTGCATGATGGCGTGCACAGGTGAGTAAGTCTCCCAGGAGACCTTATCACACCTCTGGTGACCAGGAGACAGGATGGGGTGGGGGTGGTTGTGGGAACAAGGCTGACCAGCTGCTGGGTGTGATTCAGGACAGCCTCGGAGGGCATGTCCCCGTTCCCAGGGGAGGCCGGTTGGGCGGAGCGAGGCCAGTTCTGGAAAAGCCATCTGGTCATCAGCAGTTAGAGAAGCAAACAACACACCCAAGGTAAAGCGCCCAAGGGCTTTGGCCTCATACCTTGTGGTCCCCAGGTGGAATAAACATCTGTGCTGGGTGATTCTATTTGCATTTTGAGGTGGAGTAGATGAAAGAACCTCAGGGCAAATTCTTTGGAGGGAGAGAAGCATCCTGGGAGTGAAAGGCGTGGCTCTGTTTGAGCACATGAACATGTTAATTCACTTTCAAGCCCCAGAGAAGGGTGGGGTGTCACAGTTTTGCAATCTGTCCCCTGGCCTAAATAGAGGGTTAGAAAAGTACAGAGCTGTCTGCTCCCTAAATCAGCCCTTTCCGCCACCTCAGTGCTCCTGAGTCCTGTCAGCTTGACAGTTCTGCCCCCATAAGGGATCAGGGCAACACCTTCCTCGCACACGCTATAGTCCTCAAGGTGAGGAGTCAGACTTCCAAGGTTGGCATCCCAGCTGTGTGACCTTGGGTGAGTTAGTTAACCTCTCTGGGCCTCCGTTTCTACCTCTGTAAAATGGGGAAACTAAGAGCACCCACCTCAAAGTTGGGTAAGAGGCCTAAATGGGTTCACGTAAGTGTAGATCATTAGTTCTGAACCAGGATGATGGTACCTCTCAGGGATATTTTGCAATGTCTAGAGATAGTTTTGGTTATGGCAACTGGGTGTCCCATCAAGTGGGTAGAGGCCAAAGATGACATATAAAGCTCTTAGAAGGGGGCCTTAGCATCTGAGAACACCGGTTGACGTTTACTAAGCACTAACTGTTAATATTGTAATTTTCTCCTTGACCCTCATAGGAGTGTGTAGCCCCCCAGCCTTCCCCTGCACCAGGAGCAGGCAGCTCATGGCCCAGATGGAGGGAGGGAGGTGGGAACAGGATGTCCAAATAGTCTCCATGCAGTTGGGTCCCAGAGGGTGATGGGTTGTCAAGGTGACACTGTGCCCTCTGTCTGCTCTCCAGGGTCAGCTGATCCCCACCTCCCTGTGGGCACCAGATACACCTATCACTTTTCTACCAACACCAGTACTGGCCTGCAGGGAGACTCAGTGGAAGGAAGTGGCCTTGGCCTCCAAGGCTTGGCCATCGTTGATGTGCTTGGCCCGTGCCAGATGGCCTTATGGGTGAGTGTCTTTGGGTAACAGAGAGGTCACAGTGATGCTGGGGAAGGCCCAGGGGAAGCCACAGACCCCCAGCTTTGCAATAGAGAGGAGATTTCTGAGGAATCTCAAAAATCAACAAGTCAGGACTCCAGGGGGTGACATGGGCACATGGCGCCATTTTGGTTGTAGGAGGTGCCCAGTGGGGGAATAGCAGTGTTTAAAAAAAAAAGAGTAAGGGTATTCCTTGGAATAAGTAGAGCCATGGAATGGGGACAAGCTGTGTCTTTGGTAGGAATGAGGGTCAAAGCTCGGGAACCTGCAGGTCCCAGGAGTGAACAAAGCCAAACCAAGTCAAGAGCCTTGTAGACAAATGAACACACTGGAGTGGATATCCAAGGCCTGGATGGGGCCCCCAGGCCTGCCCTGGGCAACTTTATACTGGACACTGGACCTTGCTGTGCCTGGGTCCATGGCTCGGGTTAAAGGCAAATGGTAAGGTGGCGTGGGGTGGTATTTATTCTGGGTTCAGTTGAGGCAGAATTATGAGCTAGACTTGGTGGTCATAGATTTCCTTTTATCAAGATTTTCCCCAGAGTTCCCTTGTGTTCTTGCAAGTGGAAGTGCCTGCCTATTCTTTCCTGTCTCCTTCCTGATGATTCTCCTCTGTTTCCTGGACAGACCCTTCCACCCTGCATAAATGGCCTCTTGGTTTCACTGGAGTCTTCCCTCATGCTTAAGAAGCATTTTTTTTTTCTTTCAAAAGATTGTATTTATTTATTTGACAGAGAGAGACACAGCGAAAGAGGGAACACAAGCAGGGGGAGTGGGAGAGGGAGAAGCAGGCTTCCCGCGGAGCAGGGAGCCCGAAGTGGGGCTCGATCCCAGGACCCTGGGATCATGACCTGAGCCGAAGGCAGACGCCCAACGACTGAGCCACCCAGGCGCCCCATTAAGAAGCATTTTTGAACTGGCTGGAGTGCTTGCTGACAAGAGTTTCTAAAAAAAAAAAAATTTTTTTTTTTTAATGTTTCATGTAGATCACAGGATGGGGTCTTTTACGGGGTGGCTCTGAGCTGCCTCCGAATTCTTTATTTTTTAAAGATTTTATTTATGAGAGAGAGCAAGCAAGAGAGCACACAAGTGGGGAGGGGAGAGGGACAGACTCCCCTCTGAGCAGGGAGTCCGATGTGGGGCTGGATCCCAGGACCCTGAGATCATGAACTGAGCCGAAGGCAGACGCTTAACCGACTGAGCCACCCGGGCACCCCTGCCTCTGAATTCTTAAACCATCCAAAATGTCTGTTTGGCTCAGACCTGCCTCTTCGGTGGAGTCTTTGTCTGCTCATGTCCATCAAAATACCAGCAGCATTTGTTTTTTTTCTACAGGGCTAGTTTTTTTTTTTTTTAAGATTTTATTTATTTATCAGAGAGAGAGAGACAGGCAGAGGGAGAAGCAGGCGCCCCACCGAGCAAGGCGCCCAATGTGGGACTCGATCCCAGGACCCTAGGATCATGACCTGAGCCGAAGGCAGACGCCCAACCGACTGAGCCACCCAGGCGTCCCTCTACAGGGCTAGTTTTCACAAAGCAAATGGTGTGTTGCTGCTGACTCATTCAGTTGCTTTATTTTTAGCATTAAAAAAAAAAATTGATGGAACCCTGGCTGACTCAGTCGGTTGAGCGTCTGACTCTTGATTTCGGCTCAGGTCAGGATCTCAGGGTCGTGGGATGGAGCCTTTGTTGGGCTCCACACTGGACGTGGAGGCTGCTTAAGATTCTCTCTCTCTTTCTGTACCTCCCCCTTCTGCACTCTCTAAGAAATAATAAAAAAAAAAAAGATAATGTCCAATGTTGTCAAGAATAGAAAAAACTGGCTTACATCAAAGAGTTTTGGCAAAAACGGAAAGTTTACAGCCACTCAAGAGGCAATCAGTTAAAGTGTGAAAATAAGTTTTCAGAAAAATGAATTTTCACAAACAGAACATGTGTGTGTACTCACCACCAGATCATGAGATGAAACGCACCCCCCTCCAACCTCCCCCATTCTCCCTTCTGGTCACTTTTCCAAAGGCCCCCTGAGTTCTAATACCATGGATGAGTTTTGCCTGCCTTTGGACTTTTCCCTAATGGCATTAGGCAGGATATTCTTTCTCTTGCGTGTCTGGCTTCTCTTTATTCTTTTTTTAAAGATATTTATTTATTTGAGAGAGAGAGAGAGTGAGAGAGAATGAGCAGTAGGGAGGGGAAGAGGGAGAGGGACAAGCAGACTCTCCGCTGAGGAGTGAGCCCGACACAGGGCTCGATCCCAGGACCCCGAGATCATGACCTGAACCAAAGGTAAACGCTTAACTGACTGAGCCACCCAGGCGCCCATAATTTTTTTTTTTAATCGTGGTAAAATATATATCACAAGGTTTACTATTTAATTAAATTAATTTTTTTAAGCAGGCTCCATGCCCAGCGTGGAGCCCAATGCAGGGCTTGAACTCACTACCCGGACATCAAGACCTGAGCTGAGATCAAGAGTCAGACACTTAACTGACTGAGCCACCCAGGCGCCCCTACTATTTTATTAACTATTTTAAGTGTATAATTTAGTGGCAACAAATGCATTTACAATGTTACATAAATATGTACATATGTACAAATTACATACACAATTACGACTGTTGTCTCCAGATGATTGTTCATCATCCCAAACAGAAGCACTTTCCCCCTTACACAATAACACCCCTTCCCTCCTCCCCACCAGCCCCCTGGATCTCTATTCTACTTCCTGCCTCTAGGAATTTGCTAGTGAGGTACTCCAAGAAGTGGATTCACTTATCACAGTCAATATGTAAACTTTTTTTTTTTAATTTATTTGACAGAGAGAGACACAGCGAGAGAGGGAACACAGCAGGGGGAGTGGGAGAGGGAGAAGCAGACTTCCCACCGAGGAGGGAGCCCGATGTGGGGCTCGATCCCAGCACTCCAGGACCACGACCCAAGCCGAAGGCAGACGCCCAACGACTGAGCCACCCAGGCACCCCTAAAGATTTTAAAAAAAATTTTTTTTAAAGATTTTATTTATTTATTTGACAGAGAGAGACACAGCGAGAGAGGGAACACAAGCAGGGGGAGTGGGAGAGGGAGAAGCAGGCTCCCCGCAGAGCAAGAAGCCTGATGCAGGACTAAATCCCAGGACCCTGGGATCATGACCTGAGCCGAAGGCAGTCACTTAACCGACTGACCCACCCAGGCGCCCAATATGTAAACTTCTGTGCCTGGGTTCTTTCACTTAGTATAATGTTCTCAAGGTTTATCCACATCATAGCATCTATCAGATCTTCATTTTTAAAAAAATATATTTGTTTAAAGATTTACTTATTTATTTTAGAGGGGGGAGGGGCAGAGGGAAAGTGGGGGAGAGAGAGAGAAGTAGACTCCCTGCTGATCGGGGAGTCCGTTGTGGGGCTCAGTCTCACAACCCTGAGATCATGACCTGAGCTGAAATCGAGTCAGATGCTTCACCAACTGAGTCACCCAGGTGCCCCCTTTTTAACCGTTTTTAAGTAATTTTAAGTTAAGTATTTTTAAGTTCAGTGGGTTTTCAAAACTATCTTCCATGACTCTATGGAAAATTTGGAGCATATGGAATGCAGTTATAATGGGTAGCTTTCAAGCAAGTGGTCAGTCAATAAGTGGTATCATTTCCGTGGCTGAGGGATCCACTGTCCCGGACAGCCTTTTGGTGCCAAGGGGGACTGGATTTCACCCCGACATCAAGCCTGGGTGACTGGGGAGATGACAGACCCTCTGCTGGGGGAGCGGGGCTGGTTTTCAGGAGAGCGAGGAAATAGGTTTTAGACAAGGTGAGTGAAGATGAGCCACTTTGAAAAAGTGAAATCCAAGGGCAGGGAAACCGTTCTGTATGGTACTATAATGGTGGATACGTGTCACGGTACGTGTGTGCAAACCCATAGAGTGCACACCACCAAGAGTGACCGCTGGTGTAAACTATGGGCTTCGGGGGATGACGATGTGTTTGTGCGGGTTCATTGATTGTAACAAATGTGCCATGCTGCTGGGGATGTTGGAAATGGGGGAGGATGTGGGATGTGGGTATGAATATATATGAGGTATGTGGGAAATCGCTGCACATTCTTCTCAATGTTGCTATCAATCTAAAACTGCTCTAGAAAGAGTCTGTTCTTTTAAAAGTGGTATCGGTCGTGTTAGGGAGGCAGTTTTTAGGGGTGGTCTTATTTTTCATCTTTAGGGAGTCCATCTTCTTTGGCAATAAGTACACATGCGCGCGCACGCACGCACGCACCCACGCGCGCACACACATGCGCACACGCACACACACGCGCGCACGCACGCACACGCACACACGCACACATATGCATGCATACGCCCATGGTGCTTTTGGGACATCCAAGTGTTTTATTCATGGTGGGCAAAGTCTTTTTTTTGTTTGTTTGCTTTGCAATCCTAACCTATTTTTACTGGATAGCTGTATGAATCTTTTACCCAAACTTCTAGGGCCTTTTGGGCAAAATGAGAAACTAGTGAGAACTTTCTGAACATTTATCAGCGAGCGGTAGGTCCTGGTTGCTTTAACTATTTACCCCTTGGAGATATTTGGCATCCACCACCTAGAAATAGAACCTTCTGCTCAAGGGAAGGATCTTTCTGCCTACCTTCCACATGGGGCCAAGTATCATGCTGGGCCCCAGAACTGCTTTGTGTGTGGGGTACTGGTGAGGTCCTGGGGTACCCCAGGAGAGGTCACTGACTCACGGGTGCTTTCTGCTTCAGCTCCAAGATTTCCAGGTGACATCTATCCTGGGGTCCAAGGTGGCAGTTCTGAAGGACTCGGAGAACTTGAGGTAAGACACTAGGCCTTGCTCCTCATGGAACCAGACATGCGAGTCCCGTACCCTCCCCCCACAGCTGCCAGGTGCTGGATGCACCAAGTTAGATTGGAAGAATGACCCCCCCCCAACCCCGCCTTAGGTTTTGACCTTGTAGGTACCCAGACCAGATCACTGATGAGGACTGATGTAGGATCCTTGAGCGACTCTCAGTAGCCTCGGGTGGCCTTCCCTTACCTGGTGGACGGAACTCACCTCCTATTTCCCTGCCCATCACTCCCAGCATGTCTAGATTTTATGTTTGCCAAGCACTCTCCGGGCATTGTCCTTGAGTGCATTCTGGAAGACACTGGGTGTATTCCGTTAAAGCCCACCCCTCTCTTCCCTGTCTCTGCTGAGATGGGGGTTTTCTTAGAGACCCATGGCCTTTCCCGTCCCAAGCTAAGCCTCCCTTTTGTGACCTGGCCAAGCCTGGAATTCTCTCTCCGGCTTGTTTCCCAGGACTCCCTGACAGTGGCCTCCGTGGCCTCAAAGCTCAGTCCACCCGCCAGACTGAAGACAAGCCCATCTCTGCAGATTCCTCTTCCTTTTTTATTGCAAATTCATTTGTTTAAAAAAAATAAAGCCTTTGTGCTGGGGTGCAGGGATGGGGGATGCTGCCGAGGGGCAGATGGATCCCCCTGAAAGGCTTAGGGTGGTCTCCTCCACGGGAGCAGTGCGGGCTATTGTCCTTGGGCTCCTCATCAGAAATGCTAAGTCAGAGGGCTGGGGGTTGTCAGAGCCTTGAGGCCAGACTGACATTTGCTATTCTGGAAGGGGCGGGCACCATTAGCATTTCTCTAGGGCCAGGCCTGAGACCCAGGGGGTCTCCAGTTGGAGCTGGAGAAGGGACAGTGACCTCCCGGGGAGGTACAAGTAGGGACACTTCTGTCCCTCAAAATTCTGCCCTGCTGGCTCACTGCTCAAGTTTGGCTCTGTTCTGTCCCCACACACAACTGTGGGGACTTCACCGCCCATCACCTCCCCCCTCTCATCCCCTCACCTGGCAGATGCAGGACACAGGCTCCTTTCGGCCAGGTGAGGGGTGGCCGGATGAGCATTGGGCCGAATTCTGGTCCCAGCTCCTCCCTAACTTGCTGTATGATCCCCCCGAGTAGCTCCCCCTCTCTGGGCCTCTTTTCCTCATCTGCACAGTGATGGATTCTCAAGTCCTGGGGTTGGGGGGCAGTTTGAGACCCATGACACTGGAGCCCACCTGCCTGGGTTCGAATCCCAGCTGCTGTCCCGAACAAGTCACATTCTGGTCCTGAGCCTCCATTTCCTCCTCTGTAATGTGGGTGTGTGGGTGTGGGTGTGTGTGTGTGGGGGGGGGGAATGCTAGGTACCTCCCCGGTGGGCTGGGAAAATGAGAATCTTTGGAGTTCAGAAAGGTCTTGGAAGTGCAGTTTTCTATTATCTGAGGCTGGACACACACAGGTACTTTTGGGGCAAGTGTTAATAAGTCCGGGGGCAGCTTTGAGCAAAGAGTTGGCTGCCCCTTGTGTTTGATTCAGAAGTTGCTGGGGAACCCAGCTGAAGAGGGAAGCAAGGCTATTTGGGAAGATGCGGGGGGTTGGGGGGGCTTCCTTGGCGGGCCGACCTAGAGCAGGAGGAGCAGGGATACCATGGCCCCCACAGTGAAGAGGTGGCCTGGTGCCTTGGAGGGCCTCTGCCTGACTCCCGCCCGCCTGTCCCCAGCGCTGCCCTGGGCCGCCACCCGCTGCGCTTCATCCTGCAGGCAGGGTGCGTGGCCCACCTGTGTCCCCGCCGCGCAGAGCCTCGCTGGGCGCTGAACGTGAAGCGCGCGGTGCTGAGCCTCCTGCAGGGGCGCCCGGACGCCCGCGGCCCCCAGACCCTCGAAGAGGTGAGGCCGGGGGGGAGCCTGGAGGGGGTGGGGGCAGGGGGCTGACAGGGGGCTGACAGGGGGCTGACATGGGGCTGATGGGGTCCCGCCCACCCAGGTGGACGTCCTGGGCAGGTGTCCCACCACGTACCAGCCACATGGTGCGGGGCTGCGCAAGACCAAGGACCTGGCCCGCTGCTCCCTGCGCAGAGTGCGCTCCTCCCTGCGCTCCCAGGCCCTGCCCTGGGAGGAGGTAAGTGCCCCCAGGTCCTCCCGTCCGCTCCCCTAGTCCCGTCTTCCTTCCCCTCCTCCCTCCTCAACTGCTCCCTGTCCCGTCTACACCATCAGTCCCTTTCTCTCTGCTTCCCTCCAGACTCCTCTGCTCCCACCCCTCCTCCATCTCTCCTCCCCCTTCGTCCTCCCTTCTCCCTTCCCCACAGCTCCTCTCTGCTGCCTGGCCCCCCACTTCCTCTCCTCCCCTCCTGTCCACAGCTCCCTGCAGAGAACGTGTTTTGTAAATAGCGCCTTTCTGGGGAAGGATAAGAGGTGATCCTCGGTGCCCGTAACTACTATTAGACAAAGTCTTGATATCTGGCATCCCATGCAGCTACCTCTGCTGTTTTTCATTTTCCAACTGAGGTTTTATGACCTGTTCCTGGGACTTTCTTGCTTCCCTTGTGCTCGCCCTGCCCCCGTCATCCTTTGCTTGGGCTGTGGGTACTACAACCCAGGTTGGGGGGAGGGTACTGAGGTCCCGTGTTGAAGCCCCCAGTGCTTCCCACCTCACTCCCTCCAGCCCTCCAGGGGCCCCATCAGCTAGGTTCCTTCACAGCCTGGGCCTCCCCTGAGCCCCTGCCTCTCCCCGCCCCTGTGGTCCAGCAGGCTGGCCTGGCCTCCCACCTGACCTGCTTCCAGAGTTTCCAGGCTGGCATGCTGAGTGTGGCCTCTTGCACGGAGCTGGACACCGTGCGGCCCCTCTCTGAGAAGGCAAGTGGGGTGCAGATGCAGACGCTTTCCTCGCTCACCCTGCTGCGTGAGATGTCCCTGGATCCGGCCGTCACAGGTGACCAAGCGTGGATATGAGGACCCTCAGAGGAGCCTTGAGACCTCCTTTGGTGGGGGGCTTAAGCAGGCCTAGGCTCTATCCCTCTGTCCCTGGCTGTCTTGAACCGTTTCTGAAAATGGCTATCATCAGGAGAGTCAGTCTCTTTCTCTAGAAGTTTCTCTAGAAGTTTCTGCTGGCTCAGCTGGCTCAGGCTTGGTCTTGACCTTCTCCCAGGGTGTTTTCAGTGGAGATAGAATCTTGTGGTTCCCTGCTTTTGTGAGAGAATTCTACCTTCCATCTGATGACCTGACCATTTTGGGGGGCAAGCTGACTCAGCTTTCCTGGTTTTCTGGAAAGTCTCTGCCAACACATGAAATTCCCTGGAGCTTGACTCTCTCCTCCAATTTTGCATGGAAAGAAAGAAGCAAGGCATGCATCTGAGGGAAAAAGATAATTTTTCATGATTGAAAACTGTTTCTCTGCATAATAAAAATGCTTCTTACTGCTAACACTTGGGAAGGATTTACTTGGGCCAGGAGCTGTGCTGAGTGTTTTATGTGGATTATTTAATTTGGTTTTTATTATGAGCCCATTAGGAAGGTACTGTTATTAGTTACATTTTCAAATAAGGAACTGTGCCTCCAAGGGATAAGAGGACTTGTCTGAAGTCACATGGCTAGTGAGAGGCAGAGCCAAGACTCGAACCCCCAGCTCTGTTCTGTAGCCCTGGCCGGGAGCCCTGTGCTTCTGAGCCCAGGCTCACTGCTCCACCTTCGGGAGAACCTGGCAGGTGGGACCAGAGCCCTGCAGCTTCCCAGCATCCTCTCTGGCTCTATGGAACACTGGCTAAGATCCCAGCCTGACCTGCCTCCTGAGCTCTCCCTCAGGCACCTTGCTAGCCGTGACGGGGCATCTAGTTGTGTCTAGTCGGATCTTCACTAAGATACAAGTGGTTTTGTTTTTTTTTAAAGATTTTTTTTTATTTATTTCTTAAAGCTTTTATTTATTTATTTGACAGAGAGACAGAGAGGGAACACAAGCAGGGGGAGTGGGAGAGGGAGAAGCAGGCTCCCCACTGAGCAAGGACCCCGATGCGGGGCTCAATCCCAGGACCCCGGGATCATGACCTGAGCCAAAGGCAGATGCTTAACTGACCGAGCCACCCAGGCGCCCCTAAAGATTTATTTATTTTGAGAAAGAGACAGAAAGCGTGTGAGCAGGGGGGAGGGGAAGAGGGAGAGAGAGGGAATCTCAAGCAGATTCCATGCTGAGCACAGAGCCCCACGTGAGGCTCGATCTCATCACCCTGAGATCACGACCTGAGCCCAAACCAAGAGTTGGACGCTCAACCGACTGAGATACCCAGGCGCCCCATACATGGTTTTATTTTTATTTTTAAATTAAAAAAATTTTAATTTGTGTGCTGTACCGTTAGTCCATTTAAAGTGAACAATTCGATGGCTTCTAGTATAGTCACAGAGTCATACACCTACCATGGCAACCAATTTTGCAACGTTTTCGTGACTCCACAAATTTCACACCCGTCTGTCATCACCCCCTGTCTCCCCGAGCCCCGGACAACCACTGGATTTCCCCAATCTGGACATACCAGGTAGATAGAATCATATAGTATGTAACCTTCTAGGACTAGCTCCTTTCACTTAGTATGTTTCAAGGTTTGTCCACATTGTAGCTGGTGTCCGACCTTTTTATTTCTGATTAATCTTTGATTGAGTGGATGGACTTTTCATGTTTTCTCTCTCAATCCGAAGAGGGCTTTGGAGGTAGCCTATTTGACTATCGCTCACAGATGGGTATAAAGGTTGTTTCTTTCCCATCTTTTGCTGGTAGCAACAATGCTGCCATGATTTTCCTTGTGCATGTCCCCACCGCCACACCCCCACACCCCTTGTCGGACACATACAGAAGGAAGCATTGGTAGGGTTGGGGGCGGCTCTCATGGGACCTCCTTCTTATTCTGGCATTCCCCCATATGGTCCTCCCCATCTAGTGCTTCCCATATCAGATCCGGACGATGGAGATGTAACTCCAAGCAGTCTGTTGTACGAATGGGAGGAAACACAGTCTCAGGCTACGGTGGTCACAGTGGCCGCATCACTGAGGAAACTGTGCCTGGCTCAGACCACGAGCTTTGAGGTAAGTGCTTTCTCCAGCCCTAAGCCAGAATCTGGCCTGGGTCCCTGAGACACCCTGTTCTTTTTTGCTAAATCCTTTATGGTCTATCCTCCTAGATGTTCAGGATCAGGGCTGCTACGTACAGTTGCGCAGGTTGTGCACTGCACAGCTGTGCCTGGTTACAAAAGCAAAAGAAGGGGAAGAGATCTAGCTGGTGTGTGCCAAAACTTGTGCCCCAATACAGGTAGGAGATGAGCAAAGAGGAGGCCTTTCTTTCATCTCCTGTTGGGCTCTCAGGCTGGCATTCTGAATGCAGTAGGGATGTGGCTGAGTAACCACTTCAGACTAGGGGTCTCAAGCAGAAGACACTGGAGTTGAGACCTGGGGTGGTCTCTTTGAAATCTAGGGGGAAGGAGCTCTGAAAAGAGCTTGGAAAGGAGCAAAGTCTGGAGTCTGAGCCCTGAGGATAGGTCTGGGGAGCAGGCCGCCCAGCCTTGCTGGAGTTGGACAGTGAGGACCAGTGGGGCCGGCTCCCGCAGGGTCTCATGGTCAGGATGATTTCTAGAATGTTCCAGGCACATAGCGATCTTTGTCCCACCATCCCTACCATTCCCAGCTCTGGGTGCCACCACCAGTGACAGTTTGGACGACTTCCACCGCAGCCACGATTTCTGCCCCATCTCAGAGTTGCTGCTGACTTAGCGTGGAAGCCAGGGCTTCTCCTGAAAGGTGTGAGAGATAGGGGGATTTTTCTGACTCAGGCCCCAGTGCCTGTGTGCTGAGAAGAACAGAAAGGGGTGTTTTTCCTCTGGTCCCGTAACAGCCTGGGAGGGCTCACACTATCCTTGTTTGTTTATTCCGGATAATACCCGTTTCATTGGCTGCTTACCCAGGACCCAGGATTTGGGAAACCGAAATCGGTCATTCAGGGGATGAGCAGAACTGGGGCCCTCGGCATGGTGCCGAGTGTTCCAGGCACACCCTCGCCCTCCAAAGCTCAGCTTTCCTGGCAGCACTTGGGCGTGGGGGCTTCTCAGATACACAGGTGCCCAGACCCCGAGCCTCGATATTCTGACCTGGCAGGTGTGGGCTGGGAACTGGCATCTGGGTGCACAGCTCTGGGTGTCTCTGTTTCTCTGGCGGAGTAGGGTACAGGACGATGTTGGGAGGCCAGTGACCAGCCAGCCATAGCCCTCAGAGCCAGGAGCACCCTTAGGCTGGGATTCTTTGCACCAAAGGCCCTCCTGGGTGCCCTGCCTTGGTGAGGTGAAGCATTTCTTCGGGAGTTTGTGGAGACTGGGCCAGAAGCATCCAGGCAGGGGTGGGTTGGCCTTCATCTCCAGGGGTGGGGCTGAGATGAGCAGACCCCTGTGTCCTGCTCGGCTTCAGGAGTGCCTGGAGTGCTTGAGTGGGGACACCCACATACCTGTGAACCAAATATGCTGGGCCCCGAGGGCTTGGGGGACAGGTAGAGCAGGGAAAGAGGGGGAGGGGCAAGGAGGCTCTGGCATGGGCTGCAAGTTGAAATGATGGATGGCCTGGGAGGCCTTCCTGGGGAGGTGACCTTGAGCAGGGGTCTGAAGGACCTGCAGAGTGGGCCGTGTGGATGTAGGGTGAGAGTTGGGGGCGGGGGCAGAGCACATACACTCCAGGGCGGGAGCTGCTGCTGGGGGAGTTCAAGGCTAAGTGGCAGGGGGGCCGGTGTGGCTGGAGCCTGGTGGGGAGGCGCAAGAGGGGGCCCTTGGCAGAGCACACAGATCACTTTTTCTCGAGGTAGTGGGGAGACTTGGAGGGTATTGTGCAGAGGAGGGAGGTCACAATCTGATGTGTGTTTTAACGCTCACACACTGACCAGGCCTGGAGAACAGACTGAGGGCCAGGTGGGATGCTGGGAGCCCAGCTAAGAGGCTATTGCAGTAACGCGGGGAGACATGACATGAAGGACGGTGGGCTGGGGGGCAGGTGGGAGGTGGGGGAGAGAAGGATCAGATTCAGAAAAACACTGAGAAAATACATATTTTTCATAATATATTGAATATGTAGGGAGACTATATTGATTGTATTTATTGACTACATATTAAATATATAGTAAAATATATAGAATACACAGACTATATTATATATGTATATACTGAGTGCGTATTGCACGCGCACACAGACACTGTACATTTTGTGTACGTATGGATATATAGCGGAGACACCTGCAGCTGGGTCTTCACTGTTTCGGGAAGTGGGAGCCGGGCTCCCAGCTTGCTGATCCATGGGCCTCACCTGGGGCTTTTGCGGGAGTCAGAGAGCAGCCCAAAGGAAAGGGGCCATCCGCCTCACAAGGTGGTCCTCCGGCCAGTAAGTGACCGGGCCAGCTGTCAAGCCAGGCAGCCTGACCCCACAGCAGGGTTCCTACCTTGACACGACTTGCCCCTTGGGCCAGATCATTCTTTATTGTGGGGGTCGTCCTGTGCATTGTAGGATGTTAGCAGCACCCCTTCCCCCGTTGTGACCACCGAAAGCATCTCTAGGTGGTGCCCGGTATCCCCCTTTGAGAACAGTCGCTTTATTTGCTGAACCTCCTGACACACTGGGAAGCCCCAGGACAGGCCCGCTTCCTCTCGTCTGGCCCCCAGAGCACGCTCTGACCCCCTGCCGCAGGCCTGCCCCTTCCCTCCCGGAGATTGGCAGCACTGGCCCCAGAGGGCACAGGACGGCTGCTCTGTATTTATAGCTTGAGAAAGGAAGTGAATTGTTCCCACTGGGGACGTCCCCCGGGCTGGGGGTGAGTTGCTGAGGACCTTGTTCCTGAAAATGGCTTTTCAGGGATGCCTCAGTGCACACCAAGCAGCTCCTCGGCCCCCCGGAGGGCTGAGGGCACCCCGCTTGGTTGCCCAGGGGACCGACCTCCCCGGCTGCAGCGTGGAATGCCCTTGCCCCTCCCCATTATTGGTGGGCAGGAGACAAGATTCGTTTTTCGGTCTGGAAACAAAACCAGGAGTCTGTTCAGTCGAGAGCAAATTCCCCAGCCTGACCCTCCGCAGAGGGGCCCAGGAGCTTCGATGTGGGGGGCAGCGGGCTGCGTAGCCACGAGCATCAGTGGGCTATGCGGGGGGAGGCCCGAAGAGAAGCAGGGAGGATGCCAGGGAGAGGGCACAGCTCACGGTTACTGTCCGGTATTCTAGGAATAAGGAGCCCAAGTCTCGGGTCTTTATTAAACACCGATTGTATACAGCCAAGGGTTTGAGAGACTGTGTAGACCGTGGTGTATCAGAGCTGATGGTGGGAATCCAGCAGGCTGGTTGCTAAATGCAGCCATTATTATCGATTGGGTTAGAAATAAGTCCCGTTAGAAACAAAGGTGGTGAGTACTCAAAACCGTCGCCTGCCCGTGACCTCCACTCTCAAGGTCGTTTGCACCTGCTGTCGTGGAAATCGGATGTGCTCTGGTGCGTCCGTGCGGCTCTTCCCGAGTCTGCATGCCGTGCCAGCACACGGACAGCTGGAGAGGGGCCACGGCGGGAGTCGTGGCACCCTGGAAATCAGCAGGTGCTACAGATCAGGGCTTTCCTTTTTCTTGTGTTTTTTTGGGTGTTTTCTTTTTGTTTGTTTTGTCATTCCCCCCAAACACCCCCACGCCCCGCCAGCCCAGAAGACACTGGTTAAGGCTGTGGGTTTAGGAGCTAAGTGGCTTGGGTTCGGTTCTTGACTCAGGGCTGAGACTACTAACACCTGACTTAGGTGCTCAGAGAGTCGCGAATCTTCTCTGTTAAGTGGGGACAGTGACAGCTGCTCCCCATAGGGCGTTGTGAAGGTCAGATGGGATGATGCATGCACATGGCCTAGAATAGTGCCTGGCACACACTCTGTACAAAGTGACTGGGGTTGGAGGTGGTGGTAGTATTGTGTGTCCTTGTTCTTAGTGGATAGGCTTCTCCCTTCTCTCCCTGCTGGAGGGGAAACCGGAATGAGCTGCCGAGATCCTTCCTGCCATGCCTGGCTCTGGAAAGCTAGTCCTGATGCCAACACTTGGGGCTGGAGGCCTGCCTGGAGGAGGAGGAGCACACCCGGGTGGACACCTGCCCCCCCCCAGGTGGGAAGATGCCTGCCCAGCCAGGCACAGCGGTGTGCATCCTTGCTGGAGGACATAAGAGCATGCGTGTCTAAGCCCAGAGAATCTTGGGTTCTGCTGGGGAAAGCTGGAAGGAAACAGATCTGACCCATCCAGAAGGCAGGCAGCAGGCCTGGAATCAAGAGGCCCCAGGGTAGCTGGCCCAAGCTGGGGGGACAGAGAGTCTTTAAGGCCGACAGCAGTCAGGGCCAGCCGTGATGGTGGCAGTCACCCCCCAACAAGGGCCTGGCTTGGGTGTTCTGCACAAGGGAGCAAAGGCAGAGCTTAGGGTAGCCACCGGCTCTGCTAAGAGAAGACATGTTATGGGAATGCTGCGTGGACCCTGGGGTGGAGGCAGGCATGCTGGCAGAGAGGTGAGTGGGCTGAGCTGGCCAGTGAGGGGCCTGGTTTGCAGCCTGTGTCTTGCTGAGCCAAGCTGTGTGCATGGGAACTGGGTCCCCACCACTCACAGCACGGGAGGCCCGAGGCTAGGCACGCTGCTCCCAGCCCCAGCAGACCCCCTGGCTGGCCGGATGTGTGTGGGGGGCTCATTCCTGGCCTTGGCCAAGCCTGGGTAAAGCGTGGGGGCTGCCAGCAGAGAGCGAGGACCAAGCCATGTATCTCCTGAAACCTAGGGAGTGCGTGCTCTGAATACAGTTCTTTATTTCCTTGGGTGTATTTGGACCCTCAGCAGCTGTGCTGGTCAGGCCTGCAGACAAGGGACAGAACCTGCAAAACCGTTCTTAGCCATCTCTGCTCGTAATTCTGAAAAAACGTTCTTGTATTTCTTTTTCTTGTTTATTATATTTTTTTCACTTAAAATATTAGAAAAGATTGCCACCTCACTATATGAAATCTGCTAAGACTCCTTAGAACAACTAGATCGTGGTCATGGTGAACATTTACTGAGCTTTTATCAGAGCGTAAAGCCCACAAATGCAGATAGCATGTCTGTTTTTCTCCCCACCGTGTCCCTAGTGCAGGGCCGACACATAATAGGTACCTAATAAATGCTTGTTAAAGAATAAAAATGGCCCAGCCCATGTTCCAGGGATTCCCTGGAGAGGAGCCCAGACATGTGGCCGCATTGCATTGGGTCTCAGGACACCTTAGGTGGAAGATGCTAATGCATTTCCCACTTTCTTTGCAGTCCTGCCTGAAGGCAGGGGAATGGCTGAGATGAGCCTGGGGCTCCCCTCCTCCCCCGGGTTGCCCGGTCTCTCATGCTGCCCCCCCGCCCCCCGATTCCCAGGCCGCAGAACTGTTCCTGACGCTGGTGTCCGAGCTCCAGGGCCTCTCCCCAGATGAGCTGATGGCACTCTGGCGACAGTCTTCCTTTAAATGCCGGGACAACTGGTAAGGACCTTTCTGCGGGGGAGGGGGGGCAGGAGCTGGCTGGCGGTCCTGGGGGTGGGGGTGGGGGCTGGCTGGTCTTGACACTGTCCCATGTCCCCACTGAGGGATGGATGGTGATATCTCCTTTCCTCTCATCCCTGGGATATTGACTTGTCCTTCAGTCTGGGGATGGCTGCCAAGAAGGTGATTAAGCGGGGAGCTTGGAGGTTCCCACGGGCCGAGCCCTCTTGGGACTAAAGCTGAAGGGCCTGGCAGAATAAATACAGGCTTTGTTCTCTCCCCAGACTGGGACCCTCTTGCTGAGAGCTGGAATTAGCATTCCAATGTGCCTTGGGTACCCCTCTGCCCGTGGGTGGGGGTGCCGGCCAGGCTGGGATCCCACCACCTGGATCCTACTGATGTGGGGCCAGCAAGGGGGTGTATAGAGACCCCGGGTGCCAAGGGGGGTCTCCGAGGAGCTCTGTGAGCTCGGGGCTGTGCAGCGGGGGGAAGCGTGGGGCTCCTTCCCAAAGTCCAGCCGCTCTCCAGGCCCCTGAGATCCAGACGTCTGGGACTTTCTCAAAGGCTTTCGAAAAGATCTCTAAAGGGTTAGCAGCTCCAAAATACGAAAAGGAAGAAAAACCCCTGCAAAATGAGCATTACCAAATGTCTAACTGAATGACTGCAAAACCAAATGGCTAATGCATAGTCACCTTCTGAAGCCTTCTCTCTGTATTCTCTCATTTATTTTTATTTTTTTAAAGATTATTTATTTGAGAGAGAGAGTGTTTTGGGGGGAGGGGGAAGTGCAGAAGGAGAGAGAGAGAGAGAATCTTAGGCAGGCTTCATGCTGAGCACGGAGCCCAATGCGGGGCTTGATCTCATGACCCTGAGAGCATGACCTGAGCTGAAATCAAGAGTCGGACACCCCTGTATTCCCTCATTTAACCCCCACAAGGACCCCCGTGGGGTAGGTGGCTTTATTGTATTTCCTACTTTACGTTTGCGGAAGAAATCCAAGGCACAGAGGAGTTCGGAAACTGGCCCAAAATCACACAGCAGAGTTGGGATTTGGACCCAGGTGGTCTGGGCTTCTTCATCCAGTACCTATGGGCTTAAATAGAAGTGATGTTTGACTGAGGCACCATTTTTAATTATGTCTGGTGTAGGCAAGGGCCTGGGGTCTTCGGGAGGAACTGCCTGTTTCCACGGTGACATATACCCTGTTTGCTGTTCTGGATTTTCCTAGAAGCCCGTGTCTCCCGTGCCCATGTAGATGTTGGGAGTCAGGGAGGCGGGAGACCCATCCCAAATCTAGGAGTTTCTGACAAGATGGATCCTCTTGAAATTCTCTTGCTTCTCCTGCCGCCTCCACTTCTGGCCAGGTGTGGTTTCCCAGGGCCCACATCTATAGGGAAAAGAGAAGTTGCAAGGGTGGGAGGTGGGAAGAACAGGTAGGTTGTTACTCAGATGAAGTGACGTCTGTGTTCCCAAGGACTCCTGGGCATGTCGGGGCAGGCTCATTCATCAGCATTCCCATTTTCCAGATGAGCAAACTGAGGCCAGAGACCGTTTACAGCAGAGAGTGGGCATGTGGGTCGGGGTGGGGTGTCAGGTCCCCTGCCGTCGCGGGTGTCACTCATCAGGGTGGTGGGGGACCCTGTCCACCCACAGCTGTGCACCCTGCTGGCTCACGGTGCCTCCCATTTCTGCTGTGCCCTGGGGACCCTCCTCCCATTCGGTCACGTCCCTACTCAGAGCCACCATTGCATACAAGTTAAAAATCTTTTCTGAGCTTCTGAACCTTTCTGCAATGGCAGGGGTGCTTGCTCCTTGGTGATCGTGGCAGCTTTTTGCAAGTGGGCTGGACTCGTGTTGCACGAAGCCGCTGTTTCCTGGTGGGGGGCAGACCTGCCAGGGTTTGGACTGGGCTGCTCTTGTCCCTGTGGACCCTAAAAGCCAAGGCCCCAGGCCCGCCTTGGCCCCTTCCAAGGTGTGTGATCCTGGACACGTGCCCATCGCATTTCCTGGGGCCTCAAAGTGTTCCCCGCATGACTGGAGTCGGCCTCGACGTGAGGCCTGGAAGGCGCGCCGCAGGTGTGGGCCACCTCTGTGACATCCCTCGGTGTCTCTCGATCTCAGGCAGCCGCTGGTGGACGCCCTGCCCTCCTGTGGCACCGAGCCCTGTGTGGGCCTCATGAAGGACCTCATCGTGTCCGGGGAGGTGGAGGCGGACGAGATGGAGGCGTGGCTCTGGTCGCTGGCCCTTGTCCCACAGCCCACGGATGCCATGGTCCACACGCTGCTGGTGAGCCCCTGTTCCCCCACCCGGCCCCCCCTCATCCTTCCCCCAGTTGGCTGCTGATTGGACACAGGGGGTGACCTTCTGTCGGGGCCTTGTACCAACCCCTCCTGGTACCCGTGGGGACAGACCAGAGAGATCTTGGGTTCGAGTCTCAACAGTGTTCCCCCCCCCCCCCCAGCTGTGTGATTCTGAGCAAGTGACCTAACCTCTCTGAGCCTGTTTTCTGATCTGGAAGACGGGGATAGAACAAGTACCTCCCTCGTGGGCTGGTGGTAA
>NC_138373.1:27328132-27338670 GCF_054177405.1 Leptonychotes weddellii
GGCTGGTAGTGGGCAAGGATTTAAAGGACACCAGCAGGGAGCAGGGGTGATCCAGATTCGGATCCCAGCTCTATCCCTTACCATGATGATCTCCAGCCAGGCACTAAACTTTTCTGTGCCTCAGTTTCCCCATCATGGGGTGGGGGCAATGCGTAGGGAGACTCTGTAGATGAAGGAGTTGTGATGTGTGCCAAATGTCATGCATGCAGCAGGTGTCAATGCTGTGACCCCTTGTCAGGGATACGCGGTGAGCAGAGCCGGCAGCGTCCCTCGGCTCACAGAGCCCAGGATCTTTGTCACCTGCCTCACCTGTCCTCCAGACCAGAACTGGCACCCCTCTGGACGGGTTTGCTCATTGTCTTGTCCGGTCCACAAGGATGCACATGTGCTGGGCGCGTGCAGGGCCTGGGCTGGGGGTGCGCCCTTACTTTTTGCAGCCTGACGGGTGGGGAGAGGAAGGGATGAGGGGCCAGGGAAAAGAGGGAGGGGCGAGGGAGAGGGGTGGAGGAGGGAGATGGGAGGCAGGCAAGAGAGTATTTTAATATGCTTTTTATTGTGGAGTGATTTTAGGCGTTCAGAAGAGTTGCAAAGCTCATACAGAGTTCCTGTGTGTCCGTGGCTCAGTGTCCCCAATGTTAACATACAACGTCACCGGGGTGTATTTGTCACATCTGAGAAACTGACATTAGTATGTTGTTATTGACCAAACCCCAGCTGTTCAGATCCCGCCACTTTCCCCACAATGTCCTGTCTGTTGCACAGTCCCAACCAGGGTACCCCATTGCAGGGGGGGGGGGCGTGTTTTAAATTACACATTAAACTACACAATAAGGAGACTGTGCTAAAGTGTTCCGTTTGATGGTTTTACACCCACGCAACCACTCCTAGAAGAAGATTGGAGGACATTTCCTGCTTCCCCCCACTTTTCATGCCCCTCTCCATCCGTGACCCCAAAGGTCGCGGGGATGCTGACCTTTTTTGGCCATCACTCAGTTTTGCCTGCTCTTGACCTTCACACTGTGAACTCACGTGCCCCTGGAGTCCGGCTTCTTTCTCGCGTTTTCTCTGTGATACGCGTCAATGCTGTGCGTGCGCGTGCGTGTGCGGACTCTGTTCCATTTCTGGGCGGCGTTCTACCTCTTTGCCATTTCTTCTCTGAATGGTGTCTCTTGAAGAACTGGAGTTAGAAGGTTCTGGTTTGGGAAATGCAGCCTAGCCGTCTGTCTGAGCTAGCGCTTCACCTCCCCAGGGTGCTGTCACTTCCTGTTTTTGTTTTGTTCTCTACCAGCTTTGTGGTTTGGCCTTTTGGGGAAGGTTGGTTTGGGGCAGCATGAGTGAGCGTTCAAGTCCAGTGGAAAAGGGAAATCGGTTGTAGGAGGGTCCCAGACTTGGGGATAATTTTATCTTTTCATCTTTAAACATCAAAAAAGCGAGTGAGAACATGTTAAGCAGACTTGTTTTCACTGAAGCATAACCAAAGCTTTCCTAAGTGAGAGATTTTTGCTTTAGGAGCTGGTGTTCTGATTCCTGTGAAGTCAAGGAAGGCTGGCAGTTCGGGGCAGCCCCCGGGGCAGCCATCCACCCAACAGGGTCATTACTGTCCGGGCTGCTCCGGGAGCCCTGGCCTGAGCCTGTGAGTCCTGGTCCTGCGGGTCCCGGGGAGGTGAGCCCAGGGGCTCCAGCCGCCCAGCCTTCCCCACAGCGCTCCACCGTGCCCCTGGCTCCATCCGGGTCCCGGGAGGGCCCGAGCCCACCCCGCTTACCGTCCACAGAACTGGAGGAGGCGGGGGCCTCCAGCAGGCGGGAGCCCTCCTCCCACGTGCTTGAGTGGCTTCTCTGCACTTTTCATAACCGCCGCGCTCCCTCCCCTGTATGCAGAAAACCGGGAGGGTTTGTTTTCATTTGCCCAATCTAGAATAACGGTGGATGTGCTTTTCCAAGCCACACATCCCCTTCCTTTCGTGAAGAAAACACACACACAGAGACTCACATGCCCTGAGGACACTCACCTGAGGCCATACGGAGCCACACACACCCGCACACTGAGACGTATGGAGACATACACCCAAGACGTACGCACACATACCTGAACGTGTAGATGTCCACACCCAGACATATCATATATGTACACCCCCCCCAGAATACTCACAGGGACAAGTGGGGACATGCACCCCAGGATACATTGGGTGCACACATACACACATTAGGACACACATGTATACGCATGTATACACACAAGGCACACACTGATGTTGGCACGTGCACACACACACACTGGGACACACTCAAGCATGTGCATCCACGTGCACTGGGACACGCGCACCAGGATATACGTGTGTGCTGGGATGCACGTGCACACCCATCTGGGAATACACACGCTCACACATACCACCCAGATGAGTTCACACGCGCGAAAGTAATAGAGACTTAATTCCCAATTCTGTTCCTGCACCGCATCCCTGCCCTTGGGCTTCAGCATGCTGGCTGTGTGCGGGCACCTGCCCCGTGGCCCCAGCGCCCTGCTCGGTTTTTGCCGCCCCGCTGCAGTGAGTCAGCGGAGAGCACGTGGTGGGAGCGTTTACACCGCGGAAACTGGCAAACGCTACACGTGAGGACTCGCGTTTTCCCCTGATTGGGTGGGTGGGTGGGATGCTTGCTAACCACTTACCCTAACACCTCTGGCTATTCCACCGCGTTCTGCTCAGACGACCTCACCACCCCCACCTCGCTCTTCCAAACTGGTGACCAAGCCCAGGAGTTCTCAGCCTCAGCACTGTTGACGGTGGGAGTGGGCACTTCTCCATCGTGGGGGCTGTCCTGTGTAGTAGAGGGCCTTCGGCAGCAGCCCTGGTCTTTGCCCGCTGGAGGACTTAAAAGCATGCATGTCTAAGCCCAGAGAATCTTGGGTGTTGCTGGGGGAAGGCAGGGTGGGGGGCCCAGGCCTCTGGCTTTTTAGGAATCTGTGTGCAGCCAGGGTGGGGGCCCATCTGTACGTGGCGAGGCCTGTGAAGGACCACTCACCAGCCTTCTCGGCTCGGGTGGGGGCTGGTTTCTGTCCCCAGCCACTCCTGCAGACCTCGGGGACTAGCCCCAGCGCCTTCCTTGGTATCTCGGCCCTGGCGCACAACCTCTGTGCCTCCCTGGATGGGCCCTGTGGACACCTGCCTGGCGTCGGCTCCCTCGTGAGGATCCTGGGAGAGGCCTTGGGTGCCAACTGCACCTTCCAGGAGCCGTCGGACGCTGAGCAGGTGAGGACAAGCGGCATCCCGGGCGCAGCCCCTTGGTGGGGCATGACCCACGCAGGGGAGCCCTAGGCTGCGCGGGTGGGTGGGGCGAGCACCCCCACCAGGCCTCAAGGCCCCACCACAATCTCGTTTCAGCTCCAGCTCGTGCTGAAGGCGATTGGCAACGCAGGCCTGGCGGTCACAGCTCTGACCCCCACACTGAGCACCTGTGCATCCCAGAGGAGCTGCCCCCTTGAGGTCCGGCTGGGGGCCATCCAGGCCTTCCGGAGGGTCCCCTGCTCTGCAGACGTGAGCTCCTGAGTGTCATCGGCTGGGGTGATGATGGGGCGGCAGAGGGTCTTGAACCACCGTTTGTTAATTCCCCTCTGTTTGGTCATTCATTCATCACATGTTTACTGAGCACCTGCTACGTGCTGGGCCCTAGTGTGAATACGTGTCCAGGGCTCTGTCCTCATGGAGCCTGTGCCTGGTGGGAGGCAGATGCTTGTCCAATAAACACACAAACAAGTGTATGATTATAGACCATACAGAAGGCATCCTGTGCTGCAAACCCTCTTGTTCAGGGGGCGGCAAGCTCTGGACCACGGGCCCCATCCTCGCTTGCTGCCGGCTCATCTGTGTGTTGTCTCAGGCTGCTGTCTTGCTATCGCTGCAGAGTTGAGCAGTGGCAGGAGAGACCGTGTGGCCCACAAAGCCAGAAAAATTTACCATCTGTCCCTTCGCCAGAAAGTTTGCTGACCCTTGGACCAGTAGCTCCCCTCTCGTTGTGAGTCAAAACCAAAGTCTTTACAGCGACCGAGCAGGGCCTATGTGCTCTGACCACGGGCCCGCTTAGCACCCCACGGCTTCATCTCCTACTTCCCTCACCCCCCACTGCTCTCCAGCCACACCGACCTGCCTGTTGTTCCTCAAACACTCCAGGCCCACTTCTGCCACAGGCCCTTTGGATGTGCTGTTCCCCCTTCCTGGGATGCTCTTCCCCTGGACATCCCCAGGCTTCGCTTCTTCACTTCCTATAGGTCTTTGTTTAAAACCCACTTTCACCGTGGGGTCCTCTTTGGCTATTTCACCTGAAATTGCATCCCCACTTAATTTTTCCCTCTTTAGTATGTAGCACCTCATGTGTTCTATATTTCACATCTTATCCTTGTTTGCTGTCAGTCTTCCTGCACTAGAACGTAAGCTTCAGGTGGCTCCCGTCACCTAGCAAGCACCTAGCTCCTTGCCAGGCACATAGTAGGTGCTCAGTAAATAGTTCTGTAAGAGTGGATGTGGGTGGGTGGCTGTGCTATAAAGGAAACCAGGGCACAGGGTGAGGGAGGTGGCTTGCTTCGGGAGGGGGCCCGGGTAAGCCAAGCACTTTAGGAAATATCTCCTGTGTGTCAGGCACAGAGCTGTTTTTATAAATTTTTATTGGAATGCAGCCATACCCATCTATTTACCTTTGGGACCTGTGGAAATTGGCGAGCCTCTGGACTGGGGCTGGGGGAGGGTGGGCTTAGCGGTGGTGGCCCTACCACCTCCCACAACCCGCCCGCAGGGGAGCGTGTCGGGGAGGCCTCCTGCAGTGGAGACTTTGTGACTTTGTGAGAGCTGGCACCAGGCAGCAGGGCCACCTGCTGAGCCAGAGCAGCTCGGGGGATGTCGTGCTCCTGGGTGGAGGGGGGTGGTGGTAGATGGGCCCCAGGTGATGGCTTTCGCTCTACCCAAGCCAGCGATCCGCGCTCTCCCGTCTGTACCAAAACCCAGAGGAGGATGCTGAGATCCGCATCAATGCCTACCTGGCCCTGATGAGATGCCCTGGTGAGGAGGTGTTTGCGCAGGTGCGGCGGACCCAGGCAGCCGAGCGGTCCACCCAGGGTGAGCAGTGGCAGCTGGGGGAAGGGGTGCTGGGGCTGGCCCAGAGTCTCCTGGTGGGTGCAGGGTTTTGGGAGCATCCTCCTCCTCCGCCCCTCAGGTGCTCTCCTAACTGCTTCCTGTTCTCCTTCTCTTGCCACACCACCTGGCCAAGTGGCCTTGTGTGCCCCCACCTCACATGTATGGCAGTTGGACAACCTTGGACAAGTTGCTTGTCCTCTCTGGTCCTCCGTTTCCTCATCTCTAAAAAGGGATGGGAGTCACTGGCTTCCCTTGTAGCTCTGGACAGTTCATGACCTAGTACCTGGAAGGGAGACCCAAGACTGAGGAGGGATGGTATCTGCGAGTCACAGATCCCTTCTGGGGTCAGAGAGGTTCCTTTAAACAGGGGCCTCTGGCCATAGTTCCTAAACCTAAAAGTGAAACTTCAAAATATAAGTTCAGCTGATTTTCAAAAATCTTTTCCATGATGGACAGTGAGTTGAGTGCCTAGAGCCCAACAGCCTGGGTTCAAATCCCAGTTCAGTCACTTCCTACCTGTGTGCCTTTGGACAAGTTACAAACCTTTCTGAGCCTCTGTTTCTACATCTGTGAAGTGGGGGATGATAATACTACCTCCCTCATAAAGGGAGCATAAACTGAGTCAAAACACAAAGACTTTTAGAACATTTTAAGTGCTGTATGTGTGGCCATTTAAAGTTTCAAAGCAGACAGGAAAGTAGAAATGGAAAATTAAAGCCTACCTTCTTCTTCCCTTGGCCTTCAAATCCCATTTCCTGAAGGCATTCACTGTGAACAGTTCTCTTCTATATCCCAACAGAACTTGGAGTGTATGGTCGAGTATGTCCATGTATCTCCTAAACAGTATCAACTCAGGATCATGTTATACTTGCTGTTGTGCTCCTTGCTTTTTGCCTTTGTTGTTTCTGGGGGCTCTTTCCACATCAGGGCTTGTGGACTCCTATCACTGCTTCATGATATCCTACTAGGAGCTTGCACCATAATCCATTTTACCAGTCCCCACTGATGGGCATTTTGGTCATTTCTGGGTTTTTGCCAAGAGAAACAACCAGCAAAATGAACCTCTCTGCACATCCATCTTTGGGACCTTGTGCTCATCTAGCCATAGAATAATTTCCCAGAGGACAGATAGCCAAGTTACAGGGTGTACACATTTAAAAGTCTGTGATACTGCTGAATTACCTTCTAAAGAAATGGTACTGCTGGAAGATGCAACTGTTTGTTGGCGGTTTCAGGGATGGGATGAGATATGTGTGGGATGGGGGGAGAGGCCACTGAACCAAGCCCCATCACCAGGGGATCAGCCAAAGGGCTCAGCCTCGATGAAGGCCCTGGGGTACCAAGCCTGTGTGTTACCCAATGGGAACAAAAGCCAGACTCCACTCTGTTCCTTGGTGGATTGTTCTAGAAGCTCCCTGGTGGGCATTCTGAGAGCCTGGGACAACCAAGAGGATTCAGGGTTCCCAGTTAGACTCTAATATCCCTTGTTGGACTCTCCCATTACTGCTCTCATTTGATTTTTACTCCTCCAGAGAGCCTGAGAGGGTCCCCATCACGAATTGCATGTCATCCCTTTCCCAACCCTGAAAGATACTCAGTTCTTTGGCTTCCTCTTGACTTGTCTGCACAAACAGCCCTGGGAGATGGGCTGTTATTTCATTTTACAAATGAGGAAACTAAGCCTCAGGGAGGGAGAGTAACGAGCCTGAGGTCACGTAGCTTATGAGTGGTGGAACTGAGATTCAGACTGGGGTCTGACTGTCAAGCCAGAGCTTTTCCCACAATGCCTCCTTTTCCCTTCAGGAAGGCATGTCAGAATGCTGTGCACAGGCCAGATTTCCAAGTTCCATTAAGGAACTGCTGTTTGCCACTATTTCTGGAAAGAAAACATGGATAACTAAGCTCCTGGGAAGCCCCTGGCATGTGGAAATAGCAGGACTCAGGATAGGGGATCGGGGGCTCTTTTCTCTGGGCTGTGCCAGCTCCAGGTTCATCCTTCCCCTCCCTCCTCTTCCTTCCCCTCCCTGCTGACTATGGCGGGACTCCAGTGGGCTCCTTTGTGTGGAGTCACCTGATGCAGCTGCTGGAGACCAGCGACCCCCTGAAGCAAGCTCTCCAGGAGGCCCTCCCTGAGGACATCCTGAGTCGGGAGTTCCAGCCGGAGGCCTGGAAACACTCGTCCTATTCTGATGTCACGTTCCGCTCAGGTATGGCCATCCTGGGCAGCCGCTTTCCTGCTCTGGGGCCACAAAGCCCTGGGGACCTGGGAACTCTAACCCTTGAGGACACGTGGATCAAAGACACTCTTTCCCAAATGTCATCTCTTTATATGTAAATTGGCATTGATTCTGTTGCCTGCCTATGAATTGGAGAACTTTTTCCCCTGTGTTAGAGGGAGATTAGCACCAAGCTGAGGCTGTCACCTCCTTATCACAATGAAACAGAGCCTTGAGAAGCACCCTGTTCTAGCTTAGTCACCTAAACTACCTTGGCAGCTCCGGAGGTCTGGGGGTGGAGAGGGGTTGCTCTGGCTGCCCCCTCTCTGTGTGTCAGCAGGTGTGGGTATATTTGTGACCCTTCTGGCCTTCCCTATGCCCTTGGTGAGGCTTACGGCTGAGGCACGTGTCCTGTTGGAGAGCACACACCACATCTTGCGCTGTCTCAGACTATGGTGCCTCAGTGGCCAGACCCTGCTCTGTGAGGGGTGGGGAGTGTACTGATCCTCTCTCTCTCCTCCTAGTGTCTGGCAGCCTGGGAGCCAACCTGGAGGGGACCCTTCTCTTTTCTCCAGCCTCCTTTCTCCCCCGTTCTGCCATGACTAACCTGACCATCCACGCCCTAGGTCATGCCTTCAACCTCCTGGAGGTAAGGGGAGGGGGCTGCTGTAGCTCTTGGGGCCTCTTCTAGACTCAGGGCCAGAAATGATCCCATCCATCCATCTTTCCATGTATCGCCTCTTGTCTGTATTGATCCACTCCTCCATCTTGTTCCCCCAGCTCCTTCCATCCATCTACCAACACATCCATCTCTTTTATCTCATTCATCTCTGTACCTTCCCATTCATCTCTCCATCTGCCCTCTCACTTATCCATTCACCTATTCTCTCAGTCAGCCAGCCACCCACCCAGCCATACAGCTATATATCCCTCTACCTTCATGCGTCATCCATCCATCCCTCTCACCCATCCATTTATGTAGCCTCCCACCCATTTCCCCATCAGCCTCTCACCCCTACATCTATTCATCTGTTCTCCTAGTCATCCACACACACTGCTATGTACCCACCCACTCACGCATCTATCCGCATATCCACCCCTATATACATCTATACATCTGTCCATTCTTCCTTCCTTCCTTCCTTCCTTCCATCATCCATCCATCCATCCATCCATCCATCCACCCATCTCCTCTATCTATTCATTAATGTGCCATTATACCCCTCTCTCCATCTACCCTCTGCCACATCCATCCATCCATCCATCCATCCATCCATCCATCCATATATCCACATTTATCTACCCACCCACCTGTCATCCATTGCACAAATATCTGTTTTCTAACCTGACATGTGCCATGTGCTATGCTGGGCTCTGAGAATATGACAATCAACCAGAGAGACGTGATCTCTGCCCAGAGAGGTAGACAGATAAAAAATTAGTAAACACACGGATAAAACAATGGCAACTTTAAGTATTGTGTTCAGGAAGGTGAAGTTTGAGCTGCCACCTGAAGGACCATGAGCAGCCTAGTGAAGAGCTGTGGTCAGAGCCTTCCAGGCAGGGGCACAAGAATGTGCAAAGGTCCTGAGACAAGAAAGGACTTGATGTGTCAAAAGAGCAGAAGTAGATCAGGGAGGGCAGAGAGAAGCAGGGGCACATCATGGAAGGGTTTTAAGCTGGAGAGTGATGTGACATGATTTGAACGTTCTGGCTGTTGTGTGGAGAATGGATTGTGGGGTGCAGCAACAGAAGAGGGAATATCTGTGAGGTCCTATGTCCAGCAAACTTAAGAGTAGTGGGTTACCTTGGCGCCCTTCCATCTCCTTCCCCCAGGCCCCTGTGGCTTGTCCAAGAGAGGGTGCTCTGTGCCCTGTCCTGAGCCCTTCTAATTTTTGGAGAACAGGGAGCTTGTCCAAACATTGCCATCTGGGTGCCTGGTGATTTCTGTACAAATGCTCTTGGAGATATCTGGGAGGAACAATGGAAAGCACAATAGATGGAAAGAAGGGAAGGTGGCTGGAAGGATAAAAGGATGGATGGATGGATGGATGGACAGACGGATGGATGGACGGATGGACGGATGGATAGACGGATGGATGGATGGATAGATGGATGGATGGATGGACGGATGGACAGATGGATGGACGGATGGATAGACGGATGGATGGATGGACGGATGGACAGATGGATGGACGGATGGATGGACAGATGGATGGGTAGATGGATAGATGGATAGATGGATGGATGGACAGTTGGATGGGAAGGATCAAAGAGTGACTGAACAGATGCCTGGATGGTTGGGCAGATGGGAGGAAGGAGGGACAGAAAGGACTCATTCATTTATCCATCAAATTTTGAGAACCAACCAGGCCAGGTGTATTATTCAGGGTCTCCAGAGAAAGAGAACCAGTAACGTGTATTATATCTAGAAAGAGATTTATTGTAAGGAATTGGCTCATACAATTATGGAGACTGACAGGTTCCAAGATCTGTGGTCAGCAAGCTGGAGACCAGGAAAGCTGATGGTATAGTTTGAATCTGAGTCTGAGTCTGAAGGACTGAGAGCTAAGAGTATAGTTTCAGTCTGAGGTCTGAGACCTGGAAAGACCTGACATTTCAGTTTAGGCTGAAGGCAGGAAAAAAGGTGATGTCCCAGCTCAGAGACAGTCAGGAGGAATTACCCTGTGGTTGGGGGAGAGTCTGCCTTTTGTTTGATTCATGCCTTCGACTGATTGGATGTGGCCCACCTATATTATGGAGGGCACTTTGCCTGACTCAGTTTATTGATTTAAATGTTAGGGGCGCCTGGGTGGCTCAGACGGTTAAGCGTCTGCCTTCAGCTCAGGTCATGATCCCGGGGTCTTGGGATCGAGCCCCACGTCGGCTCCCTGCTTGGCGGGAAGCCTGCTTCTCCCTCTCCCTCTGCCTGCCACTCCCCCTGCTTGTACTCTCTCTGTGTAATAAAAAAAAATCTTAAATGTTAAATTCAGGGGTGTCAGGGTGGCTCAGTCAGTTAAGCATCAAACTCTTGATTTTGGCTCAGGTCGTGAACTCGTGGTTGTGGGATCGAGCCCCGCGTCAGGCTCTGCGCTCAGCATGGAGTCTGCTTAAGATTCTCTCTCCCTTTCCCACACCCCCCTCCCCCGCTCTCTCTCTATCTTTCTAAAATAAACAACTCTAAAAAAATGTTAAATTC
>NC_138373.1:27338770-27380921 GCF_054177405.1 Leptonychotes weddellii
CTGAGTGTGACCTAGAAGTTTTGTGCTGGTCTCTCAGAGGAAGGAGTGATAGATTTGGTCTGGGGGTGGGGAATGTGGGAAGGGAGGGATATGGGAATTCAGGGAAGACTTCCCAGAGGTGGTGACATGTGAACCAGGCCCTAAAGAATCAGTAAAGACTTTTGCTGTGCAACATTTGCCCAGCAAACGTGGAACTTGATGATCTGAAAAGGTGGTGCCCCTTTGTTTGGGCCCAGGTGGACCCTGGGGAGCCCAGAGTACCCTGCCCAAGCCTGCTGCCCCCTCCCCCTACTTTGAGTCCCCAGCTCTGCAGCTTTGGATCACCAATGGGACCGAGCTGCTCCTCAGTGAGCCCTGGCTTTTCTTCCCAGCTTGGCCTCCGGCTGGAAAATGCAGAGAAAATCGTCCACAGGCTGTTTGGCGGGAAGTCATTCTGGGGGCAGGAAGAGGAGAGAGAGGCCCAGCCAGAGAAATCCCCAGAGCCAGAAGCAGGGCCCACACCACAGGCAGCCAGCCCTGACTGTCCAGGAGAAAGGTCCAGAAAGATGAGAGACCTGCAGCAGAAGGTAAGAGGAGGGGGGTACCTGCACCCACCCTGCTCCCACCCCTCACCAGCCTGAGCTTTTGGCCTGAGGACTCAGGCATCAATCAACTCTGACCCTGCCCGCCCTCCCTCCCCCCGGTGCTCATAGAAACAAGTAGCTGGTCCAGAGCTGAATAGTCACCTGCCTTATCGTGAGAACGTATTGATCAAAGCATCACAGACAATTAGAAAAGCGTCCAAGTGCTAAGTGCATTTCCACCAACAGAACGCCTCCTTATAATCAATGCCCCGACCATTATCAGCACCCCAGAGGCCCCCTGCCCCTCCCTCTTCTAGTCTACCCACCCCAACCAAGGATGATCACTAATCTGCCTCCTAACTGCACTGATTTAGTTCTACTTTGTAAAAATCAGCTTTGTAGAGGTATGGTCTACTTTTAATAAGCAGTGTGAATTTAAAGTATACAGTTTGATAAGTTTGGACATATGTATGCACATTCATAATGATGAGCAACCACCACTTCTATCTAATTCTAAAACATTCTCATCACCCCAAAGGAGACCCTGTCCCCATTAACAGTCAGTTCCCATCCTGTCCTCCCCCAGCCCCTGGCAACCACTAATCTGCTTTGGGTCTCTCTGGATTGACCTGTTCTGGACATTTCATATAAATGGAATCAGACAACACGTGACCTGTTGTGTCCGGCGTCTCTCACTGAGCATGATGTTTTGAGACTCATCCATGTAGCGTGGATCGGTCCTCTATCCCTCTTGAGGACTGAATAACATTCCATGGTATGGATAGACTCCATTGTGTTTATCCACTCACCTGCTGATGGACATTCGTGTTGTTTCCACCTTTTGGCGAGTGTGAATGATGCTACTCGTGTCGTTTTGTTCGTGTGTGTCTGGCTTCTTTGGCTTAAATTTTGTTGGTGACGATCCATCTATGCGGCTGTCTATATTCCTGCTTTGTTCATGCTCCCTGCTGTGCAGCATTCCATGGTATGAACATACCAGAATTTCTTTGTCCGTCCTACTTTTGGTGGACTTTTGGATAATTTCCAGTTTCTGGCTTATTGCAGGTAGTCCTATGAATATTCTTGCACATGTCTTTTTGGTGAAGGCGTGTACGTGTTTCGGCTGGGCATATGCCCAGGAATGGAGTTATTGGGTCGTGGGGTCCTTGAATATCCATTCTCTGGGTGGGGAGTTCTATTTTACGTGATTATTCTTCCATTGATGGACGTTTAGGTTGTTGGCACCCTTTGACTCTTGTAAGAAGTCATTGCTATGTACATCTGAGGGGGATCAAGGAGAGTGGCAGGGCATTTGCTGACGTGTTCACACCTTTACCAATCGTCAGGTGTGAACCCATAGGCCCAAGGACACAAAGATGGTCAGGACATGGTCTGTGCCCTTAAAGCCTCTTGGGCTAGAGCTGGGGCTGGCCAGCAACGAGAATGAGGTGGTGGGCGGGGTCTGAAGACTTTTTTTTAGAATCTGCATCCTTTTTGTCTGTTATTTTCACACCTGGAATGGAGAGTCCTATCCCAAGATATATTTAGCACAAGCACAGCAATAGTGGTGACAGTGCTTGGTCTCAGTGTTGGAGGGGCAATAGGGAGTGGTGGGGACTGTGGCCGGTGGGAAATGCATGTGGCAGCCACCGTCCAGCTCTGGTTTCTTGCTGCCCCTTGTGGTGGTGGGGAAGGCAGGCCAGTACTTCTCTTTTTCGAGAAGCCAGACAATCTGGATTTTATATGTAGTCACCTAATTATTAAACATTGGAAACAAATTCAAATTTTATTGTATATTGTTTTTTTAAAAGATTTTATGTATTTATTTAACAGTGAGAGACACAGCGAGAGAGAGAACACAGGCAGGGGTGTGGGAGAGGGAGAAGCAGGCTTCCCGCGGAGCAGGGAGTCTGATGCGGGGCTTGATCCCAGGACCCTGGGACCATGACCTGAACCGAAGGCAGACGCTTAACGACTGAGCCACCCAGGTGCCCACAAATTCAAATTTTAAAAAATATGCACTGTGAGGGACTCCTGGGTGGCTCAGTTGGTGGAACCATCTGCCTTTGGCTTGGGTCCTGATCTTGGGGTCCTGGGATCCAGCCCCGTGTTGGGCTCCCCGTTCAGTGGGGAGTCTGCCTCTCCCTCTACCCCTCCCCACTGCTCGTGCTTTCTCTGTCTCTCCAATAAATAAATAAAATCTTTAAAAATACACACTGTGAAAAATACGAAGAAGGACAAATGGTCACAGACCAGAGGAGACAGGAGAGACAGGACACATTAATGCAGCGTGGTCCCTGGATTGGCTCCTGGAACAGAGGGAGAATTGGAATGGGGAAACGTGAAATCTGAATGTCTGGAGTTTTGTTAATAGTACATGTCCTTGCTGGCTTCTTTGCTTTCCCTGTGCCCTGGCCAGGAAAGATGCTGCCGATAGAGACAGAGCGAGGGGTGTGCGGGAGCTCTCTGTACCATCTTTGCAACTTTTCTGTAAATCTAAGAATATTCCCAAATAAGATGATGATGAGAACACGCACACCCACACACACTGCCCTGGGCATTTGGGCAGTAGCGTGCAGACCAAAGAAAACACATCCGTGGATTCTGCCTGAGGGCCATGAGTTTTGCAAGCCATGTTCCAGACACCAAAAGCCCTTGCCCTTGCCTTCTGCTCCCCCGGGCCCCCACCTGTGTCCAGGCACCAGACCTGCTTCTGGTCACTGGTCTGGGCTCTACCTCAGGTGGCCCAGAGGCGCACGGAGCGGCGGGCGCTGCAGTGTGAGCTGAGTGCGAAGGTGTTCGGGCACGAGCTGAGCTTCATGAACTGTGGGGTCCTGGGGAGCCACGTGACACGCCCGTCCTTGAACCTGGCCGAGCTATCAGTCAAGCTCCTGAAGGTACCTCAGGCTGGGCTCGGCCCCTCCCCACCCTGCTGGCCCCATGTTGTTTCCTTTGATGCTTTGGGGGGAAAGTACTAAAGAACGTTTCACACTTAAGACCATGGTATTTCGAGCCAGGCTGCCCAAGTTCAACCCGTGGCTCCACTTCTTACCTCCTTGGGAGCATTAACTTGTCATGGCCTTGGTTTGTGTGTCTATGAAATGGGCATGATAGCATAACAATAATGGTAGCAATAAAAGCAGCTACTTTATGGGGCTGTTGTGTTAAATGAGCTAATGCAGTAAAAATGCAACAAAGCCTTTAAAATGCACCTGGCACGTACTCAGTGCTCTGCATTGTGGGCAAGGCCCACATTCCTCCTTACCTGACTCACCCTGGATCCCTGACCTCTGACCTTTTTCCGCAGTAAACTGCCTGGGTTTGAACTCCGCTCTACCTGTTTCTACCTACGTAGGTTTGGCCAGGTGATGTCATCTGTGGGCTCCGTTTTCTCATCTAGAAACAGGGCATAATGACGCTTTCGCTTCCTCTCCAACCACCTCGGTGTGAGGATCAAATAAGGTTGTGTGTGCTCAGTGCGCGCCTGGCCCACGCCAGGGGCTGTCACCTGCGTCATGACAGTTCTCTGGCCGCAGGGGCAGGAGGTACAGGTGACCCGGAGGCTGAACCTGGCAATGCAAGAGCTCACCTTTCCCACCATATCCGGCCTTCCAGCCCGGCTGAGCCTCAATGTCTCTGCCGCCATCAGCGTCCGAGTCCGAGGGACTGCCGACTTCCAGCAGCATCTGGATTTCTCTGTGCATGGCTACATCAAGCCCAGGTAGCTGGCTGGCTTCTTGGAGCTGGAGGAGGGAGGTGGGTGGGCGGGGGCCTCCCCCTACAGAGGGCCACAGGGAGCTGGGCCGTCAGCACGGGCTGGAGGGGATTCCTGCTCTGCAGACCATCCATGGTACCGTGGTACCATCCATCCTTTGATTGAGTGTTTTTTGTGCCAAGAGACTGTGAGGAGATGCTGGGCAGCTGTGCCCACTTGACAGGTGAGAAGACTGAGGCTCAGTGAAGTGACATCCTGTGCCCAAGATGCACAGCAGTGCCAGGCAGCTGGGACTCTAGTGTCTTGCCGCGAGCCATGCTTCCCTCTGTTCCACTCGGCCTCCGAGGGGAGGGGAGGAGGGAGGGAGGGAGGACCATTTAAGATGAACGGGCTGTGACTCCTTCGTACCCGCATAACTACCGATGAGGCAGACACTCCTCATATTCCCACGAGTGGCTGAGAAAACAGGCTCCAGGCCACCCAGCGTGGGCAGAGTGGGTTCAGGGCTCCGTCCGATTCTGGAGCGGGTCCGGGGCCTGCTGGGCGACTGTCCCCCACTCAGTTGGCCAGGCTGTGGTTTCTGGGTCCGATGTGGGGAGCGTGGGCACCCTATGCTGGCTGCTCTTTGGCACGAAGACCCCGGCTGGGGCTCAGGCAGCCCCCGGTCTCAGCCCTGCCGCCCCCATCCCGGCCAGGGGACCCGAGCAGGTGGTTTCGCTGCTCCCAGCCTGTGTCTGCGTCTGTAAGTTCAGGCCGATGATGGCGAGGTCCGGATGGACCGGATGGCATGGCTGGTGCGCTGGAGGGCGTGGTCCGCGGTGACTCGGGACTGGCTCGGGCCTGCGGAGAACAGCCGGGAGCGGCCGGGGCGGTGAGCATGGGCGTGCCGTGTGTGCGGCCCCGGGCCTGCAGGCTGCAGCCAGCGCGCGGCTCTCCCCCCAGTGCCCTGCTCCAGGTCTCGGCGCAGATGGGCGCGGTGGGCGCCCTGGGCCAGGCCGGGCTGAGGTGGGTGACCGGCGTCCGTGGCACCGCCAGCCTGGATGGTGGGGTCCACGCGAGGAAGGGCCGGGACCTCAAGGTGCATCTGAACACTCCCGAGGAGGCCGTGGAGCTGCTCAGCTTCAGGTGGGCGTCCTGCACACGTGAGAGGGAGCCGGTGCGAGCGTGTGTGTACAAGCGAGGGCGGGTGCGAGCGTGGGTGTGGCCCGAGGGCTTGTGCACGTGTGTCTGTGAGTGTGTGTATCTGTGAGACATGTGCATGATCGCCCATGTGTGAGCGTGAGCTTTGTATGAGTATATGTGACCTCGTGTGTCTGTGCATATAAGTGTGTGTGTGTGTGTGTGTGTCAGTGGGGGAGTGTCTGTGACAGGGACTGTGGGGTGGCTGAGAGTTGGAGGGGGGACCTCCCGTATTCCCCAGCTCTTTACAGGGGTCCCTCTTGGTTGTTCCCAGCCTCCCAGAAAGGTGAGAGTTGGAGAATGAGTTATTTCAGATGAAATAGGAGTGAAGCCAGGCTGCCCTCAGTCACACCTGCTTTGTCTCTGTTGTCCCACCCTAGCCAGGGGCACTCTGTCCTCTTGCTGTCCTCTAGGCCCTTCTCCCAGCAGCAGCTAGTGGGGTCCTTTAAAATGTCAAATCATGTCACTCCCTGCCCCCCCCCCTCTTTAAAATCCTCTACTTGTTTCTAGGATAACCCAGGTCTTCGTGATTGTCCTTCCTCATAGGGGTCCTGCCCACCTCTCACCTGTTTCCTTCCACTACCTCCTGCCCTTCACTCACTCCCTCTCCCTCCACCCTAACCCCCTTGAACCACCCTTCTTTTTGTTCTCCTAAAGAGACCACTTTATTCCCACCACAGGACCTTTGCACCTGCTGTTCCCTCTGTCTAGAATGCTGGCTCCTTCTTATCCTTTGAGTCTCTGCACGTGTTACCCTCTGCAGAGACTCCCCCCCCCACCCCCAGGTAAAGGAGGCCTTGCCCTGTCCCCAAGACAGACCCTGTGCCACCCCCATTCAGGTTTGTCGTGGCACTTGTCACCGAGTGCTGTGGGTGAGTTCCCCAAAGGCCCGTCCTGTTCGTGGTGGAATTCGCCCTAGCACCAAACTGCGGCAGCTCAAGCCATATTTGTCCAATGAATCAATGAAAATGACTTGTCTGGGACGTTCCTCTTTTCTCACCCAGCTCTAAGCTGTATCTCGTCACCGGGGATGACGTGAGGAGCCTCAGGAATGTCCACCGCCCTTCTGAGGCCCAATCCTGTACTGACAAGAAAGGTAGGCCATGGGGTCTTTGCCTTTGCGGTCCCAGGTTGGGCGTCTGGGAGCCGAAGGGAGCAGTGCCAGCTCCAAATGCTGGAGTTGCTCTTCTGCCCTAAAAGTATTTATATTCCTTAATTCTTTGATTCTGCTTCTAGCACTTTACCCTATGAAAATAAACCAAAATCATTTTAAAATGCGCTGTGCACAAAGATGTTCACTGCATCGTTATTTACAAGGGCACAGTCATAGGTGAATGGCTCATTACATGAGCTTGCAACAGGTTGTTACATTTTCAGATGGTTGGAAAGTCATCAAAGAATATTTCATATGTGAAAAATTTGTGAAATTGATGTTACAATGGCCAGAAATAAAGTTTTATTGGCACATGGCCATGCCCATTTGTTTACCTAACGTCTTTGCCTGCTCTCGACAGTCAACAGCAGAGCTGAGTGGTTGCGACAGATCCTGTGATTAGCGAAGCCTCAGATATTTACTGTCTGGCCACGGATAGAAGAAAAATTCTCCAACTTCTAGTTTAGTGAACCCCCTGAGATATCCTGTAACTTTAAAACCCCATAGTGAAGGAGATATTTTGATAACACTAGAAAATTCTTTGATAGTAACATCGGGGGAAAGGCAACAAAATTGACACGAGGTTGGGAAGGAAATACACCAAACCGTGGTGGGTCTTGCGGGTCATTTTTTTGAGTAAGGTCGGGGAGGGGCCGCTCTCAATGAATGGACTTCTTTAGTTGGGGCACCGTCCTAAACACGTCGGACGTGTCAGTCCTCACAGCTACACCTTGAGGCAGGAACTGTTACCCATCCCAGTTTACAGATGAGCAGCACTGAGGCACAGAGAGGTTAAGCAATCTGCCCAAGGTCACACAGCTGGCAAGTGGCAGAGCTGGAATTTGGACCCAGGTGGTCTTACTCTGGAGCCTGCATTCTATACACTCATGCTTTTAAAGTCTATACCAGTGGTCCTCAAGCGGGGGTGGTTTTACCCGCCCCCCCACAGGGGCCATTTGGCCATGTGTGGAGACATTTGGGTTCTCCTAACTGTTGTTGGGGTGGCTAGTGACCTGCAGTGAGTGGAGCAGAGCGGCTCACCATCCTACAGGACGGCTCCCACCACAAAGCCTTATCCAGCCCAGAATGTCAGTGGTGCGGGGGTTGAGGGACTCTGGTCCACACTCTTCCCGCCTGGAATTCTCTGGCTCTCTGCTGACCAGAGCGGCCCACCCCGCTTTCTCCACAGCGTCCCACACCTGGGGCTGGCAGCTATGTACAGAAGTCACCTGGCCGGCCGCTGGTCAGCCCTACCTGCTCTCGGCGCCTGTGTTCGTGGCTGTGACACTGACGAAGAAGGACCGGGGCCTCCGACAGTATCTGCTGGAAGCTGCCTATACCTTCCATTCCCGGGTAGGCCCTGTGGAATGGCCCCTTCTTTCCCAGCCGAGCTGTGGGTCTCCCTAGGTCTTCTACTCCGGCATCAGCCTCATACGGATGTGGGGCTCCTCTCTGGAGCTGTTGGGCTGGGTGGGTCCTGCTGTGGTCTCCTTCCTGCCTCAGGACCCTTGCACATGCCCATCCTCTGGCTCTGGCTCTGTGACTTGTTAAGTCTGAATCAGTCTTCAAATCTCAGTTCAGGGGTCTGCTGCTCAGGGAAGCCTGCCTTGATTATCCCAAAGTGGTCATGTTCTTTTGTTACTTGCTCTAATAGGACCATGTTTTTTCCCTTTAGATCGCTTTTATGTGTTTTTGTTTTTGGGGTTTTTTGTTTTTGTTTTGTTTTGTTTTGTTTTAGAGCAGGAGAGAGAGAAGGGGTGGGGGCAGAGGGAGAGATTCTTAACCAGGCTTCATGCCCAGCATGGAGCCCGATGCAGGGCTCAATCTCACAACTCTGAGATCATGACCTGAGCCGAAATTAAGAGTCAGAGGCTTAACCGACTGAACCACCCAGGCGCCCTGATCACTCTTATGTTTGTTACTTAAAGCTGCTTGACTATCAGTCTTCCCTCCTGGTCACTCACTTCCCAGGAAGAGCTTTAGCGCCTGTGTTTCTCACTCCTATGTCCTCAGCATCTGGCACAGAACGGGCATTCGACACCCTCCTATCTGATCTCCCAGTTTCTGCTCCTCTCCTTGCCATCTGTTGTCCCCCAGCAGCCAGACAGGTCTTCCTAAATCCTAAAAGGATCTTGTCCCTCCTCTGCTCCGAGTTCTCCGGTGGCTTCTATCACTCTGAGTAGGAGCCGGACACCCTGACCTGCTGGGCTGTCCTCCCCGTCTCCTGATTCTTTACGAGGCTTACCGCTCTCCACACACTGATGTCTTTTTTTTTTAATGCCAAGCACATTGCTGCTCCAGGACCTTTGCACTGGCTGTTTCCTCTGCTTGGAACACTTTCCCAGACACCCCCTTGGCTCTCTCTCTCTCTTCCTTCGCTTTCTGAAATACCACCTCCTCAGAGGCAGCCTTCCCTGACTACCCTGTCTGACCCCTTACTCCCACTGAGTTTATTAGCAGAGTACCCATCCCCAGGTGCTATGCTATCTACAGTTGTGTCTGGTGGTTCTGTGCTTCCCCTCTAGGATGTAGGTGCCATGAGGGTTCACATATTTGTGCATCTAACGGTCAGTCGCACTCCCTGTGCCTACAACTAGCCTCGCACAGAGCAGTGAACCTTTCCTGGTGGTGTAAGAATGCTCATCAATGCAGGGTCTTAAAGGGGGCTTGTGTCTTAGGCTGTGTTTTCCTTGAAGCGGACCTGAGCTAAGGATTTGGGTAAAAGTGATTGGTTAAGAAAAGTCTCCAGGAGGGCCCAGTATAAGAGGGTGGAGAAGTTAGGATAAGGAAGGGGAAGAACTGAGTTGGGGGGGGGGTGATGTCAGGTGAAGTGGCAGCCTCTGCCTAATCCCGGGGCGGGGGTGGCCCTGGAGCATGGGTTACGTCTCAGAGTGTGGTCCCCTTGAGGCTGAGGAGCTGGGCTAGTTTTTACTCCTATGAAACACAGAGGAGGGCAATGTTCTGGAGGCCCAGGTGCCAGGTGTTACCAGCAAAGCATGCGAAGGCTGAGACATAGGCACACAGAGCTGGCTAAGGGTTCCGAGGGGGTCTCTGCAGGGTGCCCGTGGTGCGTGCCATGCCTTGCGTCTCCCCAGGCTATTTGCCAGACAAAATGTGACCCTGTAGATGTGGTCCTGAGTTGTCCTGCAGGGCTTTGCTCTTCTCCAGGTACTGCCTGAGATCTCCAGATTCCCGGTTTGGTTCTTGTCTTGTGAGGCCAAGGAGGAGCCTAAGACCTCACGTTTTTGAATGGTGGGGCTGAGGGTCTTCTCCTGGGAAGAGGGAGAACTTTTGGAGCTGATGAGGTTCTCGAGACTGAGAAGTCTGCTCTGTTTTCAGAAGGACAGCTGGCTCCCTCAGGAAGCTTTGATTCACCTTTTCATGGGCACCCCCAAGTCAGAGGTGCCCAGGGATGTTGGGGTGGACATCAGGTACAACTTGCCCCAGGGGAAGTTCCGGCTCAAGCTTCTACATCCCAAGAAGAAAATGCAGCTGGATGGTAACGGGTGTCCCCTTCATGGCCGCTGGGGCTCAGAGATAAGAAACCTGGTGGGAGGTCGTCCTGTGGGGAAGACGGGCGGAGGTTAAACCCTGGTCCTTAACTCTTGTTTTGTTCCCCAGGAAAGATTGAGACTCTTCAGAGTGCCCGGGTGGGTCACCTGGAGCTGATACTGGATGACAGGGACGTCTACTACATTAAGGTTTGTCGCACATCCTCAGGCCTCCTGTGTTGGCACCTGCCACCTTCCAGCCTCTTTCAGCCTCAGTCCCACGGTCCCTGCTTAAAATAGTCAACATCACTATTGGTGTGTTAGTGGTTCTTACCCTTCCTCCTACTGTAACATTTGTGACCTCTTGGTGCTCAGAAATGTATAAAGAAGGAAAAAGTGGGCTCGAACCTCACTACCATTTAGGTGAAAAATTGACGATATTAGTAATACAGGAGCATGCATGAAACTCAGTGGAAACGGGCAAGTTAAAGCACAGTACTCCCCGATTTTCCAGAAGAAATGGCTGTGTATGTCCCACGTAATCTGTGTTAGTACCTCGGGGCTGTTCTAACAGAGTACCCCAAATTGGGTGGCTGAAACACCAGAAATTTCTCCTGCACAGCCCTGGAGGCCAGAAGTCCCAAATCAAGGTGTTGGCAGGGGTGGTTCCTTGGGAGGCGGGGAGGGAGACACTATTGTGTGCCTCGGGCGTTCCTTGGCCTCTAGCATCTTTTCCCTGTCTTCACATTGTCTTCCTCTTTCTGGGTCCAGATTGCCTGTTTCTTTAAGGACACCAGTCATACCGGACCAGGACCCACCCTCACAACCTTGTCTTTTTTTAAGATTATTTATTTATTTATTTGACAGAGAGAGAGATAGCGAGAGCAGGAACACAAGCAGGGGGAGTGGGAGAGGGAGAAGCAGGCTCCCCGCTGAGCAAGGATCCTGATGCGGGGCTCGATCCCAGAACCCTGGGATCATGACCCAAGCCGAAGGCAGACGCTTAATGACTGAGCCATCCAGGCGCCCCCACAACCTTGTCTCGTCTTGATCATTTGCAAAGACCCTATTTCCAAATAAGGTCCCATTCATAGATACTAGGGGTTAGGTCTTCAACATCTTTTGAGGGGACATGATACAACCCATGATGCTATAGATTTGACATACCTTTTACTTTTGCGTTTTGTTTTTTGTGGGTATTTGTTTTACACGAAAAGATCACAACCTTTTCTTTGTTGGCACTTTTTTCCCTACTTGAAAATCTACCTTGACAAACTTTTTGTGACAGCACAAATTGCGAGTACAACTTAAATTTTATTGTGTTAAAAAAAATAAGTGATACGTTTAAATAATTAAGTTCAAAGGATATGAAAAGGTATAGAACCGAGTGTCCCACCCGAATAGTAGAGCACGTGGCTATTTAAATAAGGATTAAAGAGAAACACGCCATTCCCCAGTGGCACTAACCACTTGCCAAGAACGTTTCCATCCTTGCGGAAAGTTCTGTTGGTCAGCACAGATCTAGAATTGAAAACTCTCCCCCAGAGCCAACCACTGTTTGGTTTTAGTGTGTGTGACTCTTCTCAGAGGGACATTCTTAGCAGTGGAATTCCCAGAGCAAAGGGTGCATGCATTTTTCTCTTAGAAGCTACTTTTGAAGGTTCTTCACCAGGGGTCCCTGGATGGGACTCAGCGGGGCCGTTGAGGTCCCTACAATTGTGCGCAAGTTTTGTGTCTGTCTGTCCGCCCTGCTGGAGAGAGGCTTCAGACCTCCCATCTGATGTTCAACCTGGTCTGGATGAAAACGGCAGTTTTAGCCTTGCTCCCGCCAAGCAGGACATCCAGGCACGGGTGGCGTTGGGTCTGGCCTGTCCACCTGGGTCTCCGGGGGCTTCTCAGGTCTGCCTTTGAGACTCCACAGCCAGGGCTGGGATTTTGCTGCACAAACACACTCTCCACCCTCAGATCCGCTTCCTTCCCCTGGGTGGGGAGAACACCAAGTGTCTGGGGAGAGCGCCTTCCTCCTAAAGCCCCAGCTGCTTGACTCCTGAGGCTACAGATCATTGCCAAACTCCCAGGAGCCCGCCAGCCTCCTCCGGTTGTTTGCTAAATGCCCAAGTGCTAATTGCTTCCATTTTCCAGCAGACCTTCCCGCCGCTCTCCAGAGGGCTATCTGCAGCCTGCAAACATTTGCTTTTAGACACCTTCCAGTTTCAGCTGCCTCAGATGCATGACAGCAATGGGAACAGCGGGGTTCTGGAAATTTCCAAAGCCTGTTCTCAGGGGGCCATGGATAGCCTTGGGCTCAGAGGCCCACCTTCAGTCCTCTCAGCAAGCCCATATGAGATGAAGACACCCAGGCAGAGCAGCTTGGAAATACAAAGCAGCAGATCTGGGTTCAACCCAGCTCAAAGCCTGTGAGGCTTAGGAATGGCGTGCGGGAGCGTGTGGCTTTCAGTGCTTCCTCCCGGTGTGCAGGGAAGTCCCAGGCTGCCCGGGGAGCCCCGGTTTCCCATCGACCTGGCTCAATGTGACTAGTGCACTCTTCATCTGCTAAGGGGCCTGGTTTGGATGAAATATTCCATAATCATTCTCTTCACGGGCTGCACTTGGCTAACGCCAGGCAGCCTCTGATATTGACAATGTAAAACCATCACCAAGACACCCCTTAAAGTGAGAGAAGCAGGGCAGAATGGAGAGCCTACATCTGTTTTTGTGAAAAGCAGGAGGGAGCCTGAATGCACATGAACATGCACACACATACACACACACACACAGTCGTATACGTCCTTCCTTCCCCAGGTGCAGGGAAGACCAAACGTCAGGGATTCTGAGAACGCCTTCCTCTTAGAGCCCCAGCTTTCTGGAGGATGCACAAGAAGCTGGGCACAGTGGCTGCCCCTGAGGGAGATGGGGAGACTAAGGACGGGATTGAAACCTGTATTTTTCAGTGTCTTCGTTTTTTTTTTTTCAACAACTATTTATCTAGTACCTAGAGTGTGCCAGGTACTGGGAAGAGAGCTCAGTGAAAGAGACACAATTTTCTCCTCTTGGAGCTTACGCTGTAATGGGAGAGACAATAAATGAAATAAATGAGCAAATTGTACGGTGATAGGTGGGTATATGTGCTGTAGGAAAAGGAAATCTTTGAGCTGGGCACAGGGGTCTGAGGTTATGTGAGAAGGGTCTGGGGGTTGGCTTCAGTTTTAAATAGGATGGGAAAGGAAGCCTGATGGAGAGGATGTGCAGAAGAGAGCCATGGGTTCTTTGGGGGAAAGGATTTCGGGTAAAGGATGCAGCATGTGCAAAGGTCCTGAGGTGATAATTTGCCCAGAGGGTTAATAGCACAGTACTCAGGCTCATGTGTTTGGAGCAGAATAGGAGAGGGGACAGAAAGATGGGGGGATAGATCACGTAAGGCCTTCCAAAAGAGGAATCAGAAGAGAGCAAATCGTGACTGCCAAGAAACAAAGGCAAAAACGGGATTTCGAGAGTGCCTAAAATAGTGGACAGTCTGGGAATGGTGGGGTCGGTTTTACATCTTCGGGGTGAGCGCATCAGCGGGCAGTTAGCAGAGAGGTCTGTTGGATTGGTCTACAGTTGGCAGCGGCAGTCAGCGATGACAGTTGCAGTCGCTTATGGGTTCTCCAGAAAATCTCCAGCACCGTGACTTGTAGCGTGTGTTTTGGGCTGTCCGTGTGTCCTGCCTGCCAGTATCCTCCCACGGGCAGTCCCTTCGGCCAGGTCTGCACTGCTCACTTCCAGAGAAAGCCTCAGCCTTGTTGGCCTTTGCAAGGACTTTGACTTTTACCCTGAGGTAGACAAGTGTGTATGATCCTATGTGTCTCAAAGGGGTCACTCTGGTGGGGAACAGACATCAGGGCCCCGGGGGGGGAGCCGGGACAGCCGGGACGAGGATGCGGGGGTGACACAGGTGCTGATGGCCCACGTGGTCAGATCCCAGAATGTTCTGCAGAGAGAACTGGCCCAGAGCTGGCTGACGAGAGGGGCGGGGGGTGTCCTTCACATTTACATCTGAACTTATAACAGGGACTACCTACTTTGAAAAAGGTCAAGTTGAAGAAATTGGAGAAGGACCAGCCAAAAAGGCCATTAGTTAAGCTCTGTCCTCTGTCCAGTCTCCGTTCTTATGGGCAGAGCCAGGCCCGCTGGCCGAGCACCCCCACCGCCCCCAGGTGATGCTGGGGTCTTTTCAGGGCCGGAGTGACCTGTGGCCAGCAGCTGGGGGCGAGGCCCAGCGGTGTGAGGTCCAGCTGGAGGTGAAACTCGTGACAGCAGGGAGTCCTGTGGTCCTCATGGGGAACCTCAGCCAGCAGACCGGCAGCAAGTTGGCCTTCTCCGTGTCACTGAGCAACCTGCTGAGCGACCAGGCCCACCTGTCAGGTAGGAAGAGGGACCCCCTGCTGCCACTCCCTCTTTTCAGTGGGCAAGGCTACTGGAGGGGGAGGACTGAGTAGCCCACATGGAGTCTCTGTCCCCTCTACCTGGCTGTATTAACATCCCACCCCAGGGAAAAATCCAGTCTCCATATCTGTTCACAACTTCCCTTCGGTCCCCCAGAGGCTCCCCCCAACACTGACTGCCTAAGTTGCACAAGGCACAGTTTAAACCTTAAACACATCGCCTGGCCTGGGCATGGCCGGTCTGGCAAATGCCCACCCGGATGCCAGAGCTGGGGTGTGGCCCCCTAGCTATGCTCCTCGTGGGTTGTTCTGGGAGATTCCAAGGGAACGATGTCAGGGGCTGGGGCTGCTGGCCACCTGGTGTGGGCACTTTGGGTATTGTTGCGGGCCCTGTTATACCCGTGTGACCTGGCTGAATGTCCATGTGGCAGGAGCAACTTTCAGAAGGTGAGGTTTACCAGATGGCCTAGAAGGCACTCATTTCCCTTCTGTTCTATTTTGTTTTGTTCTACTTTATTTAAATGTTTTGGCCTAAACCCACAAAAGTGACTTTTGGGCCACCGACAGTGGCCACCAAGTAACACTGTGAGCACTCGGACACCAAGGTTCCTTGGCAGAGACTCGGGCACGGGTTCCACCAGGACCCCCCATCCCCGGGCCCCCTGGGCGGTTCCCATTTCCTTGCCTTGCCTGGTGCTGGGGTGGGGTGTCAGTCCCGGGGTGTGGGCCACGACCACTCCACACCTGCCCCTCTCACTGCCTACCCCCCACGCAGTGCTGCTGGAGAAGGCGGTGGAGGATGGGCTGCAGGTGGTGGCCCTGGGCGGCGAGCTCTCTGTGCCCGGTTTCGTGGGACTGCACCTCGTGGGCCTCCTACAGAGGCACAGCCGCCTCTGGACCAGCTCCCTGAGGATCAAGTACGGCCTTCTGGGTACGGCGCCGCATGCCAGGCTGGGGGCGAGGTGGGAGGGGGCAGGACCCGCAGCATCTCCAGGGCTCTGGCTCTGAGGGCCAAGGTGCCACCTTGTCACCTTGTCTTGCCCTCACCACACTCTTCCTTAGCCACTGAACACCTGCCAGTTAAAAAAAAAAAAAAAAGCTGTGTGTGTGTTTGGGGGAACATAAGCCTGTCTTTTATTTATTTATTTTTTTAAAGATTTTATTTATTTATTTGAGAGAGAATGAGAGACAGAGAGCACGAGAGGGAAGAGGGCAGAGGGAGAAGCAGACCCCCCGCTGAGCAGGGAGCCCGATGCGGGACTCGATCCCAGGACTCCAGGATCATGACCTGAGCCGAAGGCAGTCGCTTAACCAACTGAGCCACCCAGGCGCCCCATAAGCCTGTCTTTTAAAACCTCTCCCTCCATAGGTTCCAATGAGTGACATTAAGTGGAGCACATCGGAGCAGGGGTGGGGGGTGGCTGAGACCAGGCTGGATGCTCCTCTCCCTGGAATGGGGATGGAGGGCTGCTGGCCGAGGATGGGCAGGTGTCTCTGGGTTGCCCTGCACAGGTCAGGCGAGGCGGCTGGCCCAGGAGTGCAGCACCATCCAGAAGCTGCGGGCGCATAGTGGCTCAGAGGTGACCTATGAGCTGGAGCTGGACCATGAGCTCCACTGCACGCAGACCCCAGCACTCAGCCACAAGGTGGGTGCCCTGGCTGGGCAGGGGTCTGGAGAGAGCTGGGAGCTCATCCTCACAGAGAAGGGTTTGCTCAAGGTCACGTATGGGAACGGAGCTGGAATCGGAGCTTTGGTCTCAGGCTTCCGTGCGTTGGTTCCGTTGGTCTTTATTGAACACCTGCTGTATGTGTACCACTCGGGGGAGACTTGTGTGCATGGCAACAGTTGGTCTGTGCCATCCCATTGCTGGGCAGGGGCAGAGAGAGAGAGAGACAGACCAAACCAAGAGAGCCATAAGTGATGTGGGTGGTAGGGCAGAGGCTGAGCAAACAGGTCAGGCAGTCTGGTTTGGATGGGGCAATGGGGAAGTCTTCAGAAAAAAGAAATTGTAAGTGGAAAATGAAAGCATGCAACAGTTCTATTCCTATGGAAGCATGCTGCACACAGGGGGAATGGCAAGTGCAAAGGTCCTGGGACAGGAGGGAGAAATGGAAGGTCAGGATCTCGCAGTTCACCAGAGTGGCTGGCAGGGTGAGCAAAAGGGAGAAGCAAGCAGCTGTGCCTTTGTTTAATTTACTTAGTTCACGTTTGCCTCTCCCCCTGGATTCTTGCCCCCGTGAATGCAGGGTCTTCTTGATTCTTTATTCTTGGGTATCTGATGTCTGGTGCTGGGCATCATATTACTTGGTACTCGGGAAAGATGTGTTCGGTGAAGGAATAAATGAATGAGCCCATATTGCCTTGACCTGTGGTTCGGAGATAGGAGAGGGCCACAGGATGGCAGGTGTAAAACCCTGGTCCGCTTCGAGTCTATCCAGGGAGCCAGAGGCCACTGTGGGAGAGTAGGGGGCAGAGAGCCGTGGGGTTGGAGCCATTTTCCCACGGCAGCTGGCTCTTTCAGCCCCTTATTGGGGCATGGACCAGGGTGAGGCCCATGAGCCACTCGCCTCAGGCTCAGCATTTAAGGGGTACCAACAGCCCAGTCAGGTAGGTGAACCATATTCAGATGCGCTGTCCTGCAAAATCAAAATCAATGCAAAGACCATTCTCCTACAGAACTGTCTTCCCGGAGAAGCAAGCTTGCCTCCCCCAGGGTGGGTGGCCGGCAAGGAGGCCTGGGGACGGGGCAGACAAGGCTTTCTCGGGGATCTCCCTGGTGCGGTGTGTCCCCAGGTTCAGCTGCGGCACGAGGAGGGCTTGGGCTCCCTGCACTCACAACTGGAGGCCAGCTACGGGATGCGCTGGAATGAAAGCAGCAATAAGAGGAAGCTCCGCATCAGCCAGACCTTCCAGAACGACTCGGGTCCAGCCCTGAGCAATTACTTCATGGAGGTGAGCCCAACCTTGCAGAGCTTTAACTTGCATGGTGTTATGGCAGCTGAGCATCCCCCCCATCCCTGGCCCCCCACATGTCCCTTCGGGCCTTGGTTGCAAGGACGCTGCAGGCTAAAACTCAGCTTAGCGCCCTTACCCCTCTCCCACCTCTAGTCCCCGTGTCCCTGGGGGAGTCTAAGAGTCTAATACCTGCACAGCGTGCAGGGGTGGGTGGGGGAGGGACGCTCATCTGCAAGGATATTTGCAATGGGTTGTCTGCAAGGGGGCTTGGGAAGCACAGATTTCCAACTATACGTGCATTTGGGAAACGGCTTCACTTTCAGGTTTTACCGGAGGGTTATCTGTTTCTGGTAAGTAAAATATATGTGAGTGCTTAGCCACTGAATAGGCGATGGGCTCTTGTAAGGCACGCACTAAGTGTGTTTGTCTTTAAATTGTTTAAAAATTTTTTTAGTTGTGGTAAAATACATATAACCTAAAATTGACCATTTCTGCCATTTTTAGGTGTATGGTTCAGTGTCATTAGTTACATTCACAGTGTTGTGCGGCCGTCACCATCACCTGTCCCCGGAACTTTTTCATCTTGTAAGCGTGAAACTCTGTCCCCGTTCAGGAATAACCCCCTACTCCCCACTCCCCCTGACACTTGCTATTTCCTGTTGTTTTGGATGGTAGCCATGCTAATGGGGGTGAGGGAGTACCCCATTGTGGTTTTGATGGGCATTTCCCTAACGCTGAGTGATGTTGAGATCTTTTCCACACCCCTGTCGGCCATTGGTTTATCTTCTTTGGAGAAATGTCTATTTAAGTCCTCGGCCCATTTTTGAGTCAGGTTGTTTGCTTTGTTGTTACTGCATTGTTAGAGTTCTTGATACATTCTGGATATTAACTACTGATCAGATACATAGTTTGCAGATATGTTCTCTCATTCCACCCATTGCCTTTTCCATTCTTTGACAGCATCCTTTGGTCCATAAAAGTTTTACCTGTGCAGGTGGTCTGATTGGTCTCTTTTTACTTTTGTGGCCTGGGTTTTGAGTGTCCTATCTAGGAAATCCTCGCCACATCCAATAGTTTTCCCTCTGTGCTTTCTTCTAAACGTCTTCTAGTATCAGCTCTTAACATTTAGGTCTTTGATCCATTTTGAATTAGTTTTTGTGTGTGGTGTGAGGTGAGCGTCCAGCTGCATTCTCTTGCATGTGGATATCCACTGGTCCCAGCACTGTGTGTCGGACAGACTGTGCTTTCCCCCGTGGAGTGTGCTTGTCATGCTTGTGGAAAAATGACTTGATCACAAATGTGAGAGTTTATTTGGGGGGGCCCTATTCTATTCCATTGGTCTGTATGTCTGTCTGTGTGTCCCTGCCATACTGTTTTGATTACTGTAGCTTTGTGAGACCTCCAACTTTGTGCTCCTTTTCAAGATTGTTTGGGCTGTTCAGGGTCCCTTGAGATCCCATCTGAATTTTAGGACGGATTTTTCGGTTTCTGCCACACACACGAAAATGCCATTGTGATTTTAATAGGGATTGGGTTTGATCTATAGGATGCTCTGGGGAGTACTGACATCTTACCAGTATTTAGTCTTTCCATTTACGAACACAGGACATCTTTCCATGTAGTTGCATCTTTAATTTCTTCTAGTAACATTTTGTAATTTCCAGCTTGCAAGTCTTTGGCCTCCTTGGTTAACTTTATTCCCAAGTACTAAATTGCTTTTAAATACCAATACTGTCTGAATAAATTCTCCTTGTGAAAAAAAAGTCACACTTGAAATAAAGCTAAAATTCCTTTCTCAGTCTCCGTCTTCCATCCCGGCCCCCTCCTCAGTTACCTGGAAGAAAGAGCAGTTACATTCTAGGGTGCTGGGAGGGAGATCTCTTTCTGTTCCTTTGCTCTATGTGCCGGTCACAGGCACTTGGTTTTGTTTGGTGAGTCTTGCTGTGTGCATCCTTCAGCTATGGGTGTTGGAGAACTTTCTTGTTACTTTGTAGAGATCTACTCTATTCTTTTAAACTCCTGCATCGTGCTCCACCCGTAGCTATGTTCCATCTTATTTGGCCATTGCATGCTTGTGGTTTCTGGTGATGCAAGCCTGAACATCCTTGGGCACCCATCCCTGGGTACATGTGTGCCAGAGTCTCTGGGGCACACGTCATAATACATAATTTCTGGGTTTTAGAATTTGCCTATTTTTAATTTGCTGTCTTGTGACAGTTTGCCCTCCAAAATGTTCGAACCGATCACCCTTCCCTCCAGCCATGTCCACGAGGAGCAATTTCCATACTCCGGCCAATACTTGACTTTTAACATTTGAAAAACTTTGCTGATCTGGATGGAAAGGATATCTCGTTTGAATTTGCATTTCCCCGACCACTTAATAATGCTGAGCACCACCTTTTCTGTATTTTTTCTACCATTGCATTACCCTTTCTGGGGATGGCATTTTTGTATTGACATTTGAAAAAAACTAGAATTTTGACTTGATTGGTAGGAGTTCTTTATATAATTGCAGTACACGCGTTATGTTACTATTCTAAATTGTGGAAATTTCTTATTTCTGGAAAGCATCTGGTCCCAAAAATTTTAGTGAAGAGATTAAAAGAATGCTTGTTTCTGCAAGCCTTCTCAAATGTGGCAGACACCACGCTAGGTTCTGGGGAGACATGCGTAAGATACTATTTATCCTTAAGAAGCTGACAGTGAACAGAAGAGGGAAGGGCAAAGTGAGCAGTGATGAGCCACTTATTATTGCCAGGCTATGTTTCAGATGTGTTGTTTGTATTATTTCATTTAACCCTTGTGAAGTAACCATTATCCTCATTCTACCGAGGAGAAATTGCGTAAACAGACTTGTCTGGGGTCTCACAGCTATTATGTGGCAGGATTGGAATTGAAATTCCAGTAGGCTTCATTGCATACCTTAGGCTCTTAACCTCTTGGCTGGACTGGATTGTGCCAGAATTAATTGACTAGAAAATAATTTACTAAATGATTAGTCAAGAGGGGAAAAGACTTCCCAGTTCATTCTATGAGGCCAGTATCATCCTGATGCCCAGACCAGACCAGGACATCATGAGAAAAGAAAAACGAAAGACCTCTTATAAATACAGATACAAAATCCTCAAGAAAATACTACCAAACTGAATTCAGCAATATATAAATAGAATTACACAACATGACCAAAGGGGCTTTATCCCCAGAATTCAAGGTTGGTTTCACATTTGAAAATCAATCAAGGTAATATACCATATTCATGGAGTGAAGGATGGAAACCACATGATCATCTGAAGAGAGGCAGAAAAAGTATTTGGCAAAACCCCATACCCTTTCATGATAAAAACACACAATTAGCAATGGAAGAGCACTTCCTCAACCTGATAAAGGCCATCAATGAAAAATCCACCGCCAGCATCAAACTTAATGGTAAAAGCCTAACTGCTTTCCCTCTAAGATCAGGAAGAAGCTAGGATGTCTGCTCTCACCACCTCTATTCAACATTGTACTGGAGGTTTTAGCTAGGGCAGTTAGGCAAGAAAAAAAAATGAAATGCATCCAGATTGGAAAGGAAGAAGTAAAACTATTTCTGCTTACAGATGACACTGTTATATGTAGAAGACCCTAATGAATCCATGAAAAGATCTATTAGACCTAATAAATGAGTTCCTCAAAGTTGCAGCAGACAAGATAAATATACGAAAGTCAGTTGTATTTCTCTACACTAGCAATGAAAACTGTGAAAATTAAATTAAGAATTCCATTTGCAGTAGTGTCAAAAAAGGATAAATACTTCAGCACCAATGTAACAAAAGAAAGTAAAACTAATACTCTGAAAACCACAAAATGTTGTTGAAAGAAATTAAGGAAAGCTGAAATAAATGGAAAGACATCCCATGTTCTTGGATCGTAAAATGAATCTTAAGATGGCAACATTTCCTAAATTCATCTACAGATTTGATAGTCCCTATCTATGCCTATCCAAAACCACGTGATCTCTTTTTGCTGAAATTGACAAGCTGATCCTAAAATTCATATGGAATTGCAAGGGACACAGAATAGCCCAAACCACCTTGAAAAAGAAGAACAAAGTTGGAGAACTCATTCTTTCCAATTTCAAAACTTACTGCAAAGCTCTGGTAACTAAGGTAGTATGGTAGTGGTGTAAGGGTAGACATACAGACCAATGGAGTAGAATTGGGAGTCCTGAAATAAAGCCTTATATTTACAGTCGGTTGATTTTTGACAAGACTGCCAAGACCACTGAAGAGGGGAAAGAATAGTCTTTTCACCAACGAGTGCTGGTACCACTGGATATCCATGTGCAAAAAGAATGAAGTTGGACGCTTACCTAATACCATATATAAAAACTAATGCAAACCAGATCGTAGACCTAAATTGAAGAACTATAAAACTCTTGGAAGAAAACATAAAAGTGAATCTTTACAACCTTAGAATAGGCAAGGGTTTCTGAGCTTTGACACTAAAAGTGTATTAACAACAACAAAAACTGATACATTGGGATTCATCAAAATTTAAAAAGTTTATGCTTCCAAAGACTCCATCGAGAAAGAGAAGTAACCCACAGGATGGAAGAAAACATCTACAAGTTTTATGTCTGATAAGGGATTTTTTCCCCCAAATATATAGATAACTCTTACAACTCAACAAGAAAAAGACAAGGGATTTGAATAGATATTTCTTCACAAAAGGTATACACGTGGTCAATAAGCACATGGAACGATGCTCAGTGTGATTAGGGAAATCAGAATCACAGTGAGATAGTACTACAAACCCACGAGCAAGGGTAAAAACAAAAAAGACACTTAAGTGTTGGTGAGAATATGGAGATGTTAGACCTCTCGTATACTGGTTGGAATCACCAAATGGTATGACAGTATGGAAAAACAGTTTGGCGTATCTTTAAAATGTTAAGAACAGAGTTACCAAATGATGTAACAATTCTACTCCTAGGAACTAGAGAGAATTGAAAACCTGTGTTCACACAAACCTGTATGGAATAGTTATAGAGTATTATTCATAATAGCCAAAAAGGAGAAACAACACAAATGCTCTTCAACAATGAATGGATAAATAAAATAGGATTTATCCATACAATAGAATATTGTTCAGCAATAAAAAGGAATAAAGTTCTGATACATGCTATAATACACCATGCATGAATCTTGAAATCATCATGCTAAGTGAAAGAAGCCAGACGCAGAAGGCCACATATTATATGATTCCACTTATACGAAATGTCCAGAATAGGCAAATCCATAGTAACAGAAAGTAGATTCATGGTTTCCAGGGGGCAACAGGGAGCGACTGCTAATGGGTACAGGGTTTCTTTGGGAGTGGGCTGGGCAGTTCCTGATAACCAGGGAACTCAGTCCAACCCCTGGCTGTCGTGGTGAGCCAGTGGAATGTTCTAGGTTGGGAGTGGAGTCATCTGATTAGCATCTTGAGCACGGGTCTCCTCCAGTTTGTGCTGCAGGTGCCTGAGAGGCAGGTGGATTACCGTATGCAGCTCTATCACTCAAGCCTTCGCCAGCCACACGTGGAGAGCAGCACACACCTGAAGGTGCAGTACAATGGGCAGCTGCCCTTTGTGGCAGGCCTGCAGTGGAAGGACACGTCTCGAGCTACCCTGTGGAAGTGGGAAGGTGAGTGTCATCTCTAGACTCTTTGGCTAGGAGTTAAGATCTCTGGACCCCAGGCCTTTGCCCGGACTGTGCCCATTACCTGGAGTAACCTTTCCTTTGTGTTGGTCTGGATGTCAAGACTCAGACCTTTAATGTGTCCCATGACACTTACAATTATATCCTGATTCCTTCCCCTCATCAATAGAGCTCTACATGACTGTCCCTTGCCTGATTCTCCAGGCTTCTCTTACCCCAGTTTACCTGTTGCCCATTATCCTGCAGCCCCACTGGCCTCTTTTCCATTTCTCCAAACATACCTCAGGGCCTTTGCAGTTGCTGTTTCTTCTCCCCAGAACACTCTCTCACTTTTAAGAAATGGATTTGCCATAGTTTATCCTTGAATTAATTTTATTTTTATTGCAGTAATACATAGGTTGAAAAGTAAAGTAGAAACTATGAGTTGGTAATTGTTGAAGGTGGTGAGTATTACATAGGGGCTCATCATATTATGTTCTCTACTCATGTATGTACCTGAAATAATTCTTTTAAAGTTTATTTTTTAAAGCTAGTGTATAATAAATACAGTAATCCTCTGCTTCATGTCTTCCTATCCCAAGTTTTGCTTAAAACAGCAACCACTGTAAACTGTGTTAGCTCTTTCTTGTTAAGCTCTTTGGCTCTTAAAACACTGTAATTATACTGTTATTTCTTGATTTTTCTTTTTTAGGCCTTCTCCATATATTTCTAACCAGAGAGGATGAGAATTTAACTCTTAAACCCTTTTCAGATACCTATTTCCCTTCATCCCCCTAAAAGAGTTGGTCAGTGAATATTCAATATTTACTTAATTGTGACTCTGTATGTGTCCTTCATAGCTGAGATACATGGTATACTATGATTCTAACTTTATGTTTTTCCTGGAGTTATAATTGTCTTTTTCCCGTTTGACCAGTTTTCTATTTTCCTCTTTATAATTATTCCCAGAATTTTTAGTGTAAGTACAAAACTTTTCCCAGATGGTCAGACACATCAGATTATGTATCAGCTTCAATTAGTTCTTACATGTTTCTTGGAGACCTTCTTCCTGGATCCTCTGTCTTTCTGCTCCAATGTAGACCGGTTGCACAGCTTTGGTTCTGGGGCATCCCTTCCCAGTCATCCTGGAAATTCCTTCCACTTCTCTGGGTCACAGCCCTGTTTCTTGCACTCATGTCATCTTCTTTCTTGGTTTACTCTTTTGTTTTGATGGAGCACATCTTCCAGCAGCTTCCTGAGAGAAGTGTATTAGTTTCCTAGGGCTGCTTTAACAAATGACCACAAACTGAGTAGCTTAAAACAACAGAAATGTATTCTCTCACCAGTTCTAGAGACTAGAATTCTGAGTTCAAGGTGTCGTCAGGGCCATGCTCCCTCTGTAACCTGGATAGAATTCTTCCCTGCCTTTTCCTAGCTCCTGATGGTGGCCGTTGCTACTTGGGGTTCCTTGGCATATAGTGACATTGCTCTCATCTCTGTCTCTGTTGTCACTTGGCTTTCTCCTGGTATGTGTGTGTCTGTGTTTAGACTTCCCTCTTCTTTTTTTTTTTTAATTATTTATTTATGTATTTGACACAGAGAGAGAGAGGGAGACAGCGAGAGAGGGAACACAAGCAGGGGGAGTGGGAGAGGGAGAAACAGGCTTCCCGCTGAGCAGGGAGCCTGATGTGGGGCTCGATCCCAGGACCCCGGGATCACAACCGGAGCCGAAGGCAGACACTTAACCGACTGAGCCACCCAGGCGCCCCTTCCCTCTTCTTAAAAGGACACCAGTCCTCTTGGTTTTAGGGCCCACCCTACTCTAGTATGACCTCATCGTAACTACTTATATCTGTGATGACCTCATTTCCCAAATAAGGTCACATTCTGGGATATACCGGGGGGTTGGGATTTTGTATATTTTTGAGAGACACAATTCAACCCATAATGGGATGTAAACATTTTGCACCCCTGAATGTTTAAATTGTCTTCATTGTACCTGGGTAATTTGGCCAAGTAGAGAATTTTAGTTTTCCTCTTCGGATTTTGAGGACATCGCTCCAGTGTCATTTCAAATAGGATGCTATTTCTGGGCCATCATCCTTTGAATGTGCCCACTTTCTCACTCTCTGGAAGCTTTTAGGAACTTCTTTGTATTCCGAGTGTCTTCAGATCTTATTATGATGTGCCCTGGTGTACAGTGACTTTCATCCATTGTACTGGGCACTTCACTTAGACCCTTTCAACTTGGAAACGTCATTTGGGTCTGGGTAATGTGCTTGTACAGTTTCTTTGATAATCTCCTTCTTTCTGGCTTCTGGAATTCCTGTTGGTCAGATGTTGGTCCTCAGAAACTGAGCCTCTAATTTTCTTTCTTTTCTCTCCTTGGTTCCATCTCCTTATCTTTTTTTGTTCTGTTTTGAGGACCTATTTCCTTAACTCCATCTGCCAGCCCTTCTACTACATTTTAATTTTGGCTATCTTGTATTTCCAAGAGCTCTTTTTTGTTCCCAAGAGTTCTTTTCTTATAGTGTCCTGTCTGCGAACACAACTCTTCTTACTTCTCTGAGCGGATACGTTACAGAACTGGGGGACTTTGATCTGTTCTCCTTGAGTTTCTCTTAACTTTTTTTCTGAATTGCCTCAAATGTCAGACAAGACTTAGGTATGTGCTGTGTTTAAGGACTGGCCACTCAGAGCTTATTTGGAAGAAGCTCTACATGTGTTTGGGGGTACACTTTGATGGGCTTCTCTGTCGAGCAGTTGAACGGGGAGCCCTGGGGTTTGTATCTGTGGATCTTTCTTTTTCATTCTGTTCTTTCATGGAGCAGTTTTCCCATGCCTGTGGGACGTGTGCAGCGGGGCAGGGCCCTGGGCTATTCTCTTCAGCATCTCCCTGTTCTCACATGGGCAGCTCACCCTCTGTCCTCATTGTGTCTCGTTTCCCTACATCCAGGCTTCTCTGCCTCAGTTTGCCCAGACAGTAAATCTCCAGCAGGTGGGAGGTCGTCCTCCCCTTTGACAGACTCCCACTGCTTTTCATTTAGGTCTCTGCTCAATTGTCACTTTCTCATGGGAACCTTGGCTGTCCTGGGCCGATCCTCATCAACCCCCCCCTTTATTTTCCTCCATGGCACTCAGCATTTTTTACTTAGGTCTCGTTATATGTTTATTTGTTCAAGATCTGTCCCTCCTGCCATCCACTGCCTCTGGACTGCTAGTTCCATGATGGCAGGAGCTGTGCCTGCTTGTTTACTGCGCATCCCCAGTGTCCCGAGCAATACTGGCTGAATTAGTCCTTGAATGGATTAGGCTATTCATGACAAAATACGAGACCTGCTTTCAGTGAATCATGGACAGGCAAAAGGTTATATTGAATGTCACCTTTTTGATGATGGTGGTGAGAGTGATGGCTCTTCCTTTTTTTTTTTTTTTTTAAAGATTTTATTTATTTATTTGAGAGGGAGAGAGAGCACATGAGCAGGAGGGAGAAGGCAGAGGGAGAGGGAGAAGCAGACTCCCCGTGGAGCAGGGAGCCCGATGCGGGGCTCGATCCCAGGACCCTGGGATCATGACCTGAGCTGAAGGCAGATGCTTAACCCACTGAGCCACCCAAGCGCCCCAGTATTTACTCTTCTTAATGAGTGCTTCCTCTGTCCCAGTACCCAGTGAGCAGTCTTACAGTACCCATTTCATAGATGATGGCAGCACAGGCTTAAAGAGGTTACAGCTTGGAAAGTAAAGGCCATGTTCTTTATTACCTTTATTACCACATGCCTGTGCCGTCTCTCCAACTTCTTCATGCATTTTTTTTGCCCAACATGTCTCTATGAAAACTTGTCAAACCTACAGAAAAGTGCAATGGATTTTATCGTTAACACCAACATACTTTCAGCCCAAGATTCCGCCGTTAACATTTTACCCCCACATATCTACCCCCTTACCATCCGTGTTATTTGTTGGTGCAGGTCGAAGTAAGCGGTAGACCTCTGTACATTTCACGCCTTAACTAGAGTGGAATGCACTCCAGGGTACCATTTAATGAGTTTTGACAGGTGCGCACACCGGTGTCGCCCCTGTCAAGATTCAGAACATGAACAGCGTTCGGTAAAGTTCCCTCCTGTCCCATCCCAGTCATCCTCAGTTCTGAGACATGCCCACAGGGGCTGTGATGAGGCTATGGGGACCTCTTGGTATCTGCCAGTAGCTCTTTTCATATTGGTCGTACCTGCTTCTCCCTCTCTACCTCTTGCAGGAGCCTTGAACATGGATAGTCCATGGCTGATGGTCTCCGTGGCTCACAGGCTGGACTGGTCACGCCGACCCATGTTCCAGGCTGTCCTGGAGCTGACACTGGGCAAGGCCTGGACCCTCAAGAACCTGGTGATGAACGTGGCCTACAGGAAACAGGGCCTTGACAGGGAGGGCAAGATCCACATCTACACCCCGGCTACCACTTACCTCCGGGTGCGCATGCTCGGTTACGTCCTCTGCTTCCCTCCCTGCCATTGGACTCACGGCCCAGGAACCTGGTTCCCTGCCATTCAGAACTTCTTGCATGCAGAGGGAGAACAGCACCCAGGCCTGATACCAGGTCACAGATGTGGGCAGTTTGGATGGCCCAGCATTTATAGTCTTCAGAATTAGTTGCCAAGTGAATTTGGGAGAGTGGACCGCCCCACCCCCTCCATCTCAGTTTCCCGTAGTCTTGCTTAGCCGCTGATAGGTTAAAACATGAAAGCAGGTTGAAGGGGTACTCGGAAACAAGTAGACATCAGGCCTTTGCCAAAAACCAGAATGAAAACTTCAAGGTCGTAGGTCCATTTCATACCAGCTGCTGTGTGTAATTGAGTATGCTTCTTTGCACCCGTTTGATCTCTGAAGCCTAACAGTTGGGAAGAAAACCAACCTGTGAAAGATGCCCCAGGTGTCCCCCGAGGGAGCCTGGCACATAGCCTCTTCCCGTGTTAGGATGACAAGTGGGACACAGCAGGAGGTCCGGGCCTGACTTGGACCCAGAAAGAGGCAGCTCTGTGGGCCCACCTCGGGACAGCAGAGTCCCTCTGAGGCAGGGGCTGAGTGGTAGCAGGGTGGGGTCAGCCAACCAGCTCCTGCAGACACCCCAGCCAGGGGCCCGACAGTGGCCTGTCCCGGGCGGGGCGGGGGGGCGGGTGTTTGGCAGGAGAGATGGTAGCAGGTGTAGTGGGTGTCTAGATTCTGGAACTAGTTTGCAGGTGGAACCGATAGATTTGCTGACAGATTTGCTGGTGGATGGGCAGTGGGAGGGAGCGCAAGACAAGACCTGAATGGCCCCAAGGTTTTGGCCCAAACAGCTGGGTAGGAGGAGGGGCCCTTCCCTGAAACGGTAAGCTGGCGATGGGGGTCCTGTAGGTTCTGGGGGGAGACCCAAGGTCAGTGACCTATGGGACAAGGTGTTATGGAGTTCTAGTATGTGGCAGGGGCCTCAGTCATGCCTAAACCCCATTTTGACCCCATCACCTCCGCTTGGGAGGCCCTGAGCCGTGGGAACAGGGGGCGTGGCCTAGGGGTACGGCACCGTGCTATTCCTGACGGGGCTTGTGCCAGGGGCAGTGGGCTGGGGTGCACAGCCCTGCACAGAGCTGTGGTGCTCTACCTCCCCGGTTCCTTTGCCGCCCCAGGTCCCCGATCACTCCTCGGCGGGGGCTTCAGGTCCCTGTTCGGGCACCACTTGTCGACCTCAGAGACTCCCCCAGCTCTTCCCAGGGCTCTGAAGACCATAGCAATGGTGCAGGAAGAGAAGGCCACCTGTGGGTGCATGCCCCTCGGGACACGGAGACCCTGCCTGCTAATAATAGTGGCCCAGTGAGATCATTACTCCCTTTCCGAGCCGAAGAGGAGAGAGGGGGAAGGGAGTTATCTTCTCTCATAACCGATACTTCAGATTCCCTCTCTGCTCAGGGCTGAGGGATGGAGGGAAGTTTGTCCTCTTTCCTCAAGACCCTGTAGGGAACAGCAATTTCTGCCTGGACCCGTCGGGAAAGGCCTCACAGAGATGGTGTCGGAGGGGTTTTGAAGGATGAGTAGGAGTTCCCCAAGGGGGAATGGGGAGAAAGGGCATCCCAGGGGGAGGGCATAGGGTGTGCAAAGGCTTTGGTCGCCCTCCCCTGCCTCGCCGTAGGTATCCACGGTGACAACGTTGGCCCAGAGCCTCTTCCGCAGCCGGAGTGAAGTAGAATCAGCCTGGAGTGCTGCAGTGTGGAGCGAGATCCATGCAGAGAACAGCCAGGACCTTAAGATACTTCACTGCTGGTTGAAGGGCCCCCTGCAGGAGATGAACCTAACGGCCGCCTACAGGCACATGGAGCAGGTGGGTCCAGGCGGCCCATGCTGGAGGCTCTGCTGTTGAGAGACCCCCAAATCCCTCACCTGGGATGGGAAAGCATTTAGTGCTCAGCCTATGACCTTGGGCCTTCCTGAGCTTAGTTTCTTTATCTGTAAAATGGGCCCCAGCCGTATTAGCGCAGACCCTGGAGCAAAGCTCCGCCTCATGGAGCCAGAAGCCCGAGACCATTCCCCACTGGGCACCTGGGGAGGTCCAGGCATGGCGGTGCGCCCATGCGATCTTGGAGTCTGCTCTGGGGTGAGGCTGCGGTCCTGTTCAACAACCCCTTCTCAGGTGGTCACTCCCGAGGTGATGGGCGGGCAGGGGGAGCTGCCCCTTGGACCCCCGGGCACCATGTTTAAGGAGCCAGGCCCCCGCTGGGGCATCCCTCTCCATCAGTCCGGTCCTTGTTACAGCCCCAGAAGACCCACGTGTCGCTGACGGCCCTGGTGACCAGCACCAGGGGCCAGCCTCGGGGCCTGGAGTTGGAGGGCAAGCTGGAGGAGGTGATGCGGGACAGGAGCTGGTACCAGAAGCGGGGGACCTTCCTCCTCAGGTCCGTGCGGCCCCTTCCCCTTATGTGCAGCATCTGCCAGGAGGGTCTGCAGCATGGAGGGTCCTGGGGGGGCAGGGTAAGCTGTGCTACCTGGGAGGCCCACGCTGCTCCACGGGGCCCAGGCGGAGCCCAGAGCTCAGAGACAATCCGCCTGCCTCCCTCAGAAGTCCCTGCACAGCTAGCCCCCTTCCATGAGGTTGCTAAGAAATCTGGGAGCAGAGGTCTGTCCTCACCCCAGCCTGAAAGCTGCTCTGGGGAATCTTTCTAGTTCCTAGAGGCACAGCTGGTTGGAAAGGTTGTTCTTGTGGTCTGGGGGTGTAAGGGGGTGGGTGGGTGGAGGAATCAGCAGACCTAGCCTCAGCTCCAGCCTGTGTCCAGACCAGCTGCCTGGCCTTAGTCATCTTCTATAAAAACAGCAATAACCACGACGTAACAGGGGCTGTTATCTGCACAGACCTCGTTCCTTCGTTCATTTCATTTATGTTCATTGAGCACCTCCTATGTGCCGTGATGCACTTTTCTGGGAAAACAGGGAATAAAAAGGACAGAACTCCTGCCCTCAGGGAGCTTGCATTCACTGCACAGACATTATCTCCTATGATCCCAACCGTGGTTGGGATTGGGGTCGGGGGCTAGTATTTGAGCCCCCATTTCCCAGATGGGAAAACTGAGGCACAGAGAAGTCAGTGCCCAAGGCAACAGACCCCAGCTGCTGCCTGTCCTTGGGTCTCTGTTGCCAGGGGCTGGTGATGACCCCCGCCGTGCCCAGGTCACTGGGTTTTCACGAGGGCATGGCGACATGGTGAATGGACGTAGATTGGCGAGACGCAGGGCTGATGTGTGTCCTGATGTTCTCCTCCCTGTGACGGTCTTAACCCTGCAAGCTTGTGACAGGCCCAGTCTGAGCTCCTGGGGCCCAGTTGTCCCCTGACCCTGCCAGAAGCTTTAATGCCTTTGGCCCACTCTCCCCTCTCCATGCCAGGCACACCTTGCCTCTGCCCATCCCGCAGAGCCTCCTCCTGCAGGAGAGCTTCACAGCGGATAGGCAACACCAGCGATGCTCCCTGGAAACTAGGCTCGTCCTGAACGGCCAAGAGGAGACCCTGCAGACCGTAGTCCTGGGCTACCAGGCCGGACACCCCTACGTGAGTGGGCTCCGGGGCGCAGCTGGGGAGGGGCCTGGGAGCAGGGGGAGGCCCCCGTCTGCCGCTGACCCATCTCTGTATGTGTGTGCGCGTGTGTGCCCTTCCCTCCCAGGTCTGCGCAGGCCTGACCCACCCATACGACGGCAAGGCCATCCCCAGGAACGTGGAGGGGTGCGCCGTTGCTTGGAGCCAGCACGCCGTAAGTGAGCAGAGCCCGGGGACTGGGCACCCCAGTGGTCCCCGATCCAAGCTGCCATCTCCTCTGAACTGGACGAGCAGAATGCTCTCTGGCCTGGGTTTTCTGTTCCACTCTGTCCCCACTGTTCTAGCCTACCTGACGGCTAGAGGGGGCTTTCCAGTATGCCGGCAGAATCATGCCACTCCTTCTCTCTGGATGAAGACCCTGGCCGTGCCCCTCTGGTCTTACTGACCCTGCAGGCCACCTGAGACCACTCTGTCCCTTCTGCTGCCACCTTTCACTCAGCCTCCTTTTGGTTCCTCACCCAGCTCTTTCCTGCCCCAGGACCTTTGTGTGTTCTGTGCCCGGAGCTGTCCCTCCTTCAGCTTTGCCTCCTTCCCTTGTACTCACTGCTGAGGGTTCAGCTCACGCGTCCTCTCTTCCAGGAAGCTTTTCGTGGCCCCCAGACCACCTCCCATCCCCTGGTTACGTGTCCTGCACACCCCACACTTCTGTTTCTAGCACTTCCCGCAAATCTCAGTCCTATTTTGACGTGATTCTCTGACCAATCACTGTTCCCCCTGCTAGTCCATAAGATCCGTGATTGATACTGTGTCTGCATACCTCACGTCATGGCACTTTATTTCATTACACTTTGCAGATATTGCATTTTTTTTAATACAAATTGAAGGCTTGTGGCAACCCTGCATCCAGCAAGGCTGTTGGTACCATTTTTCCAACAGCATTTGCTCACTCTGTCTCCGTGTTCCATTTTGGTGACTTGGGCAATATTTCACTTTTTCATTATTATCCCATTGGTTATGGTGATCTGTGATTACAACTGGCTGAAAGCTCAGACGACGGTTAGCATTTTTTTGCAATGAGGATTCTTTAGATGAAGGTATGTACTTCTTTTCTTCAGTCGTAATGCTACTGCTTTGACGACAGTGTAAACATAACTGGTATGCGCACTGGGAAAGCAAGAATTCCATCTGACTCGCTTGTTGCCAGACTTGCTCACTGGTTTCCGGGGCGGTCTGGAACCGAACCCGTGATATCTCCAAGGTACGCCTCTGTTTACCATCGGAGCTGCAGGGCCTGGCGCATCATCATCCGCGCTCATTGAATCGTTGTCACCCCCGAGTTATTGAGAGTCTGTTGTGCAACAGGCGACAACCTTTTTCCGAGAAGGAGCAGATAGTAACGATTTTTGCCTCTGGGGGCCATGAGGTCTCTGTTGCAAGTACTCATCCGTGCCTTGGTAGCACAGACGCATTCTAGAAAACACACGTGAAGGGGCCTGACTGTCTTCTGATAAAACTTTAGCTAAGGACTGAATGCTTGTGTGCCCCCACCGCCGCTGCCAGATTCATATGTTGAAGCCCAATGTGAAGGTATAGGGAGGCAGGGTCTCTGGGAGGTGGTTAGGTCATGAGGCTGGAGCCCCCACGATGAGATTTCTGTCCACCTGGCGAGGGCGCAGGAAGGAGAGAGCCGCCTGCCAGCCAGGAAGAGGGCCTTCTCCAGAACCCAACCATGCTGGCACCCTGGTCTCGGACTTCCAGCCTCCAGAACCATGAGGAATAAATTTCGGTTGTTTAAACCACTCCGTTTATGAGACTTCTGCGAGAGCAGCCCGAACTGCAACCTTATTTACAAACACGAGGCAGGTCTGGCTCCCTGGCCGCAGCTCTCGGACCCCTGGCTTAGAAGGTGTTGGCATTAGTCTTCCTGCGACTGAAATTCATTTTTGCCCACATGCCCATAGTGAATGATTCCACAGCTCTGGGCCCCCGTTTCCTCGTCTATAAAATAGAGACAACAGTACCCATCTCTTAGGCCGTGGTTATGGGGACTGAAACATAAAGTAATAATCGTCCTCAGGTACTTGACACGCACCCACTCGGCCCTCATCCCGGACTCCTTCTGGATCCCTGGAGGAGTAAAAGCCCCGGGAGGTAACCCCATTCTCCAGCAAGCGTTATTTGAGCACCTACTATGTGTCAGGCCCTGGACGAAGAAGTTAGTGGGGGTTTCTCCCTGGTGGGAGATACAAAGGTCTGCTGAAGGAGGGTGAAGGGGGGCCAGCTGTTGAGCACTGAGACCTCTTCTTCGAGGGTCCCCATCTGCCCCACCAGTTAAACAGGGCTGTGGATGGCTCCCAGAGCTTGGTAGCCAGAGTCCTTGGAGCTCCTGAGACGAAACAAAGGACAGAATGGCAGCCCAACGCACCTGCAGAAAAACCTCCCCATGGTGTTGAGTGTTTTTTTTCAAACCGGAGATTGCAGAATGGCGCCATGGGCCAGGTCCAGCCTGCAGATGTGTTTTGTTTGGCCTGCTTCGCACTTCACATTTTTAAAAACATTGTCCACATTTAAAATCAGAAGATTCGGGGTAAAACCCAGATTTCTGCTTCTAATTAAAAAGAAATCAGAAGATTGGACACACGGGACCCAAAATCCCACCTGCGGACAAGAGGCGAGAACCAAGTCAACGGGGACCCTTGACCCCAAGTCAACGGAGTTGAATTTGGCTCTCTGTTCTTTCAAAAAACCCTGTCTTTGTTTAATGACACACATTTATTTTTCTCCTCTTGGGCTTTTATTTATTCCTCTTCCATCTTGTTTCTAAAATAAAGCCACGGATTCTTCTAAAGTTGTACACCGACGATAAAATTCCGCAGCAAGACATTTTTAACGTCCCCATCAGCACAGGTCGGAACAGATGGTGTACCCTGCTCCCGTGGGCTTGGCATGTGGGGGAGTTGCTGAGAGAATACGTGATGAACCGTGTGTGTTAGTGTCTTGTGGCTGTTATATCACAGTACCATGAACTTGGTGGCTTAAGACAATGCAACTCACCTTACGTGATCTGGAGATAAGAAATCCAAAATGGGTTTCACTTGGCTAAAATCAGGTGTTGCCAGAGTTACACTCCTTTGGGAGACTCCAGGAGAGAATCCATTTCCTTGCCTTTTCTAGCTACTAAAAGCCACCCGTTCTCTTGGGTCATGGTCCCTTTCTCCATCTTCAAACCCAGCAGGAGTAGCATCTTCTCTCTCTCTCTGACCCTTCTGCCTCCCTCTTAAAAGAACGCTTATCATTACCTTGGGCCCACCAGCTGATCCAGGATAATCTTCCCATCTGAAGATTCTTAACTGCAAAGTCCCTTTTGCCATGTAAGGTAACGTATTTATAGGTTCCAGGGATCGAGACGTGGGCATCTTTGGGAGGGAGGGTATTATCCTTCCTGCCACACTATGAATTCAACATTCTTTCACTTCAGCCTGGCTTTGGCCTTGGGGTTGCAGGCGATCACGAGTGATTCTGCACCCTTCCAGGTATTTATTGAACAGTTGCCATGTGCCAAGACCTGTGTTAAGTATGAGACATACCGCATTGAACAAAACAGACTAATACCAGGGCACTCCCTTGGAGTGAGACAGGTCCTCAGATTTGACCCCTCAAGCCCATGCCATTAACCCTACTTTAGCATCCCTGTTTGAAAGACCCACGTGCACCTGTCCCCACTTCCTGCCCTGTGTGTGGATAGTGTGGACAGCTTTAACCCATCCATCTTGGGGCCGTTTTCTTCTACCTGGTGGATTCTAAGGCTGACTTCTGCAGGTACTTGGAGATGGGAAGTCCTCTCTCTCAGTGCCACTGGTTCTTGCTCACCCAGGCTCAGAACAGGGAGGTCGAGGCCACTTTGAAAGTCAACCAGAAAGTCGTGCTGCACTTAAAGGGTCTGCACCGTGACCAATCTCAGCGTGGGGAAATCTGGCACAGCCTGGCCCTGGACGCAGCTCACGCCTCCCAGGTACCTGTCCCCAGGTTGGGCGAACACTGGTTTGCAGCCTCTGAGTGGACCTCAGCTGTTGGAGAGAGTAAGTGGTACTGTTTCTTTCCAGCTGAGGCTCCCCCAGGCCCTGCGTTTGGATGGGGACGTCGTCTTCAGACGGGGTCCCCGGGGAGCATTTGACTGCAGCCTGGACACAAGGGCCACCATCAACCACAACGTCACATCCCAGGTCAGATGGCTCAGCTCCGCCTCCTCGCTGAGGGAGGGGAGGTGTTCGGGTCAGAGGGCTGGTGTCTCTGTGCGGTGGCTGAAGAGGGGGCGGGGTGGCCTTGGCAGTGAGCGTGGGATGACTCAGGATGCATTGGCTGTTGTAATAAAAGCCTGCTTGCCTGTGAAGGTTTACTGCCCAGTCCTGTCACAGTGCAGTGCGGTTCTGTGGCTTTGCTGCCATTTGTACAGGGGGACGGGGACAGTGGGAATCATGCAGGAGGTTTTCTTGGGCCGGCCCCTTAAGGGGGGGGCAGGCCACTCCTGCTCACATTCCATTGGCCAGAACTCATTACATGACCCTACCCAGCTGCAAGGGGGGCTGGGAAATGTAGTCTTAGCAGTGTGTCCAGGAGGGAAAGAAAATGCAGCTTGGTGACCATATATAGTAGAGCTGCTATAGGTATATATTTGCTCGTTCCATACACGGATTGTGTCTCTGCCACATGCCGGGCTCTGCACTATGTACTCGGGTTGCCTGGGCGATGGTTTCTCTGTCTCCATCTCCAGGGAGCTTTCAAGTCCAAATCTTAGCTCCACTGCTGATTGACTGTGCGACCTTGGGTAAATTATTCAACCCCACTGAATATCGGTTTTCTTGCTGTGAAATGGGGATAGTGATACCAGCCTGTGAGAGCTGGGGTGGGGATTAAATGAGGTGACAGTTATAAAGCTAGTAGTCGAGTGTCCGCTTCATGGTCAGGGTCAAATAGAATGCAGCCGTGAACATGGGAGACAGGAGCAGACGCCGTGGCAGGGGACACAGGGGCACCGAGGTCCCAGAGTTATCTTCCCAGCTCCATGTCTGGGGCCTCACTTCTCACGCTTCCAAGTAACGCAGCCTGAGTAAGATTGGGGCTAAGAAGCATCACAGAAGGCGGTTTCTGGCATGTGCTCTTGGCTTGGGCTGTGGGCATACTCTGGGATGACCTGTTGCTCTTCGAGTGCCCAGCCAGCTACCTTCTGGAGTTCTGCATCTCCCTCCTCTGCTCCCTCTGACCCTCCTCCTCCACCCCCCACCCTGTCAACAGGTCTCGGTCCAGCTGAACAGATCTGACTCCCACTTGGCGTTCCTCCTCCAGCTCAGACATCCCCACAGACCAACATTTCCTCCAGACTTACAGGTACAGACGTGGTCCCTCTGGGATGACCTCAAGTTGCCTGCCAAGTGCTGTCTCCGAGCGGAGCAGACAACTTGCTGGGAGATGGGGCGGAAGGAAGGGAGGATGGAGGCCCGGGTGTGGAGTAGGGGAGGCCACACCAGGATGTTGGGCTTAGCCAGACAGCCAGCCCAAGAATCAAGAACAGATGGCAGGGAGGTTTCCAAATCCATCATTTGGAAGTGATTGTCCAGGCCAGAAGGGGTTTGAGCTCCCTGGATAGGGGGGAGGGGATAGAAGGATCACAGTTCACCCTTGAAAACGGAGAGAGGCAGAATTGTCCTCTCAACCCTCTTCTGTATTTGGGAGAAGCCGTCTGATCCTTTTTTGACCTCGGAGTGTTTTGCCCAGTGTGGGGTGGAAACACTGAAGGGTTTAACTCTACAAGGAAATAAAGGGCAGGAAAGGGGGGCCAGGCAGGAGGGCTGTGCTCTGCTGCCCCAGCGCTGGGTGCTTAGAAAACCCCACATGTTAGCTGCTTCACCGAACAAGCCTCGTGTGCTGTACACAGGAATTAGCGGACTGGGGACTTGGAGGCATAGACGGGTAGTCCCACCTGGGATGAGGCCCAGAACTTGACAGCAATTTTTAAATGCCTGCCATGTGCTCAGCCATGTGCTGGTGGCTTCGGGAACTCTAAAGGAGCCTGAGAAGAGCTTTCGATTATGGAAACTGGTCCTCCTCAGAGGCACCTGTTTTCACCGGTCAACAGCTCTGAAATCAGGATGTGTCTTCAAATTCCCACCGGTTCGTTGTTTTGTTACCAGCTTTTTCACTTTCATGGCGGGGGCGGGGGGTGTCCATAAAATCACGGTGCATCTCAGGGCCCCTGGCATCCCAGATCTGAGGGTGTGCCATCACTCTAATCGATGGTGTTAGGAGCTGATGCCTCTGGAGTGTTGACCACGTGCCAGGCTCTGTTCGCAACACTTTACGTGGCTCATCTCGTGGATGCCCCTTGACACTGCTCTGGTAGCATTCTGCAGATGAGAATCTGACACAGAGAGTGGTGACATGACTTGTACATAGTTACTGAGCGTGTAGGTGGAGGATCCCGGATGGGAGCCTGATGCCCCTGGCTGTGCTCATCACAGGGCAGATGTACTGAAAACCTGGATGCTGGGTCATCTCAAGGGCTCAGACTTTATCATCACTTTTTTAAAAAAAGATTTTGTTTATATATTTGTTTTAGAGAGAGCGAGCGCACAAGCAGGGGGAGGGGCAGAGGCAGAGGGAGAAGCAGGCTTCCCGCTGAGCAGGGAGCCCCAAGCAGGACTCCATCCCAGGAGCCCGGGATCATGACTTGAGCTGAAGGCAGATGCTTCACGGACTGAGCCACCCAGATGCCCCTATCATTACTTTTTAAAACAGCAGGACCCTTTGTTCACCTTAGCTCTGTGGGTGAAGTGGGGCTGGGGAGCTCAGCCTTGTCAGCCTCTGCCCCCCGTCTTGTAGCCCCCCGCAAAGCATCCGCTGCTGGAGCCACAGGCAGCAAGCTTTGATACGGTAGCAACTCGCCTGGCAACTATGTGTAGTCCTTCCCCTCCTCGCACGGCCAGCGCTCCAAGGAGATCAAGGCCTGTTATCCGGGCATTCTTTGTTATCAAGGAGGTGCACCCGGTTGGCTGCCCCTAGAGCCGCTGACCTTGAACGCCGAACATGTTTTTTCTACATATCCTGCCTGATGGGAATATAGAGGGAGCACAGCATCTGTACATTCCCAGGGAGAGGGGAAAGCACCTGTGGGAACGGATGCGTGTTGTCTCCCTAGCCAGATACCAGTGGTCATGAGTACGGTGTGATCGCATCGTTGTGTGGGTATCTACCCGATGTCATGACCTATAGCATTTGTGGTCCTGTTGTCTGCGCAATGGGGCCACTTGCATAATTTGTACCTAGAACCGTACCAGGCCATCCCAAATAGTATAACCCATTGGCAGAGTCTTATTTATCTGCTCCTGTATCAGTTGGAAAACTTTCTTCTTTGTGTCTTCCCAGGAGGGGGAGCCCATACACCCTGGGAACACGTGTCAGGCCAGAGATGGGCAAAGAGGGGTTTTCCTAAGCGTAGAGGCGTTTCCAAGGGCTGAGATTGGCAGTTTGGATTCACCAGGCAAGGCCCGCAGTTGCTGATTGCGGGGGTTCACGACCCACCCAGCAGGCGGTCTTATTCTGTATAGGAGCCAAGGTTTGCCCAATCAGCGAACAGGTTCCCCTGCACAATCTAAGGGGGAGAAGTACGCTGTTGAGTAGGCACCAGAAAAGGCAAGTCATGATTGTCTAACTGAACGCGTGAGATGCCACCACCCCTGGCTGAGGTTATGTTTGCCAACACAACTCGTCCCCGCTCTGGTACGCAGTGGGGTGAACCTCTGTCTAACGATGCCTCATGAGGCAATTAGGATAGCGTCCCTTTTTATATGAGGCCCGGGTTGTGTGCCTCCATTGTTTTTGGTGGAATGGGGTGGAGAAATGGGTGGTGGATAGGTCTCCTTCTGTCCCTTCTCCCATGGGACCCAAACTCCAAACCACGGTGGACTTGTCTGCCATTTCCAGGGTCATTTAATTATATCTCCCCGTGGAGGTAGATCTTGTGTCGGGGGCATTAAAGGTTACCTTGTGTCCCCACCTGCAGCAGAGAACATCCTTCCTGCATGCTGTGTCTGCTTGTATTCTAAGTCAGGTCCGTGAGTGAGGAGGGTATAGGCCCTGGGACGGTTGAAATGTACGTGGTCATTTAATGTCCACAGAGCTGTTGACCGGTGGCTTGTCCAAAGGGCCGGTGGATGGGTTTGTCATCACATCTGTTGCCACAGTGCATCCGTGCCCTGCACCAGTCCAGCTGCAGCGGGAGGGGATGGTACGGGGAAATGCCAGTGGGTGTCTTGAGCTTCGGCTCCCTCCTGCACTTCACGTCCTGCAAAGCGGGGGCCTTGGTGGCTGTCAGTGGGCGCCCCGCGAGCTGCGCACAGCTGTTCTAGGCCACCGATGGTGGCCTCACTGGGTAGCATGCTTACTGGGGCGAGCTTGCAGGCGTCCTGCATCAGTGTCCACACGCATCCGAGCAGAACGGCAGCCTCCAGAGAGAGGCAAGGGACCCATGCAGTCGACCTGCCCCCTTGCTACCTGTCCAGTGTCTCTTGGCAAAGGTCACGGTCATTCCCAGCACAGGTTGGGCGTTGTTGGCAGGTGGTTGTGATGTCTTTGTAACACAGTGGTAGACCCCCAGTTCTTAGCAGTGGCCCACCAGGACTGTTGTTCTGGATGTCTCATCTTCTCAGCGAGCCAGGTGGCGATGTCTTCTGTTGGCACATCTTCCAGGAGGTGGACGCAGGCCAACTCATTACCCTGTTGATTTCCGGCTGGGGTGTGTGCTGTGTGTGCATCTACGTGGTAAACGGTGATGTTTGTACCTCTTAGGCATCAGAGTATGTCCTTCCATATGTCGTTGCCCCAGAGTGCGTGCCCGGTCCCCGTGCCATCCTGTGCCTCCTGCTGGAGCAGCCACAGGGTCAGTCCTCTATAGGCTGCCCCGCTCTCAGCTGTCTGTGCACAGAACAGTGGGGTCAGGGGGCACCTGGCTGGCCCAGTCGGTAGAGCACATGACTCTTGATCTCTCAGGGTTGTAAGTTCGAGCCCCACGTTGGGTGTAGAGATTACTTAAAAATAAAATTGTTAAAGGGGATCCTGGGTGGCTCAACTTCTGCCTTCGACTCAGGTCACAGTCCCAGGGTCATGGGATCAAGTCCCATGTTGGGCTCCCTGCTCAGTGGGGAGTCTGCTTCTCCCTCTGCCCCTCCCCCCACCCATGTTCTTTCTCTTACTCTCTCGCTCTCTCGCAAATAAATAAATAAAACCTTTAAGAAAAATGAAATCATTAAAAAAAAAAAAAAAGGATCAGCAGGAACAGGCTCACAGAGCCGTACCATCCATGCTGCTTGAGGCTCGGCCCATTGACTACTGTGGTCCCTGCTGGAGCCTCTCTGTGGAGGGTTGGACCCATCAGGGTACCGCACATGCTCAGGGATTGGTCCGTCTCCTTCCGGCCCAGAGGACAGCACCGGCCGGGGCTCTGCTGCCTCCGTTAATGGCTGTCCTTCAGGATGACCTAAGTCACCGGGCGGCGAGTGGAGTGTTCTTCCGCACTAGGGGCTGTCTGTCAAGGTACCGCGTTGTTGCAAGTAGGCATGGTCTGGGCACTGTCTGACTCGGGCTTTTGGAGTGTGTCCCTTAGCCCATATAGGATGCAGAGTGGGAACGGTCCCTGGGATCCGCTTAGCCGCGTCTTCTCCTGCTGTGGGGCATGCTGTTCTAAAAGGCTGCACTGCAACTCAGCTCCTTTCCATAACCACGACCAGAAACCTGGTGGTACTCATCGGTGCCGTTGCTATCCTGTGACATGGTGTGACACTACGCAGGTGGCCCTGGGGGACCACTTGGAAGGTTTATCCTTGTCCCTCCTACATGAAGGCAAATTGATCTTTGTTCCCAGAAACTCCTACTTGTCAAAGGCCTTCCGATGAATTTCCTGGAAAACGAGCACTTTTGCAGGAACGCTTTTTGCCAAAGCATCAAAGTAAAACAGTAACTCTGCCAACTACCAAAGACTCAAAAAAAAGGGCCGTGGTTAAAAATCTAATGAGAGCTTCTTATCAGCCCGGTAAAGGTGAAACGTAGAAACGTTGTTTTTCTGGGCAGATTAAAAAAAAATTTGTTGACTTTTTTTTTTTTAATCAATAGCAGACCAAATATCCAAGAAAACTTTGTCTTTTTAACAGAGGGATAAATCAAATTCTAATGTTACACTGGTGCACTTTTCAAACGTACTCCTTCTATCTTAGCCCTAACCACACATAAAATTCTTTCCTGAAGATTCTCCTTCCCGAAACTTCTACAACTTTCTTTTTTCATCTAGATTTTGTCCTAAGCTTCCCTCTCTCTAAACAACCAGTGTCATTTCAGGAAAAAATTGTTTTCTTTTCCCTTAACCAAAATGTATTCTCATTCTGAAACCTTTCTTACTCATCTCCTGCCTTTCCTACAGACAGAGTGTGGCTTTCCTTATTATTTCCAGCAGTCTGTATTTTAAAGAGCCTCCCCCCTCTCTTTTTTCTTCAGTCTCTGCAGGCGATGTTTTGGTTATTTCCTGGGGTGTTCATATTATAAAGACATGACAAGATTTACAACTTTAAGGGACAGAGAAAGGATGCTAGTTTTTCTCCTAAGAGTTAGGAGGATAATTGCTATTTAACATTTTTCTTTGTAGTAGGGGTTAGAAAACATGGAAAATTTTGTCTGTTTCCTCATCAGTTATCACTAGATTGATTGGCTGATTTATCGCTTTTTAGAGATTCTACCTCTTAGTGTCCTAATCAGGCTTTATTACAAGTTCCTGGATCTTTTTTTTTCTTTTCCAAGTTTGTATTTAAATTTCAGTTAAAATTCAGTGTAATGTTAGTTTCAGGTGTACAACATAGTGATTTAATAATTCCACATAACCCAGGGCTCATCACAAGTGCGCTCCTTAATCCCCATCACCTGT
>NC_138373.1:27381421-27425641 GCF_054177405.1 Leptonychotes weddellii
CAGCCAGGACACCCAGAGACGCAGCCGGGGCTGGGACATGAGCGTCCTCCTCCACCAAGCAGTCCTCAGCGCCCCCCTGGCCATTCAGCTGCAGCTGTCCAGCAAGGTGGCCCCAGCCAGGTGAGGGTCCCCAGGGGCTGTGCGGGGCGGGGGAAGGGCCTCCAAGGGCAGAGGGCTCGTGTCCTGGGAGATGGGAAATCTTCGTTCAGAGAGGTGCCCTTTTCCAAGACTCGGGGACCAGGTCTAAATCACCCCTACTCTGGCCGTTCTTGATTTTAAGCCATTGAGGGAAAGGAAGAAGGAGGCATTCAGTTTTCCTCGTCATTCTTTTTTCTTTTCTTTCTTAGTAATGACTGCATTCGTTGTAGATGACTTGAAAGATGACAATAAAGTATAAAGCATAAAACAGGAGTCTCTAGAGATAGTCACGGGGAGTAAGTTGGTACAGTCCTTCACCTCGGACTGTATCTTCACATGGGGGTTTATCCCCTACGATATGGCCATCAGGGTCCTGGGCCATGGAGCCAGCTGCCCGGGTTCAAACCCCAGCTCAGCCTCTGGGACTTTGGGCCAGCCACTGTGCCCTCCTGTGCCTGAGTCTCTCCCCCTGCTTCTTGGGGTTGTCCTCGGGTTCCTGGAGCAGCACACGTGCATGCCCCACCAGGGCCTGGCCAGCGAGGATGTTCACTGCCTAGCTGCCATTGTCACTGGCCCTCGGAGTATGACTCATTCTGGCACAGGTCAGATCTCCCTTGAATGTTAGTGCCCTGTTTCCCGCGGAGTCCCAGCATTGGCTTTTGTGAATTTGAGGAGACCCAAGGCTCTGGGTATGGTTCTAGATAACCCTGTCCCCAGAATTACCACCTAGAGCTGTCCATCCACGGATTCATCCATCTGTCCAAATGTCCAGCATTGTCTCCATTCTTTCAAGGGTTTGAGGCAGATTATAAAAACCTGTATTGTTCTAGGTCAGGAATTGACAACCTTTCAGGCAAAGGGCCAGTTTGTAAGTATTTTTGAATCCATGGGCCATACAGTCTCGGTGGCAACGACTCTGCTGTTGTAGCCCAGAGACACCTGAGATGACATGCACGTGAATGGGCGTGGCTGTCTCAATAAAACTTTATTTACAAAACAGGCAGTGGGCTGATTTTGGCCCACAGATGTATAGGTTGCCAACTTTTGTTCTAGATTTTTCAAAACACATGAGGAAATGAGCGTGAAGGGAAAAGAAAAATGGGGAAAATAGGAAGGTGCTCAAAGTGGCTTTAGGAAACAAAATGCATGTCATGAGGTCCTGTACATTTTTTAAAGCTCAGCTTAAAATTTGGCTCTGAGGCTCCTAGTAGTCAATGAAAAAAGAGAAACCAACCAGTGGCGTTATTTTCAAAGGCTATGGGGAAACACATACACACTCACACCTGTGTGAGTATGCACCAAAGAAGGCATGGCTGATCTTGTTTCTGGTGTTGATCCTCAAGGGAGGTGTCTCCCATGGTGTCCTATGAAGAACATCTGGGTGGATGATAGGGACCATGTCCTCTTCCCCAATTCTCCAGGACGTTTAATACCAGCCTTGTTGAAGCTCTTTATTTTCTCATCGCTCATCATCATATGATGCATTGATAACTTATCAGCAATATCCACTCAATCAGTGGTTCTGTTTTATCCCCCACTTTACAGAAGAAGAAACTAGGGCTCAGAGAGCTTATGTCCTTGTCCAAGGCCACAGTTAGTGAGTAGCAGCACTGGGATTCAAACCCAAGTTTGGCTGACCCCAAAGCCCATGATCTTAACCCCTATTACACTGCATCCCTGTGGGCTGAGAGCCAGTAAAAGCAGTCCTATGATGGGTCTGGACAGTGGGGTTCAGGGACCCACCTCCTGTCTGTGGGGATAAGTTTGTACCTTATCCCCATCACGTTCCTTCCTAGGGTTTGGCTGTTTTATAAGGTGCTGGTGGACCAGAACACAGCACAGCTTCTCCTCAAGGCTTCCATGGAGAAGAGGGGAGGCCAGGTCCTGACCCTGCAGTGCCAAGTCCAGCACACGGTGGCTTGTTGGACAGCTGTGCCCCGCCTCCTGACCCTCAAGGGCATGCTGAAGCAGAAGGAGACACTCAGAGAGGGTGAGCCTGGGGAACACCACAGGGCAGGGGCAGTGGGGTTCTTGGGCAAGCATTTTCTGTGGAACCACAGAGTAGATTAAATCCTGCATGGTTTCAAGTCCACTGATAGTCTGTTTCAGTATCTCACACATTGATGATACCTCTTTGTCAGAAACAAATACCCGTTCTGACAAAGTGAATCTTCTAACAAAACACCAAACCGGCTTCTTATGCAAGACTTGTCAGAGCCTTTAATGTACTAATGGATATTGGAAAAACCCAGGAGGAAGAGTTAGAGGCAGTGTTTCCCAAGCATATTTTTTCTAATACTTTTAATTCTGACGTAATTTCAGACTTAGAGAAAAGTAGCAAGAACTTTACAAAGAATCCCATGGGCCCAGCTCCATCACTTACTGACATTTTACCCCATTGCTTTATCATTCTTCTTCCTTATCTCTTTCTGTCTCTATATATACACATATATGTGTGTATGTACTATTTTTATTTGTGTATGAAAATACATTTTATTCCTGAACTGTGTTTTCCTAAGTTGCAGACATGATAGTTCTTCACCCCTAAATAGTGCAGTATTTATTTCTTAAAAATAAAGATAACTCTCGGGGTGCCTGGGTGGCTCAGTCGCTTAAGCATCTGGCTTCAGCTCAGGTCATGATCTCAGGGGTCGAGCCTTGAGTCTGGCTGTCCACTCAGCGGGGAGCCTGCTTCTCCCTCTCCCTCTGCCGCTCCCCTGGCTCATGCTCTCTCTCTCTCTGTCAAGTAAAGAAATAAAATCTTTAAAAATAAAATAAAAGATATTTTCCTACATTCTACAGTGCAGCTATCAAAATCAGAAAATTGAGAGTATTTCTTTCCCTTTCATGATATTTACTTTTTGAAGAGTACGGGGCAGTCATTTTGTAGACCATCCCTTATTTGGGGGTTGGTCTCATGCTTCCTCATGACTACTTTCAAGGAAGCCAAAGTAGTAAGGCACCATCAAATTCAGAGGTACCTGAGGTCAGTACATCCCAGTATTGGTGATATTAGCTTTGATCACTTGATTAACACAGTGTCTGCTGGATTTCTCCCCTGTTTTTTTTTTTTTCCTTCATATTTTGACCTCAAAAAACAGGTTGAAGAGCATTTCCTCCTCTTTTATTTTCCAAGAGTTTGTGTAAGATTGGTGCTCATGTTCCCTTAAGTGTCTGATGGACTCTACCCGCAAAGCCACCTGGAGTGCTCTTTGTGGAAAAGTTTTTTGGAACGTGCATTGATATAGAGGTATTGAGGTTTTCTATTTCATCATGTGTCAGTTCGTAAGTTAAACTTTTCAGGGTATTTGTTCATTTCAACTAAGTTGTCAAATTTATTGGCATAAAGTTGTTCATTATATCTGTTATATCCTTTTAATGTATATGGGATCTATAGTGCTGGCCTGCTCTCCTTCCTGATAGTTGTTACTTTGTGCTTCTCTCTGTTCCTTTGGTCTAGTTAGGATTTCATCAGTTTTATTGATCTTGTCAGCCAGCATTGGGTTTTGTTTTCTCTCTAGTTGTCTCTTTCCAATTTCTTTGGTTCCAGCTCTTATCTCTGTTATTTCCTTTCTTACCCTTAATTTGGATTTACTCTAGTTTATTAAAGTGGACCTTCAAGCCGTTGATTTTTAGACCTTTTTTCTTTCCTAATATAAGCATATAAAACTGTATATTTGCCTCTCAGTATTCTGTGAACTGCTTCCCACAAATTTGGATGTCGTGTTATTTCCATTACTATTTATTTTGAAATATTTTTGGATTTCTCTTGTGATTTCTTCTTTGACCCATGGGTTATTTAGAAGTATATTGCTTAATTTCCAAATATTTGAAAATTTTCTAGATAGCTTCTTGATATTTATTCTCATTGTGGTCAGAGGGTCAGTCTTTTAAATTTTGTTGTGACTTGTTTTACAAGCCAGTATATAGTCTATCTGTGAACATATGTTATGCATTGAAAAAGAATTTGTATTCTGCTGTTGTTGGGTGTAATGTTCTATAAAGGTCAGTTAGGTCAAGTGTTTGGTTGTGCTGTCCTGATATATATCCTTAGTGATTTTCTTTTTGTCTTGTAATTGTAGTAGTTAATGAGAGAGGGGTATTAACCTCTCCAGCTGTGATTGTGGATGTCTCTATTTCTTCCTTTCATTCTGTCCATTTTTGCTTCATGTATGTTGACAAGCTGGTATTAGGTATATGAGCATTTATGATTGTTACACTTTCTTGATGAATCAACCCAATTATTGTGAAATGTGCTGTGTCTTATATGAGTCTTTGGAGTCTGTTTTGTCTGATATTAATGTAGCTACTCTTGCTTTTTTATTGGCATTTACATTGTGTGTATTTTGCCACCTTTTTTCTTCAAACATATCTGTTTCTTTATATTTAAATTTCTTGTAGACCACATATAGTTGGATTTTGCTTTTATGTCTAGTCTGACAATCTCTGCCTTTTAATTATACTAGTTAGTTGATTGATGTTTAGTGTAATTATAGATATAATTGGATTTACATCTATTTTTCTATTTTCTGTTTTCCCAATATATTTTTTGTTCCTCTAGTCTTCTTTTCTTGCCTGCTTTTGGATCAATGAAAAAATTAGAACTCAGTTTTAATTTATCTATTGCTCCTTAAGCTTCTGTTCCTTGAAATTATTTAATGTTCTACTTAGCATTTGTATTGAAGCATTTCACATTAATTGTAAGAACCTAGACTTTCATCCCCCCATCCTTTCTGCTATAGTTGCCCTCTGTGTTAGATCTACATACACTATAATAATTTTTGCTTTAGTCATATTGATTTGAAAACAGTTAAGAGGAATAAAGTGGTCTTTTATATTTTTGCATACATATTCATCATTTTTGATGTTCTTCCTTCTTTCCTAAAGATCAAAACTTTTTTCTGGTATCATTTCCTGTCATTTTAAAGAACCACCTTTAGCATTTCTTGGCAGGCAGGCTAACTATCAGTGAATCCCCTTCATTTTGATTTGTCTGAAAATGTTATGTTTGCCTTCACTCTCAAAGGGTATTTTGTATGTGCATATATCTTAACACATTTAGAAAATTTTCACTTTGTGAAAATTATTTCTTGAGATATTTTTTCTGTCCCATTTTCTCTTTCCTCTCCTGCTTGGGATTTCCAGTTGATAAGTTTTAGAACTTTTGATACTGTTCCACAGGTCTCTGAAGTTCCCTTGATGTTTTTTGTCTTTTTCTTTCTTCAGATGTCTATTGATTTGTCTTCCAGCTCACCCACTTTTTCTTCTGTCTTCTCCAAATACCACCCAATAAAAATTTTTGGACTATTCAGTCCTTTTTTTTTTTTTTTTTAATCTCAGATTTTGTATTTTTTGTTCTAGAATCTCCATCAGGGTTTTTCTTTTTTTTTAAACTTTATTTAAATTCAATTAATTAACATATAGTGTATTATTAGTTTCAGAGGTAGAGTTCAGTGACTCATCAGTCTTCTATAACACCCAGTGCCCTCCTTAATGTCCATCACCCATATATCCCCCATTCCTTCAGCAACCCTCAGTTTGTTTCCTATGATTAAGAGTCTCTAATGGTCTGTTTCCCTCTCTCATTTCATCTTGTTTTATTTTTCCCTCCCTTCCCCTACGCTTCTCTGTTTTGTTTCTTAAATTCCACATATCAGTGAAATCATATAATAATTGTCTTTCTCTGATTGACTTATTTCACTTAGCATAATATCCTCTAGTTCCATCTATTTCATTGCAAATGGCAAGATTTCATTTTTTTGATGGATGAGCAGTATTCCATTGTATATATATACCACATCTTCTTTATCCATCTGTTGTTGGACTTCGGGGCTCTTTCCATAGTTTGCCTATTGTGGACATTGCTGCTATAAACACTGGGGTGCAGGTGCCCCTTCAGATCACTACATTTGTATCTTTGGGGTAAATACCTAGTAGTGCAATTTCTGGGCCATAGAGTAGCTCTATTTTTAACTTTTTGAGGAATCTCCATACTGTATTCCAGAGTGACTGCATCAGCTTGCATTCCCACCAACAGTGTAAGAGGTTTCCTCATTCTCTGCATCCTCGCCAACATCTCTTGTTTCCTGACTTGTTAATTTTAGCCATTCTGACAGGTGTGAGGTGATATCTCATTGTGGTTTTGATTTGTATTTCCCTGATGCTGAGTACCATCAGGGTTTTTCAAAAATGATTTCCATTTTAGAACTGGGATTTCCTATCTGTTCATTCAATACAAGAATATTTTCCTTATGTTCTTGAGCATAGTTATAAGAACTGTTGTAAAATCCTTGTCTGCTAAAATCCTTGTCCTGTTTCTTTGTACGTCTAGGAATTTGAGATTGTATTCTGGACATTCTGAATAATGTAGAGACTCTCAATTCTTTTTTATTTCTCTAAACAGTGTTTCTGTTTGTTTGCTGTTTCTGGTTTTTCTCTTATTTTAGCTGGCAGCTAGGCTCAGAATCCAAACTCTCTCCTCTCTGGGAGGATGCAGCTGAAATCAGTTGTCTTATTTTTGCTGGACTGCTTGGAGTCTGTTCCACCCTTGTGAAGTTCAGGGATCAGCAAAGATTTGAACAGAGTTTATAAGTAGAATTTAGGGTTTCCCCTGGGTGTCTTTCTCCAGAATTCCCCACTTTACTTTCCATTTGTTGTTGTTACTTTGAACTCTGTTCTCAGACTCTTGCATCAGTTAGACTACAGATTGCTGTCTGAATGTTGTCTACCTTCATGGCACCAAAAAAGAGTAAACACATGCAAATCATTTAGCACTGGTCATTTCCTCCAAGTGTTAACTCCAGTCCAGGGTCTGCCTATTTGTGGTCACTCTCCTATCACTTCAGATAGTTGTTTATTAATTTTGCCTAGAGTTTACAGTTACCATCTTGGGAGCATTGGTCCAGTTAAGCTCCCCCACCATTAATAGAAATGGAACTCCTCCCATGTCTTTTTGACATGTTCCTATATTCTCTGACCACTTCCTTCCTTTATGACCAAAAAGATGTTTCAGTCTCATTTCATATTTTCTGTGATGTGAAATAATCCATTTCTCAAGGATCCTTGGTTCCTTTCAGTGCAAAATAGTATGTAGAAACTAAGATCTGGGTGCTAGGTATGTTTATTCCTACTGGACTATCAGTCCCGGGCCTTCTCAATGGATGGATCTAGAAAATGGAAGCGTACACACACACACACACGCACACACACACTCTTCTATATCTGTCTACAGATAGATAAGTTTAAAACCATTAGTTCACACTGATGTCCTCAGTTTCAGTCTATCCTCAAAAAGCTCATTCTCACTGTTTTCCATTTTCATATTTTTTATTCCCTTCCCCAACAGAAAGAAACCTGGCTCTGATTATCCATAACATGTTTACTTATTTGTTCAGCCCAAGAATACATAGAAAGTAGTTTCAGAGTTACTAGTCTGTACCTCTATGAAAGTAAACTTTATTAACTAGAATTCAGTATTTGATTAGAGTTCCTTTTGTCTTTGGCCTGAATGTAATGTGGTTGAGATTCATCCAAGTAGTTGTTGAAGGCATAAATCCAAACACTGTGTTCAAAAGTTCGTTAGGATTAATCCCCCTACCCACTCCCATGTGATTCTGTTAATCATTTGAAATACAGTTGGATTCACTGGTTTCTGTTTGTATTCCATTTTTAAGTTTTCCCCTATCCTTACTGATTTTATGTATTTGTTTTTTGATTATGTGAAACATTAACAATGTTCCCAAAGCCAGGATTACACAAAAAGGGACCCTTTGCCCACGCATCCTTGACCCCAGCACCCTAGCTGGACATCTGTCCAGGGCCCAGTGTTTCAGAACCTAAAGACTCTGCTCTTCCCCCAAGAGGTGGATGCCATTCTCTGGTCTGGTAGTAACATTAGCACCAACCCTCCTACTCCCAAATTGGCTAAAATGTGCCCAAACCAAATTTCATGATAAAATAACAAAGGTTTGAAAAAATTAAACCTGGGGCGCCTGGGTGGCTCAGATGGTTAAGCGTCTGTCTTTGGCTCAGGTCATGATCCCGGGCTTCTGGGATTGAGCCCCACGAGCAGGGAGCCTACTTTTCCCTCTCCCTCTGCCTGCCACTCCCCCTGCTCTACTCTCTCTCTCTGTCAAATAAAAAATAAAAACTCTAAAAAAAAAAATGTAAGCCCATTCAAATAAAAAAATGTCACAGAGAACTCTTCTTGTCAACTTTACTTTGAGTTACACTGATGGTCTCTCTTTCATCCTTTAACACTTAACACATATTACTTCATTTTTGAAGGCAATGATTGAGGTATAGTTTCTTGGAGTGTAATTTACATATAGGAAAAAACCCTTTATGTTCTGATAAACTCATACAGTTGTGTAGCTACCAACACGGTCTTGATACAGTTCCATCTGTATCATCTCCCCCCAAAGTCTCTTCTTGCCACCCACTGTAGTCAGTCTCTCTCCCACTCTCATCCCTGGCAACCACTGAGCTGTTGGCCATCCCCATAGTTTTGGCTTTTCTATAATGTGACATCAATGGGAACATACAGTATGTAAACTTTTGAGTGTGGTATCTTTTGCCCAACATAATGTGGTCGACACGCATCCAAGTTGTGACACATACCCATAGTTTATTCCTTTTTATTGCTGAGTAGTATTCCGTGGTGTGGAGATACTGCAAATTATCCACTCACAGTTGAAGGACATTTGGGTGGTTTTCAGTATTTTCCAGTTATGAATAAAGCTGCTATAATGATTAGCCTACAGGTTTTTGTGGGAGTCTATGATTTCATTTCTCTTGAGTAAATACCTAGGAGCGGGATTGCGGGATTGTACAGCAAATATATGTTGAAATCTATAGGAAACTGCCAGACCATTTCACATTCCCACCAGCGTGGTGAGAATCCTTGTTGCGCTGCATCCTTGCTAACAATTGGTGTTGTCGATTTTTGATTTCGGGGTTTTCAGTTGTGATTTATAATTGAATCCCATTTTGGTTTAAATTTGTGTTTTCCTCAGGACTAATTATATTGAACATCTTTTCAGAGGCTTATATACTACTTTTAAATTTTCCTGAGCAAAGTGTCTCTTCAAACATTTCCCCACTTAAGAACTTGAGTTGTTTTCTTGAATTCCCAAACTGAATTTGGGAATTATTTACACAAGTCCTGTGTAAGATGTGTGTTTTGAAAATACCTTCTCCCAATCTGTGGCTTTATATTCTTTCACTGGAGTCTTTTGAACAGCAGAGCTTTTAAATTTTGATCAAGTCCAATTGATTATTTTTTTAATGAATAACGCTTTTGCCGTCATATAAGACATCTCTATTTACTAAATCTGAGGCCACGTCTTGGAAGTTTTATGGTTTTACGTTTTGAAATTTGGGCTTGTGGTTAATTTTGAATTAATTTGGATGTATGATCGCGTAAAGATCAAGTTCATTTTTTTTTTAAAGATTTTATTTATTTATTTGACAGAGAGATAGCGAGAGCAGGAACACAAGCAGGGGGAGTGGGAGAGCGAGAAGCAGGCTTCCTGCCGAGCAGGGAGCCCGATATGGGACTCGATCCCAGGACCCTGGGATCATGACCTGAGCCGAAGGCAGACGCTTAACGACTGAGCCACCCAGGCGCCCGATCAAGTTCACTTTTTTACTTGTGGATTTTCAATCATTTCAGCACATTTATTACAAAGACCATCCTTTCTCTGCTGAATTATCTTTGTACCTTTGTCAAATATCAATCAACCATGAGTCTAGGGTCTATTCCTAGACTCTATGTTGTCCCATCCAACAATATTTCATTTTTGCTTCTTTTTTTTTTTTAAAGATTTTATTTATTTATTTGACAGAGAGAGACACAGCGAGAGAGGGAACACAAGCAGGGGGAGTGGGGGAGGGAGAAGCAGGCTTCCCGCTGAGCAGGGAGCCCGATGCGGGGCTCGATCCCAGGACTCTGGGATCATGACCTGAGCCGAAGGCAGACACTTCACCGACTGAGCCACCCAGGCGCCCTATCATTTTCGCTTCTTAATAGTCTAGTGAAATCTTACTCTGGTTATCCATGATTAACTGGTTAGTATCTTAGAGGATATGGTGACATAGGGCCCTACAATGTAAGGAATTTGTAAAAAGATGATCGCAAGGTTCTGCGAGAAACTCTATCGGTGTGGAAAGTGCTCTGTACTCTGTGATTGAGATTTGCATGAGTTCTTTGTCTGGAAGCACAGAACAAGGGGGTTTAAAGCAGCCCAGGGGTGCACAAGGGCCTCCTTCATGGAGGTGGTAACCCACGAGTCCAACCTTGAATGATAGGAGGGGAGGTATAAGGGCAGTTGGACCACACCGAGGCTCTGAAAGAAACTGGTCAGGGCAGGAGATTGAAATGGTTCTGATATGAGCGAGAATTTCCCTATTGCGTGAGTTATATATGGGCATGGATTCGCCCAAATGTGTAGAATCTTCTTCTCTGGATGGATGAGACCTCTGAGCAATATTTCTGTCCCTAGAATTCCAGGTTGGATCCCTCAAGTCTTCCTGGGTCTCAGTTTTGTTATCTGTATAATGGGGCCATTCTATCACTATGGTCTGTGACTCTCTTGAGCAGGAATTGAGCACCGGTATTAACGGACACCCCTTGTTAGGCATGCTGCTTCCCCCCTGCCCCCCACCCCGCCCCAAGCCCTTTTGTTTGTGAATTAGCTTGCTTGGTCCTCAGAGCATCCCAGGAGGGAGCTGGTTTAATTTGGTCCATTTCCCAGATGTGCCCCACACCCTGACAAGAGTTAGAATTACATCATGGATCTAGGAGCTTCCTACCCTAGAATCCTTTTCCCTCCTGCCCAGAGCAGCCCAGTCCCCTGGGCTGACCCCCTGCTCTGGACACCTTCTCTGCCATCCTCTGCAGGAACCATCAGGATCACTGCTGACTCAGCTGTGCTGGGCTTCCTCCTGCGGGACAAGCATGAGAAGGCAGGGAACAGCACCAGCATGCACAGTGTGACCGGCATCCTTCCCCAGAAGAGCAGCCAGGCCTTGCCAAGAGAGCTTTGGCTGAGAGGGCGACTGCAGGCCCAGCCAGGGAGCCTCGGGGGCCAGGCCCGCCTCCGAGCCCACACGGCCAGCCTGGCTGTGAGCGGGGTCTGCACCTGGGGCCCTGGGCACGGCCAGCTCTCAGCCAGCCTGAGCCACAACATCAGCACCTTGAGTGAGGCAGGTAGGAGGGGCGGACAGGGCCGCATGCCTTCCTCCCCAAGGGCCCCCAGTTCCTGAAGCCAAGGGAGGGGGGAGAGAAAGGAGCCTCCAGCTTCCAGCTCTGTTTCCTTCCCCTGCCGGTGTGTGTGTGTTCATCCAGAACACACAATACAGAGATAGTCGTAGTTCCTGAGTATTGACATGCTTCCAAACCCAGTGGCAGAGAGCCCCTGCTGCCACCCCCTCCCCCAGGGCCCCCCACCACACCACCTCCCCTCCAGCTTCTCAGTCTTGGAAGCTGGTCTAGTGGGGCCTCCACGATATGCTACTGTACCACAGATAGGAAATAGGACACCCAGCTTCTTGGGGACATTTCAGTAAGGCCTGGCGGGGCCCAAAGGTGCAGCAGCTAGGGGAGAGCGAAAGATCAGACCCCCGCCCCCCGCCCCATTCCCCTCCTGCTCTGTGAGAGCCAGTCCCTGTCCCTGGGGGGCTTAGAAATGAGAAGGGGACACCTGACCTTCTCACTCGTGAGTGTGGTACCTGGTGAAATCATCACTGCTAAGGATCGGAAATGGTTTCATGTTGACACTTTCATATGCTTTGCTCAGGTATATTGGGGGAAGTGGGACCTGAGAGGCCGGAGTTTGCCTCAAGGCCTGCCGACCCTGCAGAGAGAAGGTGGGCTCACAGCCACCCACCCCCTGCCCGCTTAGGGCTCCCGTGGAGTGCAGACTGGGCTCAGCCATCTCTGTGGTTCCCTTTGCTCCCAGGACTCCCCTCGGAGGCAGAGATGCTCTTGTCACACACCCACGGGGCTTCCAACCTCTCCGCGAGCCTAGCACTGCGGAGTGCGTGGGGTCAGCTGGACGCTGCCCTCGGCCTAGACGGCCCGGCCCCCGGCGCCCCGGGCAGCAGGCTCCGCGCCAGCCTGGCCCACACGGTGCCCAGCCTCAGGCGCTGGGGCCTCCCCTTCTCCGTGGACAGCCAAGGTCACTTCCAGGTAGGGGGTGGTGGGTGGGAGGCTGGGCACGGGGCCCCGGGGCGGGGCAGGGGGAGTAGCGGGTCCGAGGGACACCCACAGCTTCGCTTCTGCCCAGAGCACGGGACACCGCGTGGCGGCCGGGCTGACGGCGAGCGTGGACAGCGAGCAGCTCCGCGTGGCCCTGGAGGCGAGGCGACAGCGCGGCCACCACGGGCTGGCCCTGGAGCTGCACCACGGCCTCTCGGCGCTGCTGGGCACCGTGCCCGCGCGGCTCCGGGTGAGTGACCCACCCCGCGAGTGCACCCCAGCTGCCTCTGTCTCTCCAACTTCGCGGGTGGGGGTCACCCCACCCAGTGGCTCCTGCCACTGCGCCCCTGCCACCCGGCCGGGCTAGACCCCTCCCACCCAGCCTGGCCCCTCCCCTGCCACGTTGGCCCCTCCCCTGAGCCCCCATCTTCCCTCCCAACTTCCCACTCTTCCTTCCATTCACCGTCCCTTCCATCCTTGCCATCCTGCCTGTATCTCGTCCTCTTTCTTCTGTCCATTCGTCTTCTCCTCCACCTGTCCTATCACCCCCCCACCTAGTAAAGTTAAAACTGCCCACACCCTGGCTGTCCGCTCGTCCTCTGGGTACCTCCCCTGGAGGAACTTCCAACACTGCAGAAGGAAGGGCGAGCGCAGCTGACTCTTGCGCTAGTCTCCAGAATGAAAAGCAGGAAGCCCCGTGTGCGCGGGCGCTCGGCCGGCCGCACCCTCCGCAGTGTGTGGGAGGTGGGCCGAGCGATTCGGGCACCCCGCGTGCTGCAGCCAGGCTACTGCCTCACTGACCGGTTGCGTGACTTCGGGCAAGGTGCTTACTCTTTCTGTGCCTCAGTGTCCTAATCTGCAAAAAGCGACTGCTAACAGTTCCTAGAACCAGTGAGAACCTGGCACACGCAGGCCCCGTGAGGACATGAGCTCTGGTTCCCTCGGTTTGATGAGGATGCTGTGGGTTAGCGCTTGGGCGTCTGGACTTCTCTTTGGGGGGTTATTTTCCACAAAGGGAGGTGGGGTTGAGCCGGCTGTGGGCGCTCCATGTGGGCTCTAGGTTGGGGGAAGAGGCCTCCCGTGGCTACGTTCCCCACAGTGGCCGTCAGCAGGTCCCCCTCCCCGCCCTGCTGGTCTCCGCAGGTCAGCTGTGTTAGAGACGCCTCGCCTGCCCAGCTGTCAGGGCTGTGCTGGGGGGACTTCGCCAGGCAGCCTCTCGAGGTACATGGGTCTCTGTTACAGGCGGGACAGTGGTGGCAGATGGTGGTCCAGTGTAGGTAGCTCCAAGCTCTCCTGGGCTGGGGCACAAGTGAACAGTGGTTCCTCTCTATCACAGGCAGATCGTGACAGGGAGACCTCCCTGAGCTCTGGCAGGTCCTGTGGCTCCTGGACCCGGGGTGCACTAGACATGGGGCAACCACAGGGCTGCCTGCAGACCTTGTCAGTGCTGCTCTGCAGGCAACTGAGTGGGCAGCTGGTTGCAGGCCTGGCCTGGCTGAGCTCTGTGGCCTGATGGCAGTGGAGGGGGATGTAGCCCAGAGGACTGCCTGGAGGAGGAGGACAGAGGTGTTCTGCTCCTGAGGCCTGCCATCCTAGCCTGGCCGTGTGCTAGCGTCCCCCACAGGAGCTGGGTCACACTGGGGCCTAAATGGTGGGAGAGTTAACTAAGAGAATAGGAGGGTCAGGACTGAAAAGGTTTCAACGGGCTGGACAGAGGGGCTGCCTCCCCCCGCTCCATGAAATTGAAGAGTCAGGGCACATGGAATTGGCAGCTGCAAGCATGGCACACACTTGGGGGAGGGGGTTGCTAGAAAGAGTAACTGGAGAAGGGTTGGGACGGGAGCGGTGAATGGATAGCCCTTCCCTCAGATAGCTGTGGTCTGGAATGCTGGGAAAGAGCTAGAAATCAAGGCGTTCCTCAGTTCTAGAGCAGCTCAGCAAATCCAGGCCTATGGGGAGGGGGACATCAGGGACCCTGAAATGCTCTGAGAGGACACGTGACTTGTCGCCATTTTCAGCTCTTCAGAGAGAAGCACATGGGCAGGACTAGAGCTTGTTCACTGGGTTTGTGGGTGGCCCAGCGGTTGGGGGTTCCCTTGACCACCCAGGCCAGGTAGAGAGTGAACCACTACGTGGTGGGGTGTTGTAGGGACACCTGCTCGGCCTCACCGTGCCTTTCTCGGGGGCAGAATCTGGCTGTGTTGTCCTTGAATGGCTCCCTCCTGGTCCACACCCGCACGGCCAGCCTGGTGGCTCAGGTATCTTCTGGGGACACGTTCGCCCGGGCCCACGTTCACACAGCCTGCGGCCACCGCCATACCCATCTGGATGCCAGCCTCCAGCACGCATGGCCCCCCCTTCAGGCTCTGGGGGTTGCCCCCGACAACCACATCCAGCTGTCTGTGGGGGGGCATGAACCCCCCAGGGCCAGGCTGGAGGTGGCCCTGGGCCTGTGCACCCTGACCGCTCGTGGGGATATTGGTGCTGAGGTCAACACCACTCACACCAACTGGACCCTGTCCCTGGTGAATCGCTGTCCTCTGCTGGAGGTAAGCCCCCTCCCCACCCGGCAGTGCAGGGGCCTGGCAGGGCTCCCGCCCCTCTCTATATTATTAACTTCTTACTGTATACCCAGCTCTGCACTCAGCATGAGAAACTTCCATCCTGACTTTGGGGGATGCATTGACTACAAAGCTTTGAGCCAAAAATGGAACCCAAACTTAATTTTCTCCCTTTTCACAGAGGGGCCCCCCTGGTTGTCTTCCTTTCTGGGGCTCAAGCTGATTCTTTTCTCCTGATCTTGCTAATCCTGCCCCCAGGATTCAGGGTCTGGGAGTAATCAGGAGAACATTAAGAAGTAACAGCTGACTTTTGTGAGCACTGTATGCTGAGGCTTCTCAGACATGCTCCCCAAATCCTCACCCCTTCTAGGAAGGGGCTGCTTGTGTCCCTAGTCCCAGGGTCTGGGGCCCAGGGAAGTTGGGAGATCAGAGTGGAATTAACCCCATCCCTCCCCTCTCGTTCCCATCTTGGGTCAGTGCCTCCATGCGGGGCGTGTCGTCAGCCCCCGTGGGACAAGTTACTTAGGCTCTCTGCCCTCCAACCAACGATCGTTGATATCGATGCTGAATTTCCAATAGCCGGTGCTTTCTGGTGCCTGGCTCTGGCCAGCAAGTCCCAAGTATTAGCTCATTGACATCTCCCAGTAACAGGTTGCTGTGATCAACCCCCATTTCCCAGATGGATAAACTGAGGTTTCAGGTTCAGAAAGATAGAGTCAGTGTTGGAGCCAGAACTGGAGCCCACGACTGTCAGTGGGGTACCCAGGGTATCGGCCACTTCGCAGAGGGAGGTGCCAGTGGAGCTGAGGCCATAGGGTGACACCACCCTCTTCCCAGCCAGGCCCGTCCCCAGCTCCCCGACCTTGGCTTCTGAAGCTGCCCTTAAATCCAGCCACTTCTCCATATTCCAGGTGACAGGCATTCCGCAGGCCCTGCACTCCGAGGGCAGCCTGAGCTGGGGCCCCTGCGACGTCAGTCTGGCCACGGGCCTCCGCAGTGACCGTGGGGATGCCCACCTGCAGTTGGCCCGCACCTGTGGGCCCCAGACCTCGGTCATCGGGCGCCTGGCCCACTCCCTGCCCCCGCTGGGCCGCCTGGGCCTGCCACCCAGCAGCGCCATCAGCCTGGCCATCCAGCCCCGCCCTGCCGCCCGCAGCTCCCTGGCCGTCCAGCTGGGGCCATGCCGGCTGCGGGGCATGCTGGAGCAACGCGCTGGGAACCAGAGCGCATGGACACTGGCCAGCGAGCCTGGCTGCCCGCTGCTGGAGGTGGGTATGGCGGCCAACAGGGCAGCCGGAGGGGCCTCCAGAGCGCCTGGCAGTGTGCGGCCTGGGCCTGGCTGGCTCCCTCCTCCAGGCGCTTCCCAAGACCCCAGTCGCTATTTCCCAGATCCTCTCTCCAACACTCGGTTCCTCTCTAGTCTCGTATTCCCGTTTGGCAGACGGGAAGATCGAGGCCAAGAGAGAGAAGGGTCACTCAGCGCTGTGCAACAGAAGGACCACAGACTTGGAATTTATGAATTTGTCTTTTCAGGGAAATTCTGAGTGCAGAAAGGCAATGAGGGGCACTCACCTCTTCTGAGGGTGGGGACAGGCACGTGTTGGTTATGAGACCACAGCCTGGGCTTTATCCGGACCAAGAGATGGTCTGAGAAGTGTCCTGTGATGTTTGGGGGAGGGGAACCCAAGTCTCAAGAAAGGGGGACATTGAGTCAGACAGGACGGGCATCTTCATCTGGGGGACAGGCCACCTTGCCTGTCCCCTTGTCTCTCCCCCTCCCGATGGAGCTTCCTGGGGGTAGGGATGGGGTCTGGTCCCCTCCGCATCCCGAGCACTCGCAGATGCCTGCTGCTATTAAATGACCCGACTGAGCCGTGAGAGCGTAAAGCATCATGGGAGGCCCACCGACTCGAGCTCTAGGATGAAGGAAAGTTCTTCCTTTGCGTCCAGGACAGTAGCCAGTAACCACATGTAGCTACTGAGCATGGTGCTCACCAGTGCAACGGAGAAACTGAGTTTCTCCTTTTACTTCCTTTTAATTTAAATGGAAACAGCCCCACGTCGTTAGCGACTATCCTATTGGACGGCCTAGATTAGAGGCACAGATAGATCAGGTACAGACCTCAGCTCTGCTGGTACCCCCTGGTACCCTGGGCATGCGCTTTGCCTCTTTGAGCCTCAGTATCCCCATCTGTCACATGGGGACAGTGACTACCCAGCTCAGGGCTGGGAACAGGCTGCAGAGAGGTGGTTCCTGCAGAGCACTTAGCATAAGGCTGTGGGGGTACTGAGTTTCTACACTGGATAGCTGTGTTTTGTGATTACTGCTGTTTTGTTGTTATCTGCATGGGGTGGGGGGAGCAAGGGAAGCACAGATTGGGGGGCTGGGGGCTGGAGGGATTAGAGGGTGGCTGATGGAGAATCGGGTTCGCTCCTGACCTGGGACCTCTCTCTGAACCCCCTCTGGTCTGGCAGGGCCTGGGCCTCCCAGCAGGGACAGAGCTCATTGGCTCCCTGCAGGCCGCAGGTGGGGAAGCAGAGGCATCCGGGGCCCTCGCATGGGCCGGCCAGACCGCCTCTCTGACCTTGGCGGCGGCCATGCACCAGTCCGAGGCCACACTCCAAGTGAAGCTAAGTCACGCGCTGCCCGCATTGCGGGCCGTCCCCCCGGAGGCCTTGCTGACTGTCCAGCTTGGGTGGGAGGCCGGGCACCGGCTGGGTCTGGAGCTACAGGTGGGGGCCTGTGAGCTGCAGGGCAGTGGTGAGCTGCACCTGGACCGTGGGCTACAGTGGCAGGTGCTCGCCCAGAGCTCCTGCGAGGCCCTGCAGGTAGGTGGCACTTCGGTGTCGGGGGGGAGTGGGCCTCAGGGTCTCGAGGGGGCAGGGCAGGGGCCTTCTTTTCAACCAGTGGTGAAACAAGGGGGATTGACTGAACCCCAGAAGAAGGGACTCATCAAATACTTATTGAGCCCACTCTGTGCCCTGGAAATACAGCCATGAACCAAGCAGAGGTAAATGCCTGCCTGGGGGAGACAGGCAATCCCCGGCATACATCAGTGAAGGGCAGACTCTACTACCTAGTGATAAGGACTACGGGGAGGCAGAAAGTAGGAATGGGGGATGAACGACAGGACAGATACTGCAATTTTTTATAAGTCGGTCAAGATTGTCCCTAGAGACAAGATGACGTTTGAGCAGAGACTTGAAGGAGAGGAAGGAGGAGCCGTGTGGAAATCTAGGGAAAGAGCCTTCTAGGCAGGGCCAGTGCAAAGGCCCTGAGGCAGAGCCAGAGAGGCAAGGGCGTTTGCTAGGACCAGGGTCAGCAAACCATTTCTCTAAAAGTCCAGAGAGTAAATATCTTCAGCTTTGCAGACTGTGCAGCCCTGTTGTAACTACTCAGCCCCGTGGTTATAGCCCGAAACACCATATAAACAATATATACACAAATGGGCGTGACTGTGTTCCAATAAAGCTTTATCACAGCAGGTGGTGGGCTGGATTTGGCCCGTGGGCCATCGTTCGCGGACTCCTGTTTTATGAAAAGCACATGAGGTGGGAGGGCACTCAGATTCAGGATCCTTTGTAGAGGCTGAGAGAGAGGACTGGGTGGAAGTTGGGGTATAGGGGTTTGAGAGAGGGGGTGGGGGAGCAGGGTGCTCCTTCTGCCAGGCGCTAAGGTGAGGAGCCAAAAGATGCTCTGTGTACCAGCCTTGCTGTCAGTTTTCTGGAGGGTTCCTGTGTGTGTTGGGAGCAGATGTCTGGGTTTGCCCAGGGAGGGGGAGAGCCGAGAAGGGGGAGGATTTCCAGCTCCCCTGGTTTTGAGACTCTTGGGCAGGTTGGTTCACAAGACCGGGTTCTCCTGGCTGCCAAAATCGGATCCCTGGGGATTCGGGGAGGGCGGGGAGGCAGGAGGGGAAGTTCAGGAAATAGCGGAGAGCTACCAACAGGGGGCCCTCGGGCACTTTGAGAACGTGATCAAAGTCACAAACCCTCTCCTAGAAAGACATTCATGCCCCGTTGGGTGGACAGTTCAAGGGAGAGGCCATGGGACCCCTGATGCCCACTTTGAACCCTGTCCTGGTCAAGAGCCCTGCTTTCGTGTCTCTTTAAACCCCTCCAGGCCCTGGGGGTCCCAGGCCGAGTCAACAGCTCCGGGACCGTGGCCGTGAACTCTGTGGCTGCGGACACCTGGGTTCTGGTCGCCGTCGACAACAGTACACTGCAAGGGCTGCTCATCCTCAAGGCTACAGAGGTGAGGGCACGGGCGTCGGGGTGCTTGGGGCGGCCAGGGAAGGGGTGCTGAGGCCCGAGGAGAAGCACCAGGCACTCCTAGCTCCAAAGAGGCCCCGGGAGATGGGAGCCTCAGGACCCATACGTGGAGAATGAGGCTTCCAAGAAGAAGCCCCTCGGTCCCCCGCTTTTCTCTTGCTTGTTTGCTTAAAAAAAAAAGTTTTATCGAAGTGCAACATAAATACTATTAAGGAGGGTGCAGAGATGAAAAATGCTCAGCTTGGTGAAATTTGCGCAAACCAAACACCACCTACCTCAAAGCACGGAATGTGACCAGAACCCTAGAAGCCCCCCTCTGGCCCCCTTCCACTCACCAGCCAGGCCCAGGAGTCCCCACGCACGCACGTTCTTGACTGTCACGTCCGTAGAAGCACACAGCGTGTTCCTTTTCACAGCTCCCTTCTCTTGTCAAACATTAATTAAACACAAATTTATTAAACACAAATTAAAATTAAACACACTGTGTGGGGCGCCTGGGGGGCTCAGCCGGTTAAGCCTCTGACTTGGTTTCAGCTCAGGTCGTGATCTCGGGATGGTGAGATCAAGCCTCGCGTCGGGCTCTGCGCTCAGCGTGGAGTCTGCTTAAGACTTTCTCTCACTCTCCTCCTCCTTCCTCCCCTCAAATAAAGAAGCACATCTTAAAACAACAACCCATTATGTTTGTGAGGTTGCATGGCTTGTTGCCAAACGTACCTCATTGCTGTATAGTATTCCACAGTGCGCGTATATTATAAATCATCTGTCTGTTCTACCAATTAGCTTTTGGGTGGTGTCATCCTTTTACTGTACATCTTATGAATTAATCATGTACCTGTTTTTATTTTGTTTTAAAAATTTTTATTGTGGGGCGCCTGGGTGGCTCAGTCGGTTAAGCGACTGCCTTCGGCTCAGGTCATGATCCTGGAGTCCCGGGATCGAGTCCCGCATCGGGCTCCCTGCTCAGCAGGGAGCCTGCTTCTCCCTCTGACCCTCCCCCCTCTCGTGTGCTCTCTGTCTCTCTCATTCTCTCTGTCTCAAATAAATAAATTTAAAAAATCTTAAAAAAAAAATTTTTATTGTGGTAAAATATAAAATTTACCATCTCGGGATGCCTGGGTGGCTCCATCAGTTAAGTGTCTGCCTTCGGCTCGGGTCATGATCAGGTCTTGGGATCGAGCCCCGCATCGGGCTCCCTGCTCAGCGGGAAGCCTGCTTCTCCCTCTCCCACTCCCCCTGCTTGTGCGCTCTCTCTCTGACAAATAAATACCTAAAAAAATTTTTTTTTAAATTACCGTCTTAACTATCTGTAAGTATAGAGTTCATTAGTCTTCTGAATATTCACGTTCTTGTGCAACCCTCCCCACCATCCATCTCTGGGACTCTCTTCACATTGCAAAACTGAAACTCTATCCCCATGACACAGTAACTCCCCATTCCCTGCTCCCCCCAGCCCCTGGCAACCCCCCTTCTACTTTCTGTCTCTTTGGGTTTGACTACTCAAGGTACCTCCTACAGGTGAAATCACACAGGATCTTTTTGTGACTGGCTTCTTTCGCTGAGTGTCATGTCCTCAAAGTTCATCCATGTTGTAGCAGGTGTCAGAATGTCCTTCCTTCTTAAGGCTGAGTAATACCATCATCCGTCAGCCGATGCTCAGGTTGCTATTGTGAGTAGCGCTTCTATGAGCACGGTCATGCAGATACCTTCTCAAGACCCTGCTTTCAATTCTTAGGGATGTAAGTGTCCGGTTTTTGCCTCTTACAAATAGCGCTGCCTCAAGCACGCTTGCATGTGTTTGAATGAACACGCACCGAGTGGAATCGCTAGATCAGAGGGTGTGTGTAGGTTCAGTTCTGCCTGCTTGATTTCATGTGAACTCGCTGGCCTTCCCAGAGCTCCCTGGGAGAGTCACTAACCATCACTTAAGTGTGTGGAGCAACCTTGCAAGTCATTCTGCACGTCATTCTGTGAGCATCATCTGAATGTCTCGGGAGTTTTTATTTGTCTGGAGGCCAGGTGTTTTTCCTTCCTGCTGCAACCCAACCTGCAAGGCGTGTCCTTCTCAAACATTCTGTGGGTCCCTCCCTGTACCTCACCGAAGACTTTCTTTCTGAGGTTCTTTTCCTGGGCTCCTCCCCAGTGAATTTTGTGCTTGCCGCTTACTTTCTGTCAGGCATCCCAAATGCACTCACTGCATTTGCTGGAAATTCTCCTGTTTTTCTACGGTGCAGTCGGCAACAGGAAGGGGGAGACAGGAGGCTTGATTTAATTCTGAGCGGTTTATGTTCCCCTCTGTGGGCAAGCCTGGCCACCTCCCAGGCACTGAGTTTTTGTTTCTCTTACTGCTCTGCAGAGCCAGCAGGAGGTGGAGATGTTGCTCACACATGGCCCGGCCCAGCCCAGCCCCTCGGGCCTCCCTGCCCGGGTGCTGCTGGAACTGGCCACCGAGAGCCATGGACCCGGCTACAGACGCTCCCTGCGGGTCGCACTGGACAGCAAACAGGTGTGCAGTTCTACGAGTGGGGCCTCTGGGAGCTGGGGGGTCTTGGGGGTTGTGGGGACAGCCCAGCCCAAGGCCCGGGTCTCAGTCGTCCACGCCAGCAGGTGTCCGAGGAGCTGATGTTCACTCAGCAGCCAGAGCACATCTCCCTGGACTACACCCTCGAGCACAACATCCCCGTGCTGCGGACGCTGTGGGTGGAGGACAAGCTGGGCCTGCAGGTCAGCCTCGGCGAGCGCCAGTGGTAATGGAAATCCGTGTGTGCATGCATGCATGCATTCAACAAACATTCTTGGAAGGATGGTGGAGTCAAGGGGGTGGTGGAATAAGGTTCAGACCTCCTCGGAGCCTCAGTCTCCTCCTCTGGAAACTGGGGATAACGCTCCTTTCGCTCCTTTCCCTAGCCCAACCACGCCCCTGGGATGGTTGCACATTCTCCTTTTCCAAAGCCTCCCTGCGGACCCAGTGCTTGTCCTCGACTCCCTTTTTAGCCACCTCCACACACTCTCTCCCTGGACGGGCTGCACCAGTGGCTCACTTGGGTACCATCCATTCAGTGAAGCTCCCCATTGCTCCCTCCCCTGGGCCCCAGATCTGCAGATCCATCTGCTTGTGTATCCCCACTTGGGGCCTGGTGGGCACCTGGCTTGCCCAACCCCGCCCCTTGCCCCTCCCGTTTCCCCTCATCCCCCCCAGCAGCGCAGGCAAAACCCTCGGTGTCGTCCTCCATCCCTGTTTCACTCACACACACCAGACCCCGCCTTCCGCAGATGCTGCTGGTGCACCCTCCCAGATGAACCTGGAGCCCGACCCCTTCTCCCCACCTCCAGCTTTGTCACCTGCTCCAGGCCACCTGAGGTCACACCTGGGGTCCAGCCACCTAGCTGGGCCCCCGCCTTCCACCCCTGCCTCCTTGGGTCTCTACCCAGAGCCCCTCCACATCCATTTGAGTTCCTCAGACACCAGCCTGGCCCCAGAAAGCCTCGTGCAGAGATCTGGTCCTGTCCCCTCTCTGAGCTCACCCCCTGGGACCCTCTGTAAAGATGCCCTTGTTTCTCCTCTGCCACTCAGAGCACTTCTGGGACCAGCTGGATGGGGACTACCCCCGCCAACCCACCCACAACCAATTTGCCGGCGCCCCCTTCCCTGCACGTGGATGTGTTCAGCCCACCCCAGAGCCCCGGAGCCTCACAGTTGAGGGATTTTCATGGAGGCTTCATCCCATGAGCATGATGGATCGTTAACTCACTCTGCAGCCCCTCCTCCCCTCCCTGAGGATGGGGGCCGGGGCTGAAGGCTCCAATTTCTCACCAGGGCTTGGTCTTTCTGGGGAGCCCACCGAGAGTCACCTCAGTAGAACAAAAGGCGCTTGTCTCGCCCAGGAAATTCTAAGGGATTTAGGAGCTCCGTGTAAGATGCTCCTCTCCCCCACTCACTGGGGAGCTCGCAAGGGTGGGAGCTCTGTGTCGGGAACAGGGATCACAGACCAAGTATGAGCAGGAACTGGGGACAGAGACGTATATACCTACGCCTGGGTATTTCTTAAAATCTCACACCCTCCCTGATCGCTTTCTCTTTTCCATCATCTTCCCATCACCGGGCCCACGATGCCTTCTGCCTCGTCCTGGTCTCGTCTCCCACAGCCGGCGTCTGGGCTGCACGGGCTCCGCATGCCTGTGTTTCGTGCAGGACTGCATCTCTAGGTGCAGAACTGGGCCCGGCACGTAGTAGGTGCTCAGCCAGCATCACTGAAGGCTGGGGCAACTCTTCCTGCTTTTACAAAGTGGCTGACGTCACGCAGCGGGGGGCTTTATGCCACGTGCCCGGATGGGGTGCAGAGGTCGCAAACGCAAAGCCTTCGGGGGCCAGGCGGAGAGCTGAAATGGGTTGGGTGGGCTGCCAGGGGACTTAGAGAGCTCATGCCCTGTCGAAAATCTTCCAAAGGGGGCGCCTGGGTGGCTCAGTTGGTTAAGCGACTGCCTTCGGCTCAGGTCATGATCCTGGAGTCCCGGGATCGAGTCCCGCATCAGGCTCCCTGCTCGGCAGGGGGTCTGCTTCTCCCTCTGACCCTCCCCCTCTTGTGCTCTCTCTCATTCTCTCTCTCTCAAATAAATAAATAAAATCTTTAAAAAAAAAAAAAAGAAAAGAAAATCTTCCAAAGTTACGTATATTTTGCCAACTTTTTTATTGTGGTATAATACATAGAAGAATTACCATTTTAAGTATTTTAAAGTGTTTAAAGTTCCAGGGCGCTTAGTCCATTCACAACGGTGTGCCACCCTTCTCTCATTCCAGAACTTTCTCCCCACCCCAGATGGAAACCCCATAGCTATAGGCAGCCACTCTGGGGCCAGCACGCCCCACCCAGCAACACAGCGCATGTAACCTTGTTCTTCCTTAAACTGGCTCCTGCAACAGGGTCTTGGCTCCCCCCCGCCCCCCCACCGCAGCACTATGGGTCTGTCCGCGTGTCATTCCAGGCTTCTGTGGACGTTCCCAGCGGCGGCTCCAGCTTTGAGCATTCTGGACGCATCTCGGCAGGGCCCACCTCCCTGAACTACTCCGTGAGCTGTTATCGCCGTGCTGGGCACCTGCAGCTCGCTGCCTGGAGTGAGCACAACAGCGTGAGCCTGTTGCAGGCCGGGCTCCCGGGCAAGGCCCGCCTGAGCGCCAAGCTGCAGACACATGGTAAGGCACCCAGGGCACGGCCCCCGGACCGGAGGGCTAGCTCCCCCCACCCCGGAGCCTGCTCACCAGTCTCGGAACATCCTTGCCCTTGAAGGCCTGATTCCCGGGGCAGCCTGTATTCCTTGCCTAGGCTTGCCGAAGATGTATAATCTCTAACAGTCCTGGAGGCCGGGTGTCTGCAGGGCCATGCTCCTGCCGAAGACTCTATGGGGAGAATCCTTCCTTGCCTCTTCCAGCTCCCGGAGGCCCCAGCTGATCCTCGGCTTGTGGCCGCATCCCTCTGATCTCTGCCTCTGTGTCTGTCCGTCTTCTCTTCTTTTTTTTTAAGATTTTATTTATTTTTATTTGAGAGAGAGCGAATGAGAGAGAGGGAGTACATGAGAGGGGGGAGGGTCAGAGGGAGAAGCAGACTCCCTGCCGAGCAGGGAGCCCGATGCGGGACTCGATCCCGGGACTCCAGGATCATGACCTGAGCCGAAGGCAGTCGCTTAACCAACTGAGCCACCCAGGCGCCCCCGTCTTCTCTTCTTATAAGGTCCCCAGTCATTGGATTAGGGCCCTCCCTACTTCAGCAAGGCCGCATCTCAACCTGATCTCTGCAGGGACCCCATTTCCAAATAAGGTCACATTCATAGGAACTAGCGGTTATGGCTTCAACATAATTTTTAGGGATAAACAGTTTAACCTCTAATGGAGCGGGAAGGTAATGAGAGCCGGGGTTGATGGAGGGCTTACTGCATACCAGGCAAGCTCTCCATACACAGGAGCTCAGTGAATCTGCTCAGCCATCCATTCACACCAAGGGAAGGTCAAAGCCCGTAGTGGGACTTCTGAGCCCTCAGGATCCCGGGATCCACACCCTCAGTTCTCTGACCCCATCTTCTAGCCCCTGCTTATTTCACTCCTTGCTAGTCTTCAAACACATCAGGCTGGCTCCTGCCTCAGGACCTTTGCACAGGCTGTTCCCCTGTACATCTGCTTGCCTTAATCCCTTGCCACCTTCAGATATTTTTCAAACGTCGTCTTCTCAGTGAGGCCTTCCCCTCCCACCCTATTTATTGGTACCCCCACACCCCTTGGGCTCCCCCCATCCCTGTTCCTGGCTTGGTTGCTCTAACACATAATGTGACTTTACTTACTCGGTACCTCCATTTCTCATTACCTGTCTTCTGCCCACCCCACACTAGAATGTACACTCCACAAGGACAGGGATGATTTTTGCCTGTTTGCAGAGTGGAGTATAGTAGGTATTCAATTAAACATCTGTTGAATGAATTCATGAATCTATGAGGTAGGGGTTAGTAACTGTCCCCATTCTGCAGGGGAGGAATGGAAGCTCAGAGAGGTTGAGTCACTTGTCCCAGGCCACAGAGCCATTGAACGATGAGATCAGGACCTGAATCCAGGCAGTATGACTCCAGAGGCACCCTCTGACCCTTGTGTAGAATGCAGAGATCAGGACCTCTGGGGGAATCCCTTGTCACTTGGATCATCTCCTGGCCTCAAACTTTTCCATCCTTGGCCTTCAGCCCCCTGAGGGCTGAGTGGGAACCTGGATCAGCCAGGGGGACTGACTTTACAGACTGCTCTGAGGAAGGGCTTATTGGGGACATGATGGGTAAATGATGGGTGGGTAAAGGATGACCCAGTTCCTGGCCCTGAGAGGTCTGGTGTGGTCACCTGCAGCCAGGGAGATGTCTCACTTCCACACTGCTGCCCACGGTTGGCTGTCCCAGCCCCTTGGGGGGCATTTTCTTAGTGTCCCTTTCCAACATTCTTGGTGTCCCTGACAGTCTGAAACATCCCCAGGCATGGAGACTGGGGGGCCCCTTCAATGTGTGTCCCCTCCTCCTCGGGCCCCACGCACAGCAGGTGTATGTGGTTGAACACTGCTCAGGGAAGGAAAGAGAACATTTCCTGGGATGTGTATGCCCGATGGGCAGGTGTTCGCAGATGTGTTATCTCTGTTCACCTTGGCAACGTCACTCAAGGTGGGCAGGCTGTGCCCTCTTTATTGATGAGGAAATCGAGTCTTAGACCACCACCCGCCCCGATGGGCCCAAATGGCAGGTGATGGTGCTGGGCCAGGTGTAACAGTCCGGAGCTGTGAGCTGTACCCCTCCTCCCCGCCCCCCCCCACCCCAGGGAACCTGGCCTCTGACACAGGCTAGGCTTCACCTCTTTACCCTGGAGAACTATTTCCTACTGTAGCAAGGGGGATTTAAGTCCAAAAATAAGAAGAACAAAGCTCCTAGAATCACCTTTCCTGGAGGGTTTTTACCTGTCTGCCACGTGGAGGTGTGGTCGGCTGGGCGGCAGGGCCCTGGAGGTTCCCCGGTGGGCGGGATGGGTGGTGAACCTCCAGCCTGGGCCAGGTGGGCTGCAGGTCAGTATCATTTGATACTGTTCGGATGTTTGATAAACCTGGAGAGAAGTATTCATTCATCCGTTTCCTCACTCCCTGCGGTGTGTCCGGAGCTGTGCCAAGTGCTGGGAACACAGCAGGGAACAGACTAAAGGCCCTGCCCTCACGGGGCTGACCGTCCCCAGGGAGGGAGAAGGAAGGGTCGGGAGGTACTTGAGGTGGGCACTCAGAGGTGTCACCTCAGCAGCAACCCTGGGAAGAGGAGGTGGCCAGGCCAGGATCATCGAGGGGGACGGCGCCGCCTGACCACTGAAGTCCCAGGGGCTCAGAGAAGGGAACGCCTTGCCTGGCATTGATCCCACATGCACAGGGAGGTGAACCGAGTCCCCAGCAGCCTCTGCCCTTCTCTGCCCCTAGAGACCCAGACCCGGGCCAGCGTGGCCCTCCACGGAGGGGATGGTGGCGTCAGCGTGGACGTGGCAGGCCTGGTGTCCTGGCCGACAAACGGCTCCCTGGAGCTGGTGGTGAACGCCAGCCACACGGCCCCTGCTCTCCAGAGGCTGGGCCTGCCCTTGACCAGCCAGGTGAGGAGTGGGTGGGCCCCCCAGGCCAGGCTGGGCTCCCCGCTAATTCCGTCCACTCCATCCAGTTCCCCAGCATGCCGGGGACCTACTATGCATGACGGACAGATGCTCTTGCGCTGTGTCTCTCGGGCACTTTACAGTTTGTAGAGGCTGTTGGTGATGCTAACAGCTGTCCGCAGCGTCTGCCGAGCCATCTCTGTAGTCCCGGCCGCGGGCTGTGGGCACGGCCCGGGTTCCAGCTCCCCGCCCTGCGTGCTCGCTGCCCTCCTGCTCGTCCACTCGGGCCAAAGCCCAGCCTTAGTTGGTGGAGCCCCTGCTCCGTGCTCAGTGCCGACCTGGGGGCTTTCTGTGCCCTGATTCAGTTCCTCCTCCTAGCACCCCGCGAGGGGCAGGCGGCCTAGCTCTTACGAATCCCAGCTCTGGACGCCAGATCCCAGCTCTGACTCTGTCTGTGGGGCCTCAGGCAGATTCCTTAGCCTCTCCGCGTCCTCAGTCTGCTCACGAAATGGGGCTGATAACTGTCCCGATAATACGGGGTTTGGGAGGATGGAGAGCGTTCACACTGTGAACACACTCGGGGTGGTGCCTGGTGAAGCAGATGCTTTTTCACCGTCTGCGGGTCACACGCGAGCGTGCGTGTCACCGGCCCAAGGTCACGTAGCAAGGAGGCAGCAAAAGGGACTCAGGCTGGTACCCAGGCCCTTTCCCATGATGCCCTCCCACCTCCGAGAAGGGCAATCTGCTGTGGCCCCCTGAATGGGGCCAGGCCCTGGTCACTGTCACTTGGTGCAAGGTCGCCTAGTCAGGACACCTTCTGGAAGCTTTATTCACAACCTCTTGTTTCGGGTTACCAGCACTGCCCTGCCCACACTCCACTGTGCCGTGAGGAGAGGCCATTCCCAGAGGCCCAGTCACCCCTCATGCAGCGAGTCCTTGTCACTGTCCCCACGACCCAGCAGGCCCGTTTCCCGCTCTCCCTGACCTCCTCTAAACCCCCTTTTCCTAGCCTTGGTCCGGTGGTGGGGAGATGTGGGGGAGCTCATTCTTTGCTGATGTCTGGGGTGCGGGTCTGGTGGGGTGCAATCCGGGCTGCCGGGGAGAAGCTGCAGAGTGAGGCCTGGGAGGGTCCCTGGGCCCCTTCACTCCCCACACCTCACAGCCTGCTCCTTCCTCAGCTCGTGTTCCAGAAGCTGTGGGCAGAGGAACAGATGAGCTCTTCCCTACGGCTCACCTGTGATTCTCAAGCCAGCCTGGTCCTTGACATGCGTGGCCAGAGCCAGGCGCTCCGGTGAGGGGTTCTCTGTAGCTCTGGGGGGCCCCTCCCCCCGAGAAGAGAGGGGTGGGTGAGGGAGACATCAGCGGAGCCCCTGCTGTGCACTGACCTCCAACCCCCAGCACCCCCCCAGACCCCCCTACAGCCCCACTGCACGGATGTGGGAAGGAAGGTGCAGCGAAACAAAGTAACTTGCCCAAGGTCACACAGCTAATGAAGTAACCTTGACCTTTGGGGGCAGGACCTGGACGAGCAGTTCTTGGTCTGGCAAACGAAATGTATCCTAGGCCTCAAATACAAATTAATAAATGGTACAACCCAGGCCTCAGGCCCTCTCTCTCCTTCCAGCAAAGAGCTGCAGGTCTCCGGCCGGCACCGCCTCCCCATCCTCCTGGGCCGCTGCCCCAGCAGAGCCTCAGCCTCAGCCAAGGTAACTGTGCCCGGCCGCCCCTGAGCCCTAACTGGTTCCAGATGCCCTGCCCGAGGCGGGCGGGGGCCATGCAGGCCGGGCCCCGCCGGGGAGTGCTCACACATTCCCGTCTGTGCGCAGGCCACGCTGGGCTGCCCTCGGAAACCCCTGGCTCCGGCTTCCTCAAATATCCCCAGGCTTACATTCCTGGGCCAGGCCCGCAGCCCCCAGCTGGGCCCACAAGACCCCGGGGAGCGGGGGAGGCCGGCCCGCCCCGTGCCTGGCGCCTGGCGCCGCCTCACCCGGCCTGGCATGCTCCCAGCAGCCAGATCACATGGCACAGCCCTTTGAGCTGAACCAGCGCCGCCTCCCAGGTGCCCCAGCTTCTGCCCATGGCCCAGGGTCTCTGCATGTCTTCCCACCCTTGTCCGCGAATCCTCTCCCCCCCAGAACCCCCAGGACAGCCCCCAGTCATGCATCTGGCCTGCATGTAGCATTTGGGGGTCCTGGGTGGGGGGTAGATGGCAGGCCCAGGCTGGCGCTGCCCCCCTTCCTCCATTACCATGACCTGTTTCCCTGTCTGCCCCTCTTCCCCAAATCAGGAATGCCCAGCACCCGGCCCAGGGCCCAGCACATAGTAGGTGCTCAGTGAAAGATGTTGACTAATGAATGAGTGACTGATTGTTCCATTTGCCAACTAGTTGCTTGGTTATCCCACTAGCCACGCAGTTTTGTTAACTGCCCTCCCTGCCCAGGCCTGGACTGCCTTTGTTCACAGAGCACCTACTGTGTGCCAGGCCCCGCCCTAGCACGTGCCCACACCATTCTAGTGTTCCCCAAGCTTTGCTGCCAACTGCACATTCAGGGACCTCTTCGTTTCCCCCCAATCTTTATTTTGAATAGTTTCCAACCTATAGAAAAGTTATTTTAGGACAGTGAACATTCCCCAGTTGTTAATAACCTGCCACAACTTTCTCCCCATACTTAAGTGTCATATATATTTCTATATTCACGAATGTGCACAGGTACATTTCCTTTATCATTAAGAGATGATATGGACAGGTTTCTGGACACATACCTCTTTACTCCAAAATACTTCAGTGAGGGGCACCTGGGTGGCTCAGTTGGTTAAGCGACTTCCTTCGGCTCAGGTCATGATCCTGGAGTCCCGGGATCGAGCCCCGCATCGGGCTCCCTGCTCGGCGGGGAGTCTGCTTCTCCCTCTGACCATCCCCCCTCTCGTGTTCTCTCTCTCATTCTCTCTCTCTCTCTCAAATAAATAAGTGAAATCTTAAAAAAAAAAAAATACTTCAGCGAGTGGTTCTGATGACAAGGCTATTTTCTTATACAACGCAGCATAATTTCAAAATTCAGGAAATTTAACATGATGTAGTCATACTGTTATTTAATATATGGTCCATAATAAAATTTCCCAGTTGCCCCAATAATGTTCTTTCAAGCTGAATTTTTTGTTTGTTTTCAGTTTGTTTTAAACCCAGGACACACTCCAGGATCACCCAGAGTACTTAGTTGCCCTATATCTTAAGTGACTTAATCTAGAACAGAGGTCTGCGAACTTGTACTATAAAGAGCCAGATGGTAAATATTTTAGCCTTGAAACCCAAGACGATCTCTGTTGTAACTGCTCAGTGTTGCCACTGTAACAAAAAAGCAGCCGTAGCCAGTGTGTAACTAAATGGGCATGGCTGTGTTACAATAAAACTTTATTTACAAAAGCAAGTGGTGGGCCGAATTTGGGCTAAAGCAGACCCTTGATTTAGAAATTCTTCTCCCACACTGTACGTGTTTTCCCCCCAATATTTCATTATTAAACTTTTTAGACCCTGGAAAATTAAAACAATTTTATAGTGAACATCCACATACCCACTGCCTCGGTTTTCTCACTCCTATTCCACTCCACTTGCTTTATCAGATAGCTCTCCATTCATCTGTATTTTTGACGCATTTCAAAGTAAGTTGCAGATGTTGATATGCTTTCCCTTAAGCATCTCATTGTCTTTAACCACCTTTTTAAAAAAAGATTTATTTATTTATTTGAGAGAGAGAGAGAGTGTGTGTGTGTGTGTGTGAGCGCGCGTGCAGGGAGGAGGGGCAGAGGGAGAGGGAGAATCTCAAGCAGACTTCACGCTGAGTACAGAGCCTGATATGGGACTTGATCTCACAACTCAGATCACGAACCTGAGATCATGACCTGAGCCAAAATCAAGAGTCAGACACTTAACCGACTCTGCTACCCAGGTGTCCCCATCCTTAATCACCTTTAAGAAAAAGTCATATATTGACAATTTTGAAATGTCCAGGCAATTATTTTGCAAAAATCCTCCATTTGGATTTGTCAGACACCGTTCAAGATTCAGGTTGAATGTTTTGACTGAGGTCAAACTAATCTGCGGAGTTCTTTAAAAATATCAGTTTCAGGGGCGCCTGGGTGGCTCAGTCGTTAAGCGTCTGCCTTCGGCTCAGGTTGTGATCCCAGGGTCCTGGGATCGAGCCCCACAACAGGCTCCCTGCTCCACAGGAAGCCTGCTTCTCCCTCTCCTACTCCCCCTGCTTGTGTTCCCTCTCTCGCTATGTCTCTCTCTGTCAAATAAATAAATAAAATCTTAAAAAAAAAAAATCAGTTTCTCCATCCTGTTCCCAGAGGTTCTGTTTTTACAAGCTGTAGTAGATAGGGACCCAGCATCTTTATGTGTAGCTAGTGTCCTAAGTGATTCTGTCACATAGCCAGTCTGGAAGATAGCACATTATTTCATAAAATTTTCACATCAACACATTAATAAAGTGTCATCATCCCAATTTATCAGGTTGGAAAGCAGAGACTTAGGTGGTTGAGGAGCTAGCCAGAGGTCATCCACCCCATGTGACAAGAGAGCCAAATGGGCATCTGTTTGATGGCCCAACCTGTACTTTGTTCCTTGCACTAGACTGCCCCCTGCTGTCCACTATGGTAATGCAACTGGAATTCTTGCCTGATGGCCCCAGGCCATTAGCAGTCTTCAAGTCAGTGTGACAGCATGAAGGACAAGGGGAGGTGGCTGTCATGGGCACCGCTGATGGCTTAAATCGAGGCTCAGGGCCCTCGTTTCACCAGATTTCAAACCGTCCAGGAAGCCTGTGGGTGTCTGGGGCCAGAGCCTACAGCCTGGAGCCAGGATCTATTGGAATATTCCATCAGAGACCAAGGAGAAAATCTCTCACCTGCTTTTCTTCTGACCCAGCTACAGTACTCGGAGCATGAGGCCGAGAGCATGATTTTCTTGGCGGTGGAGGAGCATCATTTCCACGTGGGCACCAGCCTGGTGACTGCGAAGGCTAAGGTCACCAACATCATCAGGCTGGAACAGACCTTCCCCCAGGTGCGTGGAGGTTGGCCAGGGCGGGCTGTGGGTGGGGGTGGGGGTGCGGTGGTTCCGGGAGAAAAGAGAGATTTGTGAGGGGCTGTGAAGTGGGTGAAGTATGCTGGAATGGATTCTCAGCTGCTCTCAGTGTCCCTCCCTCCCTCCTCCCCCCACATTATTTGTTCAGCCCCTACTAGGGCCCAGGGCAGGCACCACTCAAGAAGCTGAGGATATTGCCTGGGACAGGACTGGTGGGTCCTTCCTCTCATCTGGTGGGGAGAAAATCACACAGATAAATAAGAGAACATTCCTAGATGGATACATTCTAGAGAGAAAAGAAAATGGGGTCATAGGAGTGGGTGTGTGGTTGGGGAGCTCTTTAGGTGGCCAGGAAGGCCTCACAAAAAAGGTGACATCTGAGCTAGCCGCGGATGACAGGCAAGTGTTGGCCATTTGAAAATCTGGTGAAAGGGCATTGCAGGCTGAGGGAACAACATGTGCAAAGGGCCTGGGGCAGGAACAAGTTGGCCCGTTTGAGGCATGGCCGCTGGGCTTGAGTAGAGCGGGTGAGTAGGAGATCATGGGGGTCCGATCATAGGGCAGGACAAGCCACAGGGAGGAGTTTGGATTTCGTTCTCTGAAATTGGAAGCCTTTTGAGGATGCGATCCAAATGATGATTTCGGATCTCTCCAGCTGCTATATGGGGAGCGACCTACAGGGGGCAGCAGAAACACCAGTGAGGAAGACCCTGGGCTTAGCAGGGCAAGAAACAATGGTGTCTTGCGTCAAGGTGGGGCAGTAAGACATTCAAGAGTAAACTCCCCCCTCCTCCCAGCAAGTCCCCCTGCAGGGCCCTTGAGCCACCTTCCAATGGGGGCACCCACCTAACGGGGAGAGTCTCCTTCTCTGAGCCTTTGCACAGGCCATTCCTTCTGCCTAGAATGCCCTTCCTTGTGTTGTCCACCAACTTCTTTCTCTGTGTTCCTTTGCCTCTTGAGTATCTTTCATGCTACATTTGTCCCCTTGTCCCATCATTTTTTGTCTCTGTGATGTCTCCCCATCCGCCGGGAGCCCCTGAAGAGCCACGACCAGTCTTGGTTATCTCTGTATCCCATCGCTCAGCCCTGGGTCTGGATCCTAATGCCTGCTCAGCACATGTTTGAGAAACCCTACTCCTGACCACAGCAGCTCCCACGAGGCACTGCCCACAGGTCAGCCCTGGGCAGACACACCCTCGCATTATCTCAGAGATTAGCGCTGTTCTTCTCATCCGCTCGTATAGACTTATAGACGGGGGAAACTGAGCTCAGAGAAGTTAGGAAACCGGCCCAAGGCCACACAGCTTGGAAGCGCAGCTGAGAGGTGGTGATCTTTTCACAGGGCCATACCTGTGCCCCACACCCCTCCCTCACATTGGGGAGCCTTTGGCTTTATGACTTCCCGATGAATCTAACAGCCCAGTAAACCGTTTATGCCCCACAGATGTTCCCTGTCTTTCCTCTTCTGAAAGTGCCTCTTCTTTCCTACCCCAAGCAGGAGTTAGGGCCAGGTTCCCCAGTGACCCAGAGCTGTCTTTCTCTTCCAGTTCAGCGTCCTTCCTAGGGAGCTGGTCCTGCAGACCTTGTACGAGAGGGCCCGTGGGACCCACACCCTGCACCAGACAGTTTTGTGGGATGACCAGGAGGCAGTCCTTAACGGGAGCCTCTCTGGGCCCTTCCGCAGGCCCGCTGGGAACCTCAGCCTCCAGGGTGAGTGTCCGAGAGGTCACTGGTGGGGGCGGCCTGTGGGCTCAGTGAACCATCTTTGAACAACTGCTTATCCCAGGCGCTGTTCCAGGCCCTGGGGATCCATCCGGAAGTAAGATGGCCCTAGGTCCCTGCCCTCAGGGGGAGAGGCAGTGAGCAGGGATGTGAACATGGAGAAAATCACATCAGTGTTTCTGAGAGTGGGAAGGGGTTGACTGAGGGTTCGGGGCTCCTTTAGGTGGGGTAGGGGAGGAAGGCGTGTCTGAGGAGGTAACGTCCACGCTGAGCCCTGAATGATGAGAAAGAACTGGCTGTGGCGGGGATCTGAGGAGGGGCATTGCAGGCAAAAAGAAAAGCAGGTGCAAAGGCCCTGAGGTGGGACAAGGCTGGGGTGGTAGAACCACAGCAGCGAGGCCACTGGCCGGAGTGCCCTGAAGGGGGGGTGAGGGGAGGAGACAGGCGGGAGGGCTGAGGGTCCCGGTCCCCCAGCCAGGAGTTAGGGCTATCCTGAGTGTGAGAAGACAGGAAGTGTGTTAGATGGGGCAACCCCAAGCTGCCCCGGGGGTTTCAGAGCGGAGGCTGACGGTCGGCAGGGGCGGTGAGTGCCGTCCCCTAGCAGCCCCACGGATGGCACCCATGTCCCCTGAGGCCGTCCAGGAAACAGGTGGCCCTGGGAAGGGGCTGTGCCATCACAAGGACTGTCAGTTTCTGTGTGGCGAGTCCCCTTTACACAGAGCAGAGCCTGTCCTGCTGTCTGCCACGTGGGAGACACAGTGCAGACCCCGCTCCCGGGGGCACAGCTTGCTGGGTGGTCGGATGGCATCCCCCATACAAGGCAGAGGAGATGTGTGGCCCCTCAGCACACCAGGGCAGCGAGCCTGTGCATGCACGGGGTTCGTGGGGAGGCTGAGCAGCCCGAGGGCCCCGCTCTGTGGTTAAGGAGCGTGGGACTTGGGGGGTCAGAGGGTGGAAGGAATGAGGGTTACGGCACTGAGGGTGAGGTGCACAGAAGTGGGTCAGTGTTCCCTGGACCGATGACCCCGTGGCACCTCGAGACGCAGCTGGTGTCACCATCTCTGGGAGCAGCTCCCAGGAACCTGCGTAGGGACAAGTGGGGCCCCTTCCAGAGAGTTCTGAGGTCACCAAGGTGGCCCCTGTCTACCGGGGAGTCTCAGCTGGACTCCTGCCCAGGGGTCCGGGAAGACAGGACCAACTGGTGGCCTCAGGAGCTGGGGTCAGGCGAAGCACGAGGTCAGGGCAGCTGGACTCCACGTGGGGGACAAGAGAGGGGACCCTGGAGGCACGGAGCCTGTCCGCTGTGAGGCCTCAGCTGTGGGGATGGCCACTTGTGTCACAGTCCGGGACAAAGGGAGAGCGGAGGGCAGCAGAGTGTGGCCCGGGTGGGTGAGGGGCAGTCACCGGGGCACCGGGCACCCGCAGCGTGAGGGAGGTCACAGCGGTACGAGACGTTGGCTGGGAGGTGGAAGGGGCAGCTCTTGCTGTGTGACGAATGTCCGGGAACTCGGGCTGGCGGGCACGTGCTGCTGATGTCGGCTGGGCTGTCCGGCTCATTCCGGGGCCCGCCGGCGGCCAGCCTGGCTTCACTCCCTCGGTGGCTGGGCGGGGGTCCCCAGAGGGCGAGCGGGCGCGGAGGCCTCTTCAGGCCTGCGCTGGGATCCAGTGGCCTCACCCTCAGCACATTCTCTTAGCAAGTCCCAGGCCAGCCCAGGTTCAGGGGCCACGGGGATGGATTCCGCCTCTTGACGCAGGAGGCGCAGAGTCTCCTTGAGGAGGTGCGGAGTGGAGACTTGGGGCTCTCACGGGGACAGCGCGGGGACCGCGCTGAGTGGTGTGGTGGCCGAGTGAGGGCAGAGCTCCTGAATTTTGTGCAGATGACCCGAGCACGGGGCCACCTGCCCGAGCTGGCGGCTGTGTCCGCTGAGATCCATCCCCCTGAGCGCTCGTGCTCCCCTCACGTGCCCGCCCCTCCCTGTGCCCCCGCCCAGCAGAGCTCAGCCACCCGCTGTCCCTGTCCCTGTCCCCACCGCCGCGCGGCAGCCTCCGCCTGTCCTGCGAGCACTCACCACGGGAACACCGGGACGACCTGGTCGTGGGCTGGGATGGCAAGGACCAGGTAGGTGTCAGGGCCAGAAGGAGACCCCGGGAACTCCACCGACCCTGGAGCCTGGGCGGGACAGTCGGGGCCCAGGCCTGCCCGAGCCCGAGGAGCCTCACCAGGGCCGGCCCGGCGGGTCCCCGTCCCCAGGAGCCGGTGGGGGACAGAATCGGGTCCCAGCAGCACCTGAGCCACAACAGGAATGCCTCTGGCTGACACCTGCTGAGGGCACCTCAGCCCTGCTTTCACATGATGAAATCGAAGCCCAGAGAGGTACAGCGACTTGCCCGGAGTCACAGAGCTTAGTGGAAAGCAGGGCTGCTGTTCTAACCTATGAAGGCCTCCAGCCCCTCTGTCCTCAGTCCTGTCTCTGTCATACACTGTCCCTGTCTGCTCTCCTCCAAGCCTCAACATTGCCCTCTGCAGAATGGGCTGCATCTCTCCAAGGGCCCCCCCACAATGGGGCTGTGTGCTCAGAGCCCGCTGCCCTCACGCCCTTGCCCTGGAAGGCGTCTGTGCAGGGTGGGGAGGGGGCTGCCCCTGTGGGCAAGGCCTCCGGCTCAGCCTGTCCCCCTCCCCAGGTGGTGGTCTCGTCCTCTCTGCAGCTGGGGAAGGGCAGGCTGGCCGCCCGCCTGGCCCTGGCTCACCCCTTCAACCTCTCCTGGTGGCACATGGAGGCCAGCGGCCTGGCTGAGGGCAGGGGTGGCCAGCAGAGCGGGCAGGTGAGTGGGGAGCATCTGAGGTGCCCACGGTGGGGGCGTCTGGAGGTTGGGGAGCTGCATGGCTGAGCCCACAGCCCACGACCTGGGTACTGCGTGCAGGGGAAGAAGGTTCTGCTTGTCTCCCGTTGGGAAGGACTCTGTTAGAGTCACAGATTCCTGAAGTTTGCACCCCGAAGGGTCCTTCATTCGTTCATTCCTTCATCGATACCTTATTAAGCACCTACTGCACGTCAGGCCATGTTCGAAGCACACAGGCCTGCATCTAAAGAGCTCGCACTTTGGCAGGGCGAGAGCTTACGCGCATGTCCGACTCCTCATTTATACACTGGTCCGCTGAGTCGGGAGCTGCAGAGGGTCCACACAGGGCAGCTGGGCTCCTCAACTAGCCGGGTGGCCTCGGGTCGCTCCTGGACCCTCCCTGAGCCTCAGTGTTCTCAGCTGTGAAATGGAAGCCAGAAGGCCAGTGTGTGTCAAGAGTAGACCATCTGTGCCAGGCCAAACAGAGAGCCTGGCTAAAATTCAAGCCAACGAATGAAGAACAAATGGAGAGTTGTGATAAACCCCGTGAAGAAAGCGGAGAGGAGGCGGAGACAGAGGCTAATCAGATGCGGTGGCCAGGGAGGGCCTCCTGGGGGAAGCGGCTTGTCCCCTGAGGACCTCCGGATGAGAGGGAGCCAGCTCGTGACAAGCTGGAGGAATAGCATTCTGGGGTGGGGGTGGGAGGGCAGGAAGATCGCCTGCAAAGACCCTGAGGTAGGAAAAGGCTGGCGAGCTTCAGGAAGAGCCAGAGGCGGTTAGGCTGGAACAGAGTAAGTGGTGGGGCAGGCACTGGGGAGAGGAGATCAGCTGAGGGCCCCTGCCTTCGGCTCGGGCTGCCATCACAGAACACTGCGGCTGTGTGGCTAGGTGCCCTTTGCTTAAAACAGGAACACGTATTCCTCCCCTTTCTAGAGGCTAGAAGTCCGAGATGAAGGTGCCGGCCTGTCCGGTTCTGGTGAGCGCTCTCTTGCTGGCTCGCAGTCTCCTGCGTCCTCACCTGCCCGGGAGAGAGCTCTCTGGGGTCTCTTCTCATAGGGGCGCTAATCACATCTTGAGGCCCACCCCATGACCTCATCAACACCTAGTCCCTTCCCGTCAGCCCTGCCTCCTAATACCATCCCTGGGGATGAGGGCTTCCACAGCACAACAGGGGCATGGGGCTCACGGTTCAGTCCCCAGCAGCCCCAGAGGCCCTGAGTGAGCAGCACGGATTTCCTTCTGGCTTTGGAGACAGCAAGGCTTGGGTATTGGGAATGAGGCGTCTTCCATCTAAATACTTCCGGTCTCCCGGGCTGGGCATGGCTCTGAGCACCTGCAGATGCGGGCAGGAGGGAGGACAGGGTCTCCAGCTCCCCTCCTTCGTCCCCTGCAGTGGGGGGCTCCAGCCTCCCCACTCTACCTTTCCCACTCCTCCCACTCCCTTCTCCATCCCCTGCACGCACACAGATGGAGAGCATCAGCCTCTCCTCTGGCCCTCCCCTCCACCACCCTCCATCTCCTTGCAGGTCCAGTTGGCCTGGGACAGAGGGCAACCCGTGACCTTGCACCTCACCTGGACCAACAGGTCCTCGGAGTTCAATACCATCTGGGATGGCTGCCTGGCTGCCTCCCCGGGGCAGGTATGCGCTGGCGGGACTGCCAAGCCAAGCACGGGGCTCTCCCTAACTCTGGGCCCTTGTGCTGGCTCCCAGTCCCATATTCCATCTTCTTGTCAGCTCCAGGAAATTTGGGGCCTGAGTGCCCTCCGGGCCTGTGGGGCCGTAACACAGACCCCGGCCATGTTCAGCGAGCAGCTCGATCTGTCCTGGGACCGGCGCCGGGTGCAGCAGAACCTGACATATGAGGTGAGGCCTAGAAAGCCGGGTCCCAGGCAGGTCACCCGCAGGGGGGCCACACCTGCTGTACAAAGTGCCTGGCTCTGAGGCCATGGGATCTTGTGCCAACGCTAGCTGTGCTGGAGGATGGTGAGAAACTCATTTCTCCACTGTGAGCCTTGGTGTTCTCATCTGTAAAATGGGTTCCCTGACTGGGGTATAGTGACAGCTCTGGGGGGATGAGGGAAGCAAGGCGCCCAGCATGAGGTGAGCACTCGGAGCCAGACGAGGGAAGAAGCTGGTGACACCAGAGGGCTTTTGGGGGCAGGGGGAGATCAGGTTCCTGGAGGCGTCAGTTTGGAGTCTTCCTGGCATCACTGCCCACCCGGGGCTGCGGCTGGGGCTGAGCACTGTTCTGCAGAGCCTGGGACAGGGACCGGACCACAGAGAAATGGGGAGAAATGGCCCTGAAAGCCAACCTTGTTCCTCCTGGGGTCTCGCACCCTGGGCTCTGGGACCCTTTAAACTCAGGCCCCCGGTGCTCCCCACAAACATCCGCCCAGCGTATAAATCACTGTTGTGGCCGACTGGAGCTCTCATGATGGGACTTCCAGCACCTGACCCTCTCTCGTGAGGTCTCCCATCTGCAGCTGGCCTTGGCCCCTCTCCCCTCTCATGGGATGAGCCCCTGCCTCACGGTGCCCTCTCCTGCCAGAGGCATTGGCCATCGCAGGCGGACAGGATCCACGCCGAGGCCATGCTGCAGCACATCTTCACTGGCTCCTGCACCACGCAGAGCTTCCAGGGGGAGGTGGGGACCGACTATACCCACCGGCTGCACCATTCCCTGCACCTGGGGCTCTGTGACCTGCCCAGGGTGAGTCTGTCCCGGGGAGGGGGCCCAGGCACCCATGGAGGGAGGGTGAGGAGAGAGGACAGCATCCACAGAGCGCAGGGGTGTGAGCAAGGGAGCTGGGTGCCCACATCACCGCTCTGCCATCTGCCGGCGGGGTGATCCCAGGCAGGGCGGGTCGACCCTCTCAAAGTCCAGGGTTCCATCTGAGGAACAGAAGAGGCAGTAGGCTTCAGCAATGTAGGGTGACTGTGAGATATGAGATGTGACACAGGAAGAGAGCTTTACACGTAAATGAAAGGTGCTCAGCTGCATCGTTGTTGGAGGTGAGGTATTGGGACCCCTTTCCCAAAACATTCTTCCTGGTTTGTTAGCTGGTTGATTGGTTCTTCCTCCTACCTACCAACCCTCCCATCCATCCACCCACCTGCTCCCCACCCTTCTGTCCATCCATCTGTCCATCCATCCACCCATACACCCACCCAGCCACCTACTCACCCACCTTCCCATCCATCCACCCACCCACCCACCTACTCACCCACTTTCCCATCTATCCACCCATGTACTCCCCACCCTCCTGTCCATCCATCCCCCCATCCATCCATCCATAAACCCACCCATCCACCTACTCACCCACCCTCCCATCCATTCACCCACCCATCCACCTACTCACCCACTTTCCCATCCATCCAGCCACCTACTCACCCACCCTCCCATCCATCCATCCATCCATCCATCCACCCACCCACCTACTCCCCACCCTCCTGTCAGTCCATCTGTCCATCTTCCCAGCCACCCACCTACTCACCTACCCATCTACCTACTCACCCACCCTCCTATCCATCCATCCATTTCCCCAACTATCCATCTATTCCAGGGTCAGAGATTTTCTGTAAAGGGTCAGATAGCAAATATTTTAGCTTTTCTTTTTTTTTTTTTAAGACTTTATTTATTTATTTGACACACAGAGAGTGCGCACAAGCTGGGGGAGTGGCAGGCAGAGGGAGAGGGAGAAGCAGGCTTCCCGCGGAGCAGGGAGCCCGATGCGGGGCTCGATCCCATGCCCCGGGGATCATGACCTGAGCCAAAGGCAGACGCTTAACGACTGAGCCACCCAGGTGCCCCATATTTTAGCTGTTCAAGCCATATGATCTCTGTTACCATCACTCCACTCTGCTGTCATAGGTTATATGTAAACTCATGGGTGTGGCCATCTTCTGATGCATATTTATTAACAAGAACAAGCAGTGAGCCAAATTTGGCTCTTGAGCCAGGTTGCCAACCCCATTCATCCATTCGTTCAGAAAGCATTTGTGGGTTTTACTTAATGCAGGGCCCTCTCCTAGGTGCAGGGACAAGGAAGGTGAAGGGGACAGACTGGGTGCCCCACCCCTTGGAGCTCACTTTCCAGTGGGTGGAAAAAGTTAAACAAGATGCATGATACGCCTGGGTGGCTCAGTCGTTAAGCGTCTGCCTTCGGCTCAGGTCATGATCCCAGGGTCCTGGGATTGAACCCCGCATCAGGTTCCTGGCTCAGTGAGGAGCCTGCTTCTCCCCCTCCCTCTGCCTCTCTCCCTGCTCATGCTTTCTCTATCTCTATCTCTGTCTCAAATGAATAAATAAAATCTTAAAAAAAAAAAAAGATGCATCATATGTACTGAGGCATGATGAATGCCGTGAAGGAATGACGCAGGGAGAGGGGACGGGGGATTGCAGGGAGCCCCACTGACAAATGCGAGCTCTGCACAGGGAACAGCCAGTGCAAAGGCCCTGTGGAGGAGCATGCTGAGGGTATTGGAGGAACAGAGGGCAGCCTTTAGAGAGCAAGGAGGTGAGGTTAAGATAATGCTGACTTGTGGGCCATGTCAGGCAACCAGCTTTTCTTAGTACAACGGGGAGGCGGAGAGTTTTGAGCAAGGGGATCATGTCCGATTTGCATTTTTCACTGTCTGTCTGGCTCCCGAGTGGAGGAGGGACCATGGGCTGAACTAGAAGGGAGACCCAACAGGCTCTTGCAACAGCCCCAGGGGTCTGGACCAGGCCCGGGCATGGTGGGGAGAGGAAGTTGCAGCCCCTGTGCCTCCCTGACCGCTGACACCCACCCTCTCGTTCCAGGCTCTCTCAGTCTCTGGGGAGCACACCCTGGGCCACAATGGGCTCCTGCTGGATTCCCGCTGCCAGATGGGCCTCGCCCCGGACCCAGACCATGGCCTGCACCTCAGCCTGACCCTCCGCAACCACAGCAAGCCTCGGGCACCAGACTTCTCCGGGGAGCTGGAGGTGGGTGGCCAGGTCGGGGCTGCCTGCACCTCCCCCCACCCCCAGGAGGATGCCCTTCCTCCAGCTCTGGCCTGCGAGGCCACCACTGCCTGGATGGCCCTGCCACCTGGTGGTCACTGTCAGAACCGCAGGCTGGCACGCTGCCTGGCTTCCTCCCCTGCAAAGCAGGGAGTAATCGCTGCACCTACCCTAGCTCCCGTGGGATTCATGCCGCGAGGATTAAATATGTTACTACGTGCAGATCACTTAGAGCAGTGCCTGCGACAAGGCAGCCACTCAGTAGTACCGATTCTCCCAGCAGCCCAGGAAGGTAGGAGGGCGCAGAGCTGGGCTCGATGCCTTCTCTGTCCCCACCGGCCTAGTGATCTTGGGAAGGGCCCTCGCTGAGCCCTGCCTCCTCATCTGTAAGTGGGGAGTGGACATATTTCACAAGGCAGCGGGTAGGGTTCCAGGCACCCCCTCCCTCTGCCCCCTTTAAAATAGGCACACAGGGGGCGCCTGGGTGGCTCAGTCGTTAAGCGTCTGCCTTCGGCTCAGGTCATGATCCCAGGGTCCTGGGATCGAGCCCCGCATCGGGCTCCCTGCTCCGCGGGAAGCCTGCTTCTCCCTCTCCCACTCCCCCTGCTTGTGTTCCCTCTCTCACTGTGTCTCTCTCTGTCAAATAAATAAATAAATAAAATCTTTAAAAATAAAAAAATAATAAAATAGGCACACAGTAGGTGCCCCATCACTGTTACCATCTGCCCACCTCCACGTCCCCCTGGCCAAGTGCCCCTGACTTCGTGACTTTCCTTCTTCTGACCTCAGTTGTCTCCTCTGTCCAATGGGAACAAATCCCACCTCATTTGCAGAGCTGTTTGCACATAGTCGGTGCTCGTGAGGTTTCCTTCCAGCATCCGGAGCTGGATGGGGATGGCTCTTCTGCCTCTGGAGGTCGCTCGGCCTGTTTCCCTGCATGATGGCATGGTGGTATCAAAAGAGCTTTGCTCTCCAAGGCTGTCCGGGGCTGACCGCTTCGTTTCCCCACCTGCCAGCCAGGCCCCCAGCTGCTCCCGCGTCTGTAATCCCAGTGCCCCAAGGCCTGCCGGCCTGGGAGTGGGCCCTCTGCCCCATGTGGGGGTCCATGCGGTGGAGAGAGGTCTTTCCCAGCCTTGTTTGGTCCTCATGACACTGTGAAATTTCAGAAGGCTCTCTGGGCTGCACCCCACCCACTTGGAAACCTTGAGGATGGATTTTCTGGAACATGTGTAGTGAGCCCCCTGAATTAGATTCCTAGGGCTGCCGAACGGAGGACCCCCAGCGCGGTGCTGGAACATAACAGGATTTTTTTCCTTTCACAGTGCTAGAGGCTAGAAGTCTGAAATCAGGGTGTCAGCAAGTCCGCACGCCCAGCAGAAGCTCTAGGGCACTGTCCCCCCGTGCCTCTTCCTGCTTCTGGGGGTCACCGGCAGGCCTGGGCGCTCCTTGGCTTATGGCCATGTCATTCCAACCTCTGTGTCTTCACACGGCTGTCTCCCAAGGCTATGGGTCGTTGCATTTAGGGCCCACCTGAATCCAGGACAACCACATCTGCAGAGACCCTATTTCCGAATAATCAGAACTAGGGTTCGAACTTCCACGCGCCTTTTTGAGGAACACATTCACCCCGTAAGGCGCCCTCCTGTAACACACACACACACACACACAGTAATTCCGATTCCTGCTGAAGTTCGAAGGCCACCGTCCTGTGTCATTTGACAGAACTGGAAACCGAGGCACAGACAGGGCAACGCACTTATTCAGGGTGGTACGGCTCATTGGTAGCAGCATCTGGACTCGAACATGGGGCAGCTGAGTCACGACCAGAGGTGGCTCCCCTCCCCCCAACAGGCCTCCCCTTGCAGGGTGTCCTCCAGGGTTCCTTCTGTGACCTCCAGCCCCATTGTCCATTCAGAGCTCACCTGTCCCGAGTCCCCCTCCTGCAAGGCTGGGCGTCTGCAAGGGTTGCGACAAAGTGCTCGGGGACTGTGTTTGTGCCCCGTGCTCCCCACAACAGCTCCTTGAACGTGCTGAGGCATTTGCCGTGTTTCTCCTGAAATTACAGAAAGCACGGCAGGTAGAAACAGCTGGGCACCAGGGACGGCAAAAATGTCAAGGCCCAGGGCCACCCGGATCAGTTAAGACAGCGGCGCTGGGGTGAGGCCTGGCGTCGGCGATGTTTAAGCCAGGGGGATGGCGGGTGCCCCTGGCTTATCAGGCCCCCAGATGTGGATTTAATAGGTACTTTCTGCAGTTGGCAGGGATAGTGAACCTTGTGGGGTTGTAC
>NC_138373.1:27426141-27437032 GCF_054177405.1 Leptonychotes weddellii
AGGAGGGCACATTCTGCATGGAGCACTGGGTGTTATGCACAAACAATGAATCATGGAACACTTCATCTAAAACTAATGATGCAATGTATGGGGATTAACATAAGAATAAAAAAAAAAAAGTACTAATCCAAACAAGGAAATAAGTATCAGTTTGGTGATGATGATGAAACAATCCGAATTAATATATAATTAACTTATTACAGAGGATCCAATTAGAGAAAATGTGGCACCAGCATATTCTGAATTATTTCAGATTATTCTGAAAAGCTTGTCTTTATTTTCAATAAACTATTGTAAAATTAAAACTTCATTTTAAGATTAAAAAAAAAAAAAGAAAAAAAAAACCGTTACAAGGGACAGGAAAGGACATTATGTAATGATAAAAGGGTCCATTCACCAAGAAGAACAATTATAAGTATATATGCACCAGACATCAGAGCTTCTAAATATCTGAAGCAAACATGGACAGAATTGAAGGGAGAAAAACATAGTTCTGCATTGAGGGCGCCTGGGTAGCTCAGTTGGTTAAGCATCTGCCTTTGGCTCAGGTCATGATCTCAGGGTCCTGGGATTGAGCACCACATCAGGCTCCCCACTCAGTGGGGAGTCTGCTTCTCCTTCTGCCCCTCTCCCCCAATCATGCTCTCTCTCTCTCTCAAATAATTTTTTTTTTTTTAAGATAGTTCCACATTGAGACCTTAAACCCTCCCAACCCACCCACCCACTTTCAACCATGGATAGAACAACCAGAAAGATGATCATTAAGGGAATAGACAATTTGAACACTACAGATCAATTGGACCTAACAAACATACAGCACTCCACCCAACAACAGCAGGATATATATTTTTCTCAAGTGCACATAGAAATTCTCCAGAATACACCATATGCTACACCACAAAATAAGTCTTTTTTCAAAAGATTTTATTTATTCATTTGACAGAGAGAGCACAAGCAGGGGGAGCAGCAGAGGGAGAGGGAGAAGCAGGGAGCCTGATGTGAGGCTTAATCCCAGGACCCTGAGATCATGACCTGAGCTGAAGGCAGAAGCTTAACCAACTGAGCCACCCAGGCGCCCCCCAAAAATAAGTCTTAATAAATTTTTGAAAACTGAGATCACACAAACTATCTTTCCAATCACAAAAGAATGAAATTCCTAGAAACTTAGAAATCAATAGCAAGTAGAAAATCGGAAAATCAAAAACTGTGCAAAATTAAACAACACTCTTGACCAATGGGTCAAATAAATCACAAGGTAAATGAGCAAGTATCTTGAAAGTATGATGAAATGGGGGAAAAAAAAACATGCCAAAACCATGGTATTTAGAGAAAGCAGTGCCAAGAAGTAAGTTTACATTCTTTTCCTATAAATACTTACATGAAAAAAGATCTCAGATCAACAACCTAACTTTACACCTTAATGAATTAAAAAAAAGTGAACCCAAAACTAGCAGAAGGAAATCACAAAGATTCAGAGATAAATGAAATAGTGAATAGAGAAAATTAAGTTTTTTTTAAAAGATCAATAAAACTGAGAAAACTTAGCTAGAATGGCTAATTAAAAAAAAAAAAAAAAAAGAGGATTCACCTAAAATCAGAAATGAAATAGAGGACATTGCAGCCAGTTTTTACAAAAATAAAAAGGATTTTAGGAGTACTATGAACAATTGTATAACAAATTGGACAACCTAAATGAAATGGATAAATTCCTAGAAACCTCTAACTTGCCAGGACTGAATCATGAAGGAATAGAAATCTGAACAGCCCTGTAACTAGTGAGAGGATTGAAACAGTGACTAAAAACCTCCTCACAAAGGAAAAAAAACAAAAACCAGCCCAGGACCGGATGGCTTCACTAGTGGATTCTATCAAGCATTTAAAGAATGAAAAGCTATCCTCAAACTCTTACAAAAAATTGAAGAGGGAACATGTCCAAATCTACTCTATGAGGCCAGCATTCCCTCTATACCAAAGCCAGAGAAAAACACTTCAAGAAACAAACTACAGACCAATATCCCTGAAGAATATAGATGCAAAATCCTAAAGAAAAGAAAAGAGTACTAACAAACAGAATTCAAGAGTGTATTAGAAGGATTATACACCACAACCAAGTGGGATTTATTCCTGAAATGCAAGGACGGGTCAACATAGGAAAATCATTTGATAGAATATAACACATTACCAGAATGAAAGACAAAAACCACATGCTCGTCTCAGTTGATGCAAAGAAAACATTTGAACAAAAATTCAATATCCTTTCATGATAAAAATACTCAAAAAACAGACTAGAAGGAAATTTCAACTAATAAAAGGCACACACGACAAGCCCACAGATAACATATCCAATGGTAAAAGACTGAAAGCTTTTACTCTGAGATCAGGGTAAGACAGGGATGTCTATATTGGCCTCTTCTATTAAATATAGTACTAGGAGTCCTAGCCAGAACAATTAGGCAAGAAAAAAAAAGGCATCCAAATTGGAAAGGAAGACATTATCTCTGTTCTCGGACAAAATGAACATATAAATATATATAAAACCTATGTACCTGCAGAAAACCCTAAAGATTATACAGACATACACTCTATTACAACTAATAAATTTGGCAAAGTTGCAGAATACAAAATTCACACAAAAACTGGTTGCATTTCTATACACTAACCAAAAGGAAATTAGGAGAATAAATTCCATTTACCATCTTATTAAAAGACATAAAATACTTGGGAATAAACTTAACCAAGGAGCTGTAAGACCTGTACACTGCAAACTATAAAACATCGCTGAAAGAAATTAAAGAAGATAGAAATAAATGGAAAAATATCCCACGTTAATAGATTGGAATACTTAGTGTCATTAGGATGTCAATACTACTCATTAGGATGTCAAAACTACTCATTAGGAGGTCAATACTTAAAGGAATCACCATCAAAATCCCAACAGTCCTTTTTTACAGAAATTTAAAAAAGCAATCGGGGCACCTGGGTGGCTCAGTCATTAAGTGTCTGCCTTTGGCTCAGGTCATGATTCCGGGGTCCTGGGATCGAGCCCCACATTGGGCTCCCTGCTCAGCAGGAAGCCTGCTTCCCCCTCTCCCACTCCCCCTGCTTGTGTTCCCTCTCTCGCTGTCTGTCTCTATGTCAAATCAATAAAATCTTTTTTAAAAATCCATCCTAGGGCGCCTGGGTGGCTCAGTTGGTTAAGCGACTGCCTTCGGCTCAGGTCATGATCCTGGAGTCCCGGGATCAAGTCCCACATCGGGGGCTCCCTGCTCAGCAGGGGGTCTGCTTCTCCCTCTGCCCTCTTCCCTCTCGTGCTCTCTCTCTCTCTCATTCTCTCTCTCTCAAATAAATAAATAAAATCTTTAAAAAAGAAAAGAAAAGAAAAATCCATCCTAAAAATCATATGGACTCTCAAGGGCCCCCAAATAGCCAAAGCAATCTTGAAAAAGAGCAAAGTTAGAGGTCTTCTGCTTCCTGGTTTCAAACTTATAACAAAGCTACAGTAATCAAAGCAGTATGGTATTAACACAAAGGTATACAGACCAATGGAATAGAATAGAGAGCCCAGAAGGAAACTCTTGTGATTTTTGGCAAGAGTGTCAAGACCATTCAATGGACAAAGCACAATCTTTCCATCAAATAGTGGGGAGGCAGGGCAGGGGGCGGGGATGGGTGTCTACATCCAAAAGGATGAAGTTGGACCCTTCCTTTATACCCCATACAAACATTTGCTCAAAATGGATCAAATGCCTAAATATAAAAACTGAAACTATGAAGCCCTCAGAAAACGGGGAAAGTTTCACGACACTGAATTTGGCACCAAGGGCACAGTCATCTAAAGAAGACAGACAAATTGGACTTCATCAGAATTGAACACTTCTGTGCACAAAATGACACAATCAACAAAGTATAAAGGCAGCTTATGGAATGGGAGAAAATATTTGCAAATTTTATCTGATGAGGGGTAAATATTCCGAATATATAGAGAACTCCTGCAAACTCACCACCAACAAAACAACTTCATTAAAAAATGGTCAAAGGAGGAGCATGTGACTCTTGATCTTGGGGTCATGAGTTTAAACCCCACATTGGAGATTACTAAAAATAAACTGAAAAATGTTAGGAAAAAATGGTCAAAGGACCCAAATAGACATTTCTCCAAAGAAGACATCCAGACAGCTGACAAGCATGTGCGAAGATGCTCAATATCACTCATCGTCAGGGAAATGTGAATCAAAACCACAATGACCTATCACCTCACACCCATTAGTATGGCTACTATATTAAAAAAAAAAAAAAGGAAATAAGTGTTAGCAAGGATGTGGAGAAATTGGAACCTTTGTGTACTCTTGGTGGACATGCCAAAAAAAAAAAAAAAAAAAAGATGCACCCACTCTGGAAAACATTATGATGGTTCCTCAAAAAATTAAACATAGAATCACCATATGATCTAGCAACTCCACTTCTGGGTATATACCCAAAGGAATTGAAAGTACGGACTCTAACAGATTTTGGTACCTCCATATTTGTAGCAGCTTTATTCACAATAGCTTAAAGGTACAAGCAACCCAAAAGTCCATCACAGGTGAATGGATAAGCCAATGTGTGATACATACAATGCAACATTATCCTTAAAAAGGAAAGACATTCTGACACTTGTTACATATGGGCGAACCCTGAGGACATTATGCTAAATGAAGGAAGCCAGTCACAAAGAGACCAATACTGCATGAATCTACTTTTGGGAGGCACCTAGAGTAATCAAAATCATGGAGACAAAGTCTCCCACTGCTGGTGGAGGGGGGAAGGGGGGCCGTTGCTTAACGGGGACAGAGTTTCAGGTTTGCAGGATGAAAAAAAAAAGTTCTGGAGGTGAATGGTGGCGATCGTCACACAACACTATGAATGTCCTAAAGAGCGCTTTCCTGTGCACTTATACGTGGTAATTAAAATTTTTTAAGTTAAAGAACGTTTACGGAGCACCCACTCCATGCTAGGCATGGTGATACACCAATAAGCACTGTACTTCTAAGTGAGGTAACTATAAAAAAAATGAACACATTTAAGGAGCCAGAATTCTAAGAGCAAGAACCAGCACAGACAGACGGACACCCAAACACGTGGGAATTTATAACTGGGTTTATCTGAAACAGACTGAACATTCTGGCAGAAAGCTAGAAAATATCTTAAAAGTATATCTCATCTGGAAAAGAACCAAAAATATAATCTCTGTAGAGGACAGAAAAGGCATTGAATAGAATTCTTTAACGTTCATATTTCATTTTTTAAGAAATTCAACCCATGACCAATAGGCGGGAACCCCCCCCCCCACCTCAGAAGCAGATGCTGTGACATGTTTGGTGTCTAGACTTTTCCATCACGGTTGGGTGGGGACACATCAGAAGCCGTGTGAAGTCAGCAGCCAGAAAAGATACGCTATCTCTGCTTCTACCGCACACTCTATTGTCAACCCCATCCCGCCTAGACCAGAAAACAATTAAGGACAAGAGATCTGAAAGAACAACTTATAAACTCACCTGCTAATGGCGACTTGCCTAGGGAGGGCGCCCAGGGTCCGTCACTTCTAAGTTGAAGAGATCCACACTTTGGTGTGAGCCACAGATTCCAGGGGTGAGGCTGGATTGCTCTGAAAGTGGAGGGAAACCACCCAGAGGTCACCAGATACTCTAGATCCACCTGAATGTCCCTGCTGCTTTGGTGACCTGGATATCCTCTCTTTATCCTTCAGGAGTCAACTCAGGCATGACCCCCCTGAACTTCCCTTCACCCCCACTTTGGGTTGGGTGCATCCCCCGTGCTCCCAAAGCCTTGGGTGCTGGAGTTCAGCCCTCTCCCTAGGCTGGGAACCCCAGGGTGGGGTCGAGGTTGGGGGCACACCATGTCTTGGTTCTCTGCATCGCAGGTGTAGGGAACCACCTGACCATATCTCCTGCTCTTTTCCAAAGGGGGAGAGGTCCTTTTAATGAGGGTTCCCCTGGGCCTGATGCTGCTGGGGACTGCCAAAAGGGCTCCCCATCCTCTGGGCGCACAGCACGGCCTTCTCTTCTCTTTGCAGTTTGAGATTGTGCCTAAGCCAGCACCAGGCGGCCAAAGATTTCAGACTCCTTCACCTTCTCCCACCAATCCCAGCTCCTCAGCAAGGCCAGGATTCCTGGCTGGGACAGAAACACCAGCATGAAACGCCAGGAGGTTCAGGGATCACACTTGCTCCACATACAGCAAAGGAGAGCTTGGAGTTGAGGATTTCAAAATACTTCTGGGGACAATGAAGTTCACAACTGGTCGGGAGGATTCTCTACCTTCCTCTATACCTGCACTGCTCTCTAGGAGACAGCCTGGCCTCCTGGGCCCACCTCTGCAGATGGACCTCCATTCCAGCAACTGTTCTTGTGCAAGAGGTTTTTTCTCTTGCTCAGCTGCTAAGTCTGAGGCCTCCACTGTGTGAGCCTGGCCTGCCCTGGGGTCTTCCTAGCTCGGGATTAGCTTTCCCTGCCCTCTACAGCATCTCCCTTAAGACATGAGGCTCCTTGAAGTGGACTGATGGTCCCCAATTCCTTCATCATAGGCCTGGTGGGAGAGTGTCCCTCTTTAGGGTAGATACTGAATCTGGAACTGAATTGTTTTGGGGGGCACTTGAGAGGGCCTCCTTTTTGAGGGGCTGGTTTTCACAAACACCTGCTAGGGGCACCCAGGCCCCAAGGATACAGCCTTCAAAGCTGTTCACTTTCTTTGGGAAGGCAGACTTGTCCCTTAAATTTTGTACTGAAAAATAAATCTGGCAGAATCCCTTAACACAAACACTGGATTGATGGGGCTAATCATCCACTGGAATGATAGAGGAAGCTTGGGTGGCTGTGAAATCTGCCCACCAGTAGGAGCACCGCCCCCCCCAAGCTCTCTGTACCCAGAGTCCTAAGATCCCGATTCTGGAACAAAGGGCAAAGCATCAGACACCAGAAATGGGTCGACCAGAATATGAGATGCCAGATTCAGTTGCCCAGGCCTCCCCACACATAAATCCCCAGCACACAGCAGATGCTCAATAAAGTTTAGAAGGAACTCTATAGAGAGTTTGAGAGTTTTCTGAAGATGGAGTGAATGGGGCCAGCCCAGTGCATTCCCACACGCTGGAGGGACGTGGCAGGGGAGGGGTGCTCTGAGTTGTTGAGTGTGGGCTATACTGTCATGGGTTACCGAAAGACCCCAGAGTCCAGGCACTACTCTTTGAAAGATGTTTGATCTTTTCTTAGACCTTACAGTAGCCAAGTGAGGCATGCATGACCCCATGTAATGGAAGAAGCAGGCTCAGAGAGCCCAGCGGACTTACACGAGGTCATCCAACCAGCAGATGGCCAGGCTGGCACTGATCTGGGCCCGTTGGACCCTCAAGGCTGCTAGCATCAGCCACCACCTCCTACATTTGCAAGAGCTGTGCTCTATATAGTCTACCATTGACATGAAGAGTCAAGTGCACATTCGCCCTGTTCCAAGACACATCGTAGTGCTTATTCATTTTTCCTTACTGCACATTAAAATGCCCGATGAGCCATGTCACACATGATCAGAAATGTACCCACAACCGTCAGGCGCACTATGCTAGGCCTTGTTGCAGGGAACTTGGCCCAGGAAGAAAAGGAAGGAACGAGACTGTTCATAGTGGAAAGCAAATCACTGGAATGTTGGAGGGGGGCTGGGCAGAGGCTGAGCAGTTCAGAGGTTGATGCGCAGTTGATTTATAACCACACGACCTCAGTTTCTAGATCTGTTCAAAGGATCGGTGATTTTTGGTCCAGACAGGAAACTGCAGAAGGTTCCCAACCTGCCTCCCACGCTCTGTCCCCACCCAAGCACTTACCAGGAAGACAGCACTTACCATGTGCCCAGACCCCAAAGGGGAAGCTCAGTTCTCCTTTCTCAAGGCAGATTTGACGACACCAACACTTTGCAATTTGGAGTGTATGGCTGGGTGTGCATGCACATGTGCAGAATTTAGAGAAAAATGGATGGGACAGGGAATGATTCCATTGAAAATACCTATTAACAGTTCTACAGCATATAAAGAGCAGGTACAAATAAAAATTTTTTTTAAAGATTTTATTTATTTATTTGACAGAGAGAGAGAGAGAACAAGTAGGCAGAGAGGCAGGCAGAGGGAGAAGGAGAAGCAGGCTCCCTGCCGAGCAGGGAGCCCGATGCGGGGCTTGATCCCAGGATCCTGGGATCATGACCTGAGCCGAAGGCAGCCGCTTAACCAACTGAGCCACCCAGACGCCCCCAAATAAAATTTTTAAAAATCCAGTCTCCATGGAGTGACTTGGTAAAGGAGAGAACAGGCAAAAGAAGAGAAATACAGCTAAGGGGTAAACATTAGGCAGAAAATTTAATTTTACTGGTAACCAAATACAAATGAAAGTAACAATGATAGTTTTATTATGCTGCAGAGTAGGTATTTAAGTAATAATACCCAGAACTGGTGAGGCTGTGGGCAAAACCAGAGCCCTCAAATTCTGTAACTGGCAGTTTGAATTAGTACCTCAGGAGTGGGTTTCTAACGTCTTTTTAAAACCATTCATTCCTTTGACCTAATAAGCCCCACTCCTGGGACTTTATCCAAAACCAGGGAGGGAGGGGAAATAGGAATGATTCGCAAGAATTTCAAAATAACTTCATTATTCAAAATGATGAAAAATTACAGACCACTAACAGGGAAATGATTTTTTAAAGTTGTGGTCTATTAATTTGATACACTATCTTGAACTCATTTGTCAAGTCCAACATGAGGCAATATATTAACATGAAAAAAAGATTAGCCTCTAAGTGAAGCAGAAGACAAGACTGCATAAAAATCTGCACTGAGAATGACCACATATGGACAGGAACTGGTAGGGAATATAGGAAAATGGAAACAGCTCATATAGGAAGAGTGATCACACTGTAGGCGATAGTTTTTTCTTTTAAAAATTCCTTTTGGGGGTGCCCGTGTGGTTCAGTCAGTTAAGCGTCCGACTCTGGGTTTCGGCTCAGGTCATGATTTCAGGGTCCAGATCAAGTGGGGTGTGGAGCCTGCTAGAGATTCTCTCTCCCGTTCTGGCCCTGCCCGCACCCCACATGCTTCCTCTCTCCCTTTCTCTAAATGTGACTCTTGATCTCAGGGTCGGGAGTTTGAGCCCCACATTGGGTATAGAGATCATTAAAAGGAAAAATAAACTTTAGGGGCACCTGGGTGGCTCAGTCGGTTAAGTATAGGACTCTTGATCTTGACTCAGGTCTTGATGTCAGGGTCATGGGTTTAAGCCCCATGTTGGGCTTCATGCCCAGCGTGGAGCCTGTTTAAAAAAAAAAAAAATTATTTAGAAAGAAAAATAAACTTAAAAAAAAATAAAGATGCCTTTTATAATTGGTATGATGCTGTTTGTCCCAGAGATTTTTAAAAATTGAAAGGGAGAGCAGAATGGAAAGATAGTATTTAATGAGTATAGAGTCTCAGGGAAGATGAAAACATTATGGAAATGTATGGTGGGGGTGATTGTACAACATTGTGAATGTGTCTGATGCTGCTGGATGAGAGACTTAAAAATGGTAAGTTTTAGGTTATGTGCATTTTACTATAGTAGAAAAAAATAGTAGGAAGGAAATACAGGCTCAAGGGAATTTTTTTGTTTCTGAAATCAGATGGGTTGGGGGTAGCCATGAGTGGTACCTGTTTATAGGGACAGAAGCCTAGAGGGAGAAGGGGAAGGTGGAGACAGAGGAGGGTGAGGAAGAGGACGGAGGAGGCAGGTGACCCCTTCCTACTTGAAGTTGCTTTCTGTCTTCAGGGAGAATAACATGCGGGTCGTTTCTTGGAGGAAGCTTCTGTAGGGGAGGGAAAAAATGTTTTTGCTCTACCCATCTTGGGTTCTGTGGCTGGGGCCCTGTCAATTATGCTGACAAGAGACAGACTGGCAAGAGGAAAACAGAAGTTTATTAGCATGTGCATCAAGCATGCACATGGGAACACTCACATGAGTAACAGAGAGAGAGAGGAAAGAGAGAGTTAACAAAAGAACAACACATTTTTAGAGAAGAGATAAGTCAAAGCAGAAGGACTTCGAGCTTCTAGAGGCAGAACATTGAGGGAAGATAGATATACTGGGAAACTAATGGTGGTTAAGGCTAGTCTTTAGCCGGGTTTGTTATGCAGATCCGTCTGGTGATGCTAAGGGACTCGAGTTCTCTCCAGGGATTAACCTGTGCCCTTCCAGGTAGGTAGGGGAGGGAGAAATCTTTATAAATTTAGTACTGCTCTAGACAAATAGGGGAAGGGTGGAGAGCTTTTCCTGAGTCTGCTTCTTCCCAGCGCCTCAAATCCTTATCCCCATGGGGCATATTTTCAGGCGGCACCTTCTGCTGCCCTTCCCCTGTCAGTCCCGTTCTTGCCATCTGTGGGGCTTCCGACCAAATTAAAGCATATAAAGAGCAAGTATCAATACATTTTTTTTCTTTTTTTCACAGATCTAGTCTCCATGAGATGGTTTGAGTGAAGCCTGAGTTTTACAACAAAAGGGGGCGAGGGAAAACTGCTTATGTTTGACCACTGTCTAAGTAAGGAGGAAACTGACCCAGTCAACACACATCTTGGGGAAAGCCATGTGAGCTTTTATTACCTAACCTCAGTTATGGATTATTCTTTAAAGACAGGGAAGGAGGTAGAAGTGAGGTCATATTGAAGCTCTCTGGGCAGCATTTCCACCCTCAGGGGAGGAGTGGAGCCGATGCTTGGCTGCTGAATGCAGAGGATGCTTTCCAGTGACTTCCTGTTGCCCCAGGGGCTCTGGGAGATGATGTATATCTTAGTCTATTTCTCCAAGAACAACTTGGAAGAATGTAGCAT
>NC_138373.1:27437132-27458285 GCF_054177405.1 Leptonychotes weddellii
ATTCCTGTGGATTCCCATACATATAAAATTAAATTTGGTTTCCTCCTGTTAATCTGTCTCATGTCAATTTAATTCTTAGACCAGCCAGAAGAATCTGTGAAAGGTAGAGGAAATCTTTTCCTCCCCAACATACCAAAAAGGGAAAAGAGCTATACCAGAAGAAACTTGGGAAGGTTGTTGCAGAGATACCACCATTCCTGAAGCCCCGTGGTGGGAGGGGAAGGGAGAAACCTCAGGCATGGATCCTTTCCCAGGTGAAGGAACCAACCTAAAGTCAACCTTTAGGAATGCTAATCTCAATGCCATTTAAATTGACCCAGGGCAGGCACCTGGGTGGCTCAGTCATTGAGTGTCTGCCTTCAGCTAGGGTAATGATCCTGGGGTCCTCCTTGCTCAGCAGGGAGCCTGCTTCTCCCTCTGCCTGCCACTCCCCCTGCTTGTGCTCTCCCTCTCTCTCTCTGGCAAATAAATAAATAAAATCTTTAAATAAAAAAATAAAAAATAAATTGACCCAGGGACTAGAGGAGGAAGAAACACTTCCAAGTTTTTTATCAGGGACATTATATGGAAAGCCAACAATTATAGCACAATAAAGGAAAACCACAGATGAACTTCACTTACATAAAAATCAAAGCAAAAATCCCAAATAAAGTATTAGCAAATAAAATCCACCATGATCATTAAAGGGAGAAATCACCAGAACTGAGTGAGACTTGTACAGTATGATAAGGACACCTTTTAATTTACTTTATATTAATGTATTAAAGGAGATAAATCATGCTCATCATAGATGCTGAAAGGCATTTGACAAAATTTACCATTTATAACAAAATCTCTTATCAAATTAGAAGGATGCTTTCTTAACATGATAAAATTACACACATAGACTCACACATCCATCAAGCCAAAAATCAGCATCATCTGTAATGGTTGGAAGCAAGAGAAGTTTCCATGAGACTCTGGAACTAAAGAATGCCCCCTATCACTACTATTTTGTTTGGATGATTCTAACTGATGAATTTAGTTAAGAGGGGGAAAAAAAAGAAATTTGTGGAGAAAGAAAGGAGAGAAATAACTGTGTTTACTTTGGAGAGTCCAAAAGAAGAAATGGAAAAATGTGGCAGACAGAAAGAGATTTCACTAAGGGATAGGGTATCGAAGCAACGTACCCAAATACCTAGCCTTCCTATGTACAAACAGTAAGCAGTTGGACAAGTTAACAAAAGAAAATGTCCCATTTACAACAGCAACCCCCACTCCATAAAAAGAAAACTGCCAGAAACAAATGCACTGGAATGTATACAATCCAGATGGAGCAATCTGTTTAAAGCCCCTGGAGGAGAAAAAAGGCTTCAAATGTAAAGAAAGCTGTACTGCATATGTTCTTATCTAGAAAAAACTCAACGTGAGAAAGGTGTAACTGTCAACATTGAGTGTCGGAGAGGATGTGCAACTGGAGCCCTCACACGTGGTGGGGGTGTGAGATGACGTGCCCACTCTGGAAGGAAGACAGGTTGGCAATTTCTTAAAAAGTTACACACCCTTTTGCCATATGGCTCAGCAATTCTCCTAGGTTGCTACTCGAGAGAAATGAAGATGTGCGCTCGAGAGAAATGAAGATGTGCACGAGCACCCACCAACTGCAATGAATGAACAGACAAGGTGTGGTGTGTCTGGGCTATGGAAGGCTGCTCAGAGGTGAAAAGGAATTACTGGTACCCACTAGAAGAGAGACGAATCTCGAACACAGTAGGCTGGGTGAAAGAAGCCAGATGCTGCAGACCACAGGTTGTGGGACTGCATTTACATGAAATGTCCCGAAAAGGAAAACTAGTAAAGGCAGAAAGTGGGAGAGTGGCTGCCTGGGGCTGGCGGGGGGAATAGGGAGGGACAGCAAATGGCACATGTGCTCTTCTTGGGGTGGAGTGTTCTAAAACTGGACCACAGGGATAGCTGCACAATTCTATAAATTCGCTAAACATCACTGAAGTGTACACTTAAAATGGGTGATTTTGAAGGTATAAAAATAAAGCCACTAAAAAAGCAACTTCTTAAATGTAACATGTAAATATGATCTCAACGACAATACCCCACTGGGATCTATGTCCCCACACATAATTTTTCAACTACATGAGCTGATTCTAAAGTTCATGAAATTTTTAAAAACAACAACAATAACCAGAAAATTTCTGAAAGAATAAAAGAACAACTAACACTATTAGGTACTAAAACAGATTATGATCCTATAGTAATTAAAACAATTTCATACCAACAAATATATGTATGAAAACGTATATAAAATGTATCAATGGAACAGAAGTGAAAAATACACATAATACATTCAGGAATTTAACATATAAGGAAAGAATTCATTTCAAATCAGTGGAGGGAAGTGCTCTCTAGTTACTGGTATTAGAATGACTTGGTAGCATCTGGGAAAAACACTGTTAGACCCCTCTACCTTTTTCTTTCTTTCCTTTTTTTTTTTTTTTTAAGATTTTATTTATTTATTTGACAGAGACACAGCGAGAGAGGGAACACAAGCAGGGGAAGTGGGAGAAGGAGAAGCAGGCTTCCCGCCGAGCAGGGAGCCCGATGCGGGGCTCGATCTCAGGACCCTGGGACCATGACCTGAGCCGAAGGCAGATGCTTAACGACTGAGCCACCCAGGCGCCCCTCTACCTTTTTCTTTCATCCAAATGAATTACGGATGAGTCAGAGATTTAAACATAAAAAAAAATCAAACTGTTAAAGTACTAGAAGAAAACCCAAAGAAACTTTTAACCATCTCTTGGTAGGAAAGTCCTTTCTAAGCAGGACTCAAACCCCAGAAATCCAGAATATATATGTTTTATGATCTAATAAAAAGTTTTAAAAGTCTGCAAGCCAGCCTCAGTGAATTATTACCACTCCCATCCTAAACAACTCTGAAACTAAGCAGAATACACAAAATAATCATTTGTAGGAATTGGAGAGTGCAGCACAGAGCTGCAGATCTTGAGAGAAGAAAAGTACTTGAGATGAAGTCCATGTTCACCATGGCTTTCTTTAGAAAGGAGAAAAAGAATTGACACTAAGCAGGGATGTAGAGCCCAAACAGAGATCAGTGGTCTTGTTAACTGGAAGTAACAGAGATCAGAGTTCAAAGATGCTAGAGCACCTAAGACTTGCAGGGCAAGCACAGGAGAGGAAGGAGCCACACAGAGGGAGCCCCAGAATTCTGCATAGAGGTTCACCTCAGATCCTTGGCCAGATCCTAAGCTGTGTATGTGCAGAACGAGACTCTGAGGTCTAGTGGAAAACAGCTTGGATGTGTGTGTGTTGGGGGGACGGTAAGTAAACTGAACAGAAATATTAGAGGTCATACAATTCCAACCCTAGGGGGAAAGATTCTGATTAATCATCCGAGGCTTTCAGTTGACACCCCCAAAAAAGCCAGGCCTTAAGAGTTTGGAGCATACCCTAGGAGTAGGGGTCATATGCTAGAACTTGGGAGAGGAGGAGGTGGGATTTCAAATAGACCCATTCTAACAAAGCTGAAACCAAGCCTTGATATGTTCAAGGTGATTAGTCAGTCAATTTAACTGTCTGCAAGAACAAGACTCAACATTCTTGGGGTGCCTGGGTGGCTCAGTTGCTTAAGCGTCTGCCTTCAGCTCAGGTCATGATCCCAGGGTCCTGGGATTGAGCCCCGCGTCCAGCTCCCTGCTCAGCAGGGAGCCTGCTTCTCCCTCTCCTCCCCACTCATGCTCTCTTTCTCACAAATAAATAAAATCTTAAAAAAAAAAAAAAAGCAACATTCTTTAGAGGAAGATAATATAATCCAGAATCTTTACAACATGTCACCCACAATGTTCAACATACAATCCAAATTTACTAGCTGTGTGAAACAGGAAAACACAATTAATAAAAGCAGATCCACACATGACCCAGATGCTGGAATAGGCAAAGACCTGAAAAATATGTTAAAGAATTTGGAGGTAAAACGGGACAATGGATGAAAAGATGGAAATTTAAGAGAAAAATGGAAACTCTAGGAAAGAACCAAATAGAAGTTTTAGAATTGAAAAAATACAAATATCTGAAATGAAAAATCTATCAGAGGATTTTTTAAAAATTTTATTTATTTATTTGACAGAGAGAGAGTGAGAGAGGGAACATAAGCAGGGGGAGTGGAGAGGGAGAAGCAGACTCCCCACTGAGCAGGGAGCCCGATGCGGGGCTCGATCCCAGGACCCCAGGATCATGACCTGAGCCGAAGGCAGACGTTTATCGACTGAGCCACCCAGGCGCCCCTATCAGAGGATTTTAACCACAGACTGGACACAGCCCAAGAGAGCAATCGGTGAATTTGAAGATAGGTCAATGGTAGTTATCCAGACTGAAGCACAGAAAGAAACAAGAATTAAAAATGAAATGGCAAGAGAGGGGAAAAGAGTAAGAAACAAAGAACACATGTCTGAGATTTGCAGGACAACATCAAGTTGTCTGATATATGTGTAAGTGGAGTCCCACAGGGAGAGAGAGAGAGAATAGGCCAGAAGAATATCTTAAGGGATAATAGCCAGTAATTAATCAAAATTGATGAAAGATACCAACCCACAGATCCAAGAAGCTCCACAAACCCCAAAAAAGATTAAGACAAAGACAACCACACCTAGGCACATCATAAACTAATGGAAACCAAATAAATGGAGAAAAATCTTAAAAGCAGCTTAAGGATGAAAGAGACATTCCATTCCTGGGAACAACAATAAGAATGACCACTGAATTCATTAGAAACAGTGGAAGCCAGGGTTGGCCACAGGCAAAACATTTGCAGGAACGCACAGGGCTGTGAGCCAAAGCAAAGAAAACAAGAAGCAAATATCACATTTTGGGTTACCCCTCTATGTTCACATGGAGTAAGGTCTCCTGGCAGGGATGGATTTGCTTTTGAAGTTCATCAATTTGGTCAGTTTTCTCTGATAGAAGTAACAAAAGATGTATCACCCATAAGCACAGGTGGTTTTGGAACATGATGACCTGGGGAGTGGCAATTTTAATGCATCGTTGTCTGGTCTTCTGTATTTTGCTTTGTGCCCTGTGACAGATGATGAGGTCAGGCGTCCATGCGCAGGGACCTCCTGTTCTAGAGAAAAGACATTGCCTGGCCCGGAGCCCTGCCCCCTCCAGTTGTCCCCACCTTTTCACCACCACATGTCACACCCAGCCAGCCTCTCAGCCTAGACTAGGGCAAGCCCTGCTCATTTCACTAGTCTCAGCGGGCTGACAGCCCAGAAAAGATGGTGGGGTGAACAAATCCATCTGTGCGCCCAGACCAGATGCCCACCCTGCACTCGCTCTCCAGACCAGGGCTGGCTTCATGGGTTAAACACACTGCAGAGTCAGTACACTGCACTAAGAAGTATCCCCACGCTTGCCCGAATGCCCTATTATCACCATCTTGAATCTTAATAGTGTTTGGTCCAGGGGCCCTGTGTTTCCATTTTACGCTGGGCCCCACAAGTTTTGTACCTTGTTCTGCTTCAGAGCCACTAATCCCTAGATTCTCGGGTGCTTGAAACAGGTCAGAGTTTCCATAAAGCAAGGGGCTGGCCAGCGACAGAGCCCCTCCAAACAGGGCACCCTATCTCTGGCTCTAGGGTAACCATCCTGCAGCTACTTCCTAAAGGAGCTTTAAACAGCTTGACTGTTTTAAGGATTAGCAGCCCACTTGCACAAGAGTGGGTCCGTTTCACAGAACTGTGAAATTATTAGGAACAAGAGGGGCCAGCGCTAAAGGGCTGGGACCCCTTATACATATGCATTCTGTGTTAAAAACTCCTGGGAGGCACAGGACCCAGTCTGGCCTTATGGGGTCCCTGGAAGTGGCCCGTCCTGAGCAAGACAAGTCTCCACAACCCTTTTTTTCCCAACGTTGGAACAGCTCCCAGGGTTGAACAAAGGTGGTGTTTGCACCATAGCTGGCCCAGCTCAGCAGCAGACCAGCTGTGTCTCAGTGGCCCTGGTGGATCAAACCCACAGCTCAGGCCAGTCACCCCGGGCTCTAGCCAGCCAGCCTAACTGGGACCAGCCATTCCCAGCTGTGTTCCCGGATCTGAAAGGCCCTTCCCTTCCTGAGAAGCCTCTTTTGGGGTTTCAGGAAGGAAGTGGGGACAGAGAGAGGAAACCACAAACCCTTGTAACTCTAATAACAGTATCACCTTTGGTCGGCACCCCCCTCGGACAGACGCTGTGGTCACGGGGAGAGGGTGTTCCACAGGCTGCATTTCATCCTGAAACCACCCAACAGCTCTGAGAGGCCCACGGATGGAGACCAGCCAGCAAAGCTGGGTCATGGACGCCCTGGGTCCCTCTGGCCTGGGGGCCTGAGGTCACGTTTGTCTCTGCACCTCCTGGACCAGAGGAGCCAGCGGTGTTGGCCATGGCCAAGTTTCATTCTGCTGACAGAGGTTTCTCTTGAAGGAGACTGGTGAGGCCAGGGCCCAGCCAGCTCATCTGTCCCTGGGAACAGAGAACCCCAACTAGGAAGGGAAAGTAGGACTGTCAGCTTCTGCATCTCTGAAGATAGCCTTATAGAAGGATGGAAGGACCCAACACCGTGCTTCTTAATCAAAGGGTGAGGGGTTCCTTGGCTCCAAGAGGACTTAAATGTCACCTGTTTCCTTTTCCTGCCCGGTCCCCAAACTCGGCCTCCAGAGCCTTTCGTTTTGAAGGCTAAATTTAAAGCCAGGACGAGTCCCTCCTCTCTATCCCTGACACCTAGCCCTGTGCCCTAGCCAAGAAGGCTGGTGACGGGCAGGGTCCTTGCTCCCGAGACCAAGCGGGCAGTACCTGGAAGACCCTCAGACATAGGCATGAGCTCTTTGCCCCTTTTGTAACTGTGGTGACCACCCTGAGAGCCAATTACACCCCCTTAAGCCTTCTGGGAACACTTAAGTCCTGGGCACTGCAGAAAGGATTAAGTCAACTGAGAAGAGGCATGTTTTTCCAATTAGTTATAAACCACCCATGTTGGAATTTGCACAAAACTGGCCACTGGCTTTCATATTACCCAAGAGTCCTTGCTCGGTCTTTCTCCATTAATAAGTTCACAGGGCTTTCAAGCAAATTTGGTTCTAAAGGCCCATGACCATGGAATAAACAGGATGCTCAGAGAGAAATGCCTCCACCAGAAGGCTAAAGCCCAAAGTCTCATCTTCCATGAGCCAAGCAGCGAGGGAACAGATGGAAATTCGCTTAGACCTACCAAACATTTCCTACCTCGGGCTCATTAACACACGCCAATGTGTGCAATTATGTTTATGTTGGAATTGGATATGCATTTTACTACATGCATATTTTTTTCTTAAGCAGATTTTTTCCCACTGACATTTCTCTCCCATGCCAAGTCTGGCCCAGCCTGCCAAACTGGGGAGATCAAGAGCCTGAGCCAGTGAGCTCATTCTGAAAGAGCCTTGTCACAAGCCAGAAAAGCAAAGAATGTGGGGAAAGCAGGGAAAACGCCATTCTCACGCTACGAAGACAAGGCAGACTTGCAACGGGCAGGGCAGCTCTAGCATCAGGGGAGGGAAGACGAATGGGTCAGAGGAGTTTAACAAGGTCATGCTTCTTCCCATTTTGCCGACGAGGAAACAGGCTCATGGAGGCCATGCGTCCCAGGTGCCACACACATTGAGTTGTGGGGGAGCTGGGATTTGAAGCCATGTTGTCCAGCTTAGAACCCACTTTATCCCTTACGTGGTTGTATCTAGCAGGTGGTCCTTGCGATGGCCAGAATTCTAGGATCCCCACCCCTTGTGCAGACACATGGTTCCCAGTTATTCAATCCAACCCTTATCGAGGTGTTGCTGTGAAGGCACTATGGGGAGGTCATTAGTGTCCCAAACCAGCTGACCTTGAGACAGACGGGCCTGACCTTATCATATGTATGCTTTCAATTGGAGCCCAGAGGGCAGAGGGGGAAATCGGGGATTGGGAGCTCAAGAGTTTGACAGTTTCTGGCTTGAAGATGAAGGGGGATACGTGGCAAGAAATGGGGGTGGTCTCTAGGAGTGAAGAGCAGCCCCCAGCTTGCAGCCAGTGAGGGAATGGGGGCCGCAGTCCTGCAACCACAAGGAACTGGATTCTGCCAACAGCCTGAATGAGCTTGAAAGCAGATCCTCCCCAGAGCCTCCTGCAAATAGCCCAGCCAGCCTAACACCTTGATTTCTGCCTAGCGAGGCTTTGAGCAGAAAACCCAACCGTGCCGTGTCAGATGACCTACTGAGCTGGTGGCAATCTGTTATGTGGTATGATGGTCCCTCACCAATGGTCTCAAAGCACATGTCCCAGCTGTCACACCGAGCAGAGACTTGGGAATTCTCCTGTGCCCCCTCTGGGGCCTCTGGAGGCCTGACGCTGCCCCATTGGGCTCCCAGCACATCCTCCGGAGCACTGGTCCTTCTCTACAGGAACCAGTAAGCATACTAAGAGGACCAGCTTTGGAATCAGATGTTTCCAGGGCCTCACTTGTCTTCTCACTGCCGACCTCAGGGCGAGCCACGGGATCCAGACCCGTGCTGCCCAGTACCACCCACAGCCATGGGCCACAAAAGGCGGTTAACATTCAAATTCATTAAAATTAAGAATTCAGTGGCACCTGGGTGGCTTAGTTGGTGAAGCGCCTGCCTTCGGCTCAGGTCATGATCCCAGGGTCCTGGGATTGAGCCCTGCATCCGGCTCCCTGCTCAGCAGTGAGTCTGTTTCTCCCTCTCCATCTGCCCCTCTGCCTGCTTATGCTTGCTCGCTCTCCCTCTCTCTCTCTCAAACAAATAAAGTCTTAAAAAAAAAAAAAAAGAATTAAGAATTCAGTTAGGTAAGATTGCCAGACAAAATGCAGGACACCCAGTTCAATTTGAATGTCAGAAAACAATTTTTTAGCATAACTAAATCCCAAATATTGCATGGGACATAAAGAATATTAGTTTGTCTGAAATTCAAATTTAACTGGGCAGCCTGTGGGTTTTTTTTTAATTAATAAAGGTCACCGGGGTGCGCAAACACCAGTTTTAGATCTACAGAATTGTGACAAAAGTAGAGAGTTCCCAACTACCTCACACCCAGATCTGCCTATTGGTAACATCTTTAGTATGGCACATTTGTTGGAAACAGACTGATGTTATTAATTAAAGTGCATACTCTTTTCAGACTTCCTCTTGTCCTGTGCCCTTTCTCCGGGCAGAATCCCACATTACACTGAGCTGTCCGGTCTCCTTAGGCTCCACCTGATCTAAAAAGCCACCTTTGGCTATGGTCCCAGCTCCCCCAGGCTTTGACAATTTCTCAAGCGTTCCCCGTTTTTGATGACCTTGACAGTTTTGAGGAGCACTCAGCAGGGATTTTATCGCATGTCCGTCAACTAGGATTTGTTTCAGGTTTTTCTCATGGTGGAGGGTAAAGCTTGGGGGGGAGGGGGACAAGGTCACAGAGGGTAAGGGGTCATTCTCACCACACCCTACCAAGGGCAAACCACACTTTCAACGGGACTTATCATGGCTGAGGTTCACCTTGGTCGCCTGGCTGAGGTGTGGGGGTCCAGGTTTCTCCACTGGAAAGCTACCCTCCCCCCTACACCTTTCCACGGGGTCCTCTTTGGAAGGAAGTCACCACGCATGACCCACACTTAAGGAATGGGAGGAATCCTTTATTTGTTTGCTAAATTTGGCAACCCTACCAGAGGCCTAGATGCACATCAAGTGCTCGATAGCTCGATGAGGCTAGGGGCTGCTATATTGGACTGCATGGCTCTATTCTAGGTCAAGGAAAAGCAAAGGGGCTACCCAAACAGGTCATTCACAGACCACCAGTACTACTGTTCACTGAGTATTTTTCCTTCAAATGGACTCACTTTTTAAAAAGGAGACCTGAGGGGCACCTGGGTGGCTCAGTCAGTGAAGTGTCTGCCTTCGGCTCAGGTCATGATGCCAGGGTCCTGGGATCGAGCCCCACATCGGGCTCCCTGCTCAGCGGGGAGTCTGCATGTCCCTCTCCCTCTGCCCCTCCCCCTCCCTCTTGCTCTCTTTCTCTTAAATCAAATCTTAAAAAAAAAAGCCTTGATATCACTACCTTACGACACCCTAGCTGCAGCCCAGCACCGAGGATGATCCAGGACGCCCAGGAGCAGCGGGTAGGTGGTCTAGCCCGGTTCCTCCGTGGGGGCTTTTCCCATCCTCTGTTCCTCCTCCTCAGGGAAGCTGGAGGGATGAGTGGCTTGGTCCTGGTCCCAAGAGTTCCTGAGTTCTTCATTTGCCCTTCCTTCGGACTCCAGGCGCCCCATCTGAGAAGGCAAAAGGCTCAGCGGTCAACCAGCCCTCGGGCAGCTCGGACTCCCCCCCAGGTGCTCCTGGCCAGAAGGCCATAGATCTGTGGCTGCTACACCTGGTTGGTTATAAGACTCACCCGGGGAGCTTTCTAAATGCTTACATCTTCCTGAGCCCTGCCCACACGAATTCTAATTAAAGATGTGGGAAGAGAGGAGGTTGAAAGCAGCCCAGGTGGGGCTGAGAATCAGCCACGTGCCCTAGTCCTGAGGCTTCCGGGCGTCCGCAGGGGTTCGGAGGTACTCTGGCGAAGTCTCCGCTCCCAAAGGCAACACGGCTGTGCCCTGGAAGACCCCAGGGCGGGGCGGAGCCCCAGCTGACTTTCCAAAACAGGCCCTGCCTATTCGATGGAAACTGATAGGTCTGCTTTCCCTCCGTGCCCAGAGAGTTAGGTGCCAACAGACCCTTCTGAGAAGCTCTCTTCCTTTCCCTATTTGCCCAGGGGGAAGGGAAGTCCAATGGTTAGGTATTTCCACGTTCTGGGGCCTCATTGCTTCTTCTTCTTAATCCTTCTTGCCTGGATCTCTGGTCCCTTGGATCAGGGACAGAACCAGACAGCATCCCCTCTGGGTTGTCACCCACTGCATTTTGGGGGATGAGCTCGGTTTCTTGGGCTCCACAGGTCACCAATGGAGAGGAGTGGTGCTCAGGATGGGTTACACCCAAGGCCTGCCCACAGCACGCTCAGGTGATTTCAATGATGAGATTTAGGGAAGATGCAGGGCCTCTGGACCAAGCGAATGCACCTTTGCCTTTGGGACAGACATGTACTTTTTGGGGACAGAGGGCAGACTGGGTAGGTAAAATACTTTTTGGGGACAGAGGGCAGACTGGGTAGGTAGAATACTTTTGGGGGACAGAGGGCAGACTGGGTAGGTAGAATGCCTCCCCCAAAGATGTCCGTATCCTAATCCCTGCGAATGTTACCTTTGCAGACTTCGCAGATGTGATTAGATTAATGGCCTTGAGATGGGGGAGGTTATCCTGGTGAGCCCGATTTGATCACAGAAGTTTCTGGAGCTGTAAACCAGAGACAGGAGGCAGAGTGGGAGGTCAGAGATTTGAAGCGTGTGTAGACACCATGCTCCACAGGGAACCACCACGTGTCTTTTGTTCACTGTGTGTGTCCCCAGAGCCTGGAACCCAGCAGGTGCTTAGTAAGTGCTTTGTGATAGAAAGACCAATGAGGTGACCATCTTTTGAGCACCTGCTAAGACAGCCACGTAAGCAAGCGACTTCACCTCTCTGACCCCAAGTCACCCCTTCTGTACCGATGACAGAAATAAGGTTCAGAGAAGTGAAGCCCACTCACCCAAGGGCACCCAGTTAACAGGCAGTAGGGCAGGGGTTCAAAAGCAGGACCACTGGAACCCATCCAACACTGTCCCCCTCCCCCACCCCCAAGATGGCTTGGCCACGATGGGCAAAACTCCCAGGGTGGACAGCTGTGAAGCTTCAGTTTGTTCCTCTGCGTCCTGCGTCTTTCCATTCCTGTCCCTGGCGGTCATCCCGTTTCTGACGGCGCAGGGCAGCAGTGTCTGCGGCCCGCCGACAGGGGGAGCTAGCACCTAAGTGGAAAGACCAGGAGCTTCCCGAGTGGGTCCGAGGACTTAATCAGAGAAGAGCCAGCTCAGAATGAAGGCCATGGCCACCTCCCCGACAACGTGGGACATCAGCTGGCCTGACACCTCTCTCTGCCACAGGCTGCTGGCTAGATGCTCTTGGGCAAAGAACTGCATCCCTTTACCGGGAAGGGGGGGGGGGCCGGGGGGTTGGGAAATGAAGGTCCCAGAGACATTGACACAATAAAATGAAGTAACATAGGGGAAATCTAGCACAGTCCCTGGCATGTAATTCCTGGTTGAATTTGCATTTTTTTTTTTAAATCAAGAGATGTTTACTGATTCCCGTAGGACTGTAATTTCAGATTCTGCCCAAAGTGCATTAATTTGCCCTTTGGGGGGGGTGGTGCTCCGCTGTCTCTTTTCTTTTCCTCCAGCCTTTTTTTTAAATATTATGTTAGTCACCACACAGTAAGCACTCCTCCAGCCTTTTTTAAATCAAGTTGTCCCTGTTTGTACTTCAGAACGCTCTGCTCTCTCCAACATTCTAGCAAGCACCCTCAGGCCGGTTATACATTACCCAGGGTGCTCAATTCAAAGGGTGCTTTTCATTAGGCATGGCCTGTAAGAGCTCCTCTTGTTTGAAAACTGTTGTGTGCCAAGTGTAAACTCAAGAGCATTGTTCCCTGTGGATTCCCTCTGTCTTCCGACCTAAAATGCAGCCATTCACCCAACCTTTGCTGACAGCCCACGTAGGTTTTGCAAGGCCCTGCTTGGAGCAGAGATAGATAAGTAAGACCTGATCAGATCACGGGAAAGCCTCCTCCGATGGGTACAGAGATACTAACAGATGATTTCAGAACAATGTATGTGCCTATCTACAGAGATCCCCACTGAGAAGGGGCATCTACTCAGGTTCCCACGAACCTACTAAGGTAGGATCCTGTGAGGGAAGAACTAGCTCCACGGCTCCCAGGGACTGACGTCCAAGTCCAAAGTTAGCGGGGAAAGGGCAAGACCAGGACTGGAGCCCCAGTGTGCTCAGGCACTCTCTCCCTTATCCTAAGCAGGCAGGGGCTCCCTGGAGACATCCTCTTGCACTCTCCAAATGCCTGCTACAATGTAGGTCATTGTGGCTGAAACTGTTTTTTTTCTCCTTATCCTTGCAAACAGGCAGCTGTTCCGTGGTGAGTCTGGACTGTGGCCTGGGCTTTAGCAACACCAGCCCTAGCCCATTTGGTGGCCTGACAACTCTCAGGACCACACAGTCATGCCTGAGACCCTGGGGACCTGAATGTCACCCCACAATGTGTCCATCCGAGCTTGTTCCCTCCTCCGGCATTAAATCATACCGGAATGGGCCAGGACAAAGAACCCTTGACCATTTCACGGGGTCACTGCTTCCCTTTCCTGCTTCACCTGATGCATCAGAATTTTTCGGTAAAACTTCAGCTTTACAAGAAGACGCAGCAGGGGCACCTGGGTGGCTCAGATGGTTAAGCGTCTGCCTTCGGCTCAGGTCATGATCCCAGGGTCCTGGGATCGAGTCCCGCATCGGGCTTTCTGCTCCTTGGGAGCGTGCTTCTCCCTCTGCCTCTCTCTCTCTGTCTCTCATGAATAAATAAATAAAATCTTAAAAAAAAAAAGACGCAGCAGGAATGACAAGGGAACTCTGATCCAAAACCAGCTAAATGAAGGGTGTGTGTGTGTGTGTGTATGTGTGTGTGTGTGTGTGTGTGTTTTCTTCTTCTAATGTAAAGCAGTTCCAAGAAAAGTGAAGTCACGGCCTAGGGTGCTTATTTTCAGTTCTTAGAAAAGAGACCATTTCAAAAGGGAAGCTGGGTGGCGGGAGCACACACAGCCTGCCCTCATCTGCTGGGGAAGTGGAGGGGGGTGGGGAGGCTTGCTGATAAACCAACTGTGATTTGGCTCCAGAAAACTAAAACCCCCAACTGAGATGCGTTTTCGTTTAGTGATGTCAAGGAGGAAATGCTATGAATCGGTGAGAGCTATTAATATTCGGGGGAACCACAATGGCTGGGGCCAACATGCTGAGGTGACACACTTCCAGCACGGAGCCCCTGGGAGCCACAGGCAGGGCGCGGGGACTGTCGGAAAAACCCTGGGCACCCTCTGGTCCCCACCTCCCACACTCCTGACAGAGGTCACTGCCCAGGCCACCCTATCAGCTCAATCAGCATTTCCCAACCAGGCACTATTTACCAAAGTTAGGTGAGAACAAACGGCACAGGAGACAGGGGAAGGTTCTCGGCAGCCTGGGGTCCGTTTTCTAGCAGGAAAGCGGGTTTCGGGGAAGGGGGGAAGGCTCAAGAGAGCAGACTTCTGGGTAGGTCCCAGATCGAAGACTCCTATTGGGAGCCCCGTAACAATGGTGAAATCATGTTTTCGGCTGAGGATCCTGTAACAGAGATCCCATGGACTATGTCAGAATTAAATGTCCGTGTAATCAAAGCAACTGGGCCACGGTCCCGGCCAAGAGGAGCCCTAAGGAGACACGACAACTAAATAGAACAGGGTATCCTGGACGGGAGTCTGGAACAGAAAAAGGATGTTAGAAAAAAAAAAATGAAGGAAGTCTGAATAAAGTACAGACTTTAGTTAATAATAACATCTCCGTGGCGGTTCATTAATCCTAACAAATATGCCATGCTAATGTAAGATGTTAATCATAAAGGAGACTGGTTGCAGTATATGGGAACTCTATGTACTGTCTCTGCAGGTTTTCTGTAGATCTAAAATTATTCTTAAAAAAAAAATTTTTTTTTAAAGGCAGTCGGTGGCTGTAAGAACTCACTCCTCCTCCCAGAAACAATCACTCGGTGCCTGCCGTGTGCCAAGCGCATGTACAAGTGATTTCTGTGCATCTTCATTTATTCCTCACATCGGTGCCAGGAGCTGGGGGAAATCTGCATTTTTATGAGATGAGCAAAATAAAGCACAGAGACGTTAGTTAACTTGCTCACAGTCACACAGCAAGTTTAATGATGCATGAACGGCTCATGTTCAGGTCCACCTGCTGCAAAGTTCCTGATAAAGCTCGGCAACAGTGCCTGAAAAATCCCCAAACTTTGAACAGAACCTGGCTTGAAACCAAGCTTCAAGCAGTCCACAACCCCAGGTCAGTAATAAAAACACTGTGTGCTTTCCAATTTGCCTTGCCTTTAGAAGTTTAAAAACATAAAATAAAATAGAACTACCATCAGAAAAAAAAATTGCAAATGCAAAACACCAAAACACTGACACCACCAGATGCTGGTGACGACATAGGGTAACGAGGACTCTCATATGCGGCTGATAGGAGAACAAAGCGGTGCAGCCATTCCAGAAGACAGTGCTAAAGACTGAGCATGTGTCCCCTCCGCCACATTCCTACATTGAAACCTAACCCCCGATGTGATGGTATTTGGAGGTGGGGCCTTTGGGGGGTGATGAGGTCATGAGGGTGGAGCCCCCGTGGGTGGGATCAGTGCCCATAAAAGAGGCCCCAGAGAGCTCCTCACCCCTTCCACTATGTGAGGACAGCCATCTATGAACAGGAAGAGGCACCCTGAATCTGCTGGCATCTTGGACTTCCCAAAGCTTCCAGAACTGAAAAAATTTTAAATGTCGGTGGCTTTAACCCCAACCCCACCCCCACAGTCTATGGCGTCTTATAAGAGCTGCCTGAATGGACTGAGACAGTCTGGCAGTTTCTCCCAAAAGCTAACACAGGCTTATGTATGACCACCATTGGTGCTCCCAGGCATTTAGCCCATAGAAATGAAAACCTGTGTCCACATAAAACCTGCACATGAATGTTTCTAACAGCTCTATTAATAACTGGCAAAAATTGGAATCAAACAAATGTCTTTCAATAGATAACTAGGGTACATCTATAGAATAGAGTATTATTCAGCTATAAGAAGAAATGAGCAATCAAGTTACCAAAACATACAGAGGAACCTTAGATGCATATTGCTAAGTGAAAAGAGGCCAGTCTAAAAAGACTATATACCATATGATTCCAGCTATCAGACATTCTGGAAAAGGCAAACTATGGAGACAATAGAAAGATAAGCGGTTGCCAGGGGTTGAAGGAGAAGGAGGGGTCAACAGGTGGAACACAGAGGATTTTCAGGATGGTGATACAATTCTGTACAACACTATCATGGTAGATACATGAATTATGTCTTTGAGAAACTTGTAGAACTATGGATCACAAAGCAAGAACCCTAATGAAACTGGGACTTTAGCTAGTGATGTTTTATCAATGTGGCTCCTCAATTATAACAAACGTACCACACCAATGCAAGGTATTAACAATAGAAGAACCTGAGGGATGGGGTATATGGGAACTCTGGACTTTCTGCTTTTTTCTTTTTTAAAGACTTTATTTATTTATTTGACAGAGAGACAGCGAGAGAGGGAACACAAGCAGGCGGAGAGGGAGAGGGAGAAGCAGGCTTCCTGCCGAGCAGGGAGCCCGATGCGGGACTCGATCCTGGGACTCCAGGATCATGATCTGAGCCGAAGGCAGACACTTAACGGCTGAGCCACCCAGGCGCCCCTCTGCTTTTTTCTATAAACCTGAAGCTACTCTAAAAAATAGTCTATTTTTTTAAAAGTAGGCTCCTCGCCCAACGTGGGGCTCGAACTCATGATCCCGACATTAAGAGTCCCATGCTCTACTGACTGAGCCAGTCAGGTATCCCCCAAATAGTCTATTTTTTAAAAAGGGGGAACCTGGGTGGCTCAGTCGGTTAAGCGTCTGCCTTCGGCTCAGATCATGATCCCAGGGTCCTGGGATCGAGTCCCGAGTAGGGAGCCCGCTTCTCCTTCTACCTCTGCCCCTCCCCCTGCTCATTCTCTCTCTCTCAAATAAATAAATAAATAAATCTTAAAAAGATACAGCATATAAAATAATTTATTAGTGGTAGAAGATCAATAATCCAACAAAACTCTACAGGAATGTAGGAATATAATATTTACAATCTTGGGAAAAATAAGGTATGGGTAAGAGAGCAGTGAATATAATTACAACAAAAAGTCATTCCACCCAGAAAATGTCAGAACTCTAAGATGCTTATGCTGCACCCCTTATACAGTGCTGTATGTCAATTATATTTCAATAACACTGGGAGGAAAAAAAGAAAACAAAAAAACCCTCTACACCAGGACGTTGCTCCCTTGCAGCATCTCACCAGAAGTTACGAGGCAGACGTTTAGTTAATCCCTAAAAGTCATTCTCAGTCTTGATTTTAGTTTCAACAAGAAATTTTCTAAGTGTTTCAACAACTTCAAGTGAGGAAGAATGGCAGGTGTTAACCCTCGGTATCTCCAGGAAATGTACCTTAACTGCTCAGAGGCCCCAAGAGCAGAGAGAGCTGTCTTTGAGAGGCTGCTGGTGCGCACAGCAGGAAAACAGTTTTGACTTGCAAACTAGACATGGAAGTCGTTGATGGGAGAAGAGGCGGGCCATGATGTCATTCCCATTTCACGTGGTCTGCTTCCCGGCCCACAACCACAGTTTAATCACCAGGGGCAATGAGCGAGATTCAACCTTGACATCATAAAAACAGGGTCCCAGCGGCAACGGAAAAAGTACCATCACTTATAAAACCTGGAAAATGCAACATGAGATTTCTGCATGCTTTAAAGAGCAATTAACACACATAAACCAAAAGGAAGGGAAAAAAAAAAACAACGGAGCACACATCTGCTTTTCATCTGCAAACAGTCATCAAAGCAAGGGGCATCGAGGGCTGAGTTAAGTGAAGTGTCCCAGTGCTTAGAAATCCTACCTCTGGACTCCTTGGTCAACCAAAGCAAAACTCTTGGAGAAACTTATGAGAAATGTACATGGAATGCTATCTGTGAAATCTACATGGTATAAGAACCTAAATTGTTTCATGATTTTGGTTATTTTTTTAGGATTTCGGTTGTTATTAGCAAGGGTTCCAATGTCATCTAAGGAATATTCCTGTGTAAATCTTCCACTTCTAGCTCCCACATGCTTTCGTGGATGGGGTTATCGGAGAGGTCTGTCATCTTCACAGCCTGAAGGTACGGCTCGGGGCTACACGTCTGCACCACTCCCATTACCATCACGTACTTTCCTACAAGAAGAGAAGCCCTTGGTGATGTTCACATTGATACAAAAACGAAATAGATACCCCATCCTTCAGAGCTTAACTTTATCAGAGAAGCAAATTAGAGACAAAAAAAAAATGCAGAGAGTAGATATCAGCATTTAACTTGGGCTTCTGGTTTAAAAATCATAAAACAAAATTGCAGCAAGCTACCATCATGCACAAAACAATCACGCCTAAGGAATGGAAGAGACTCACATCCGAGTTAGGAGTTATAATTAGACTGTTCTAAGGCAGGGGCAAAACCCCTAAGCTTTTCTCTTATCTGTGTTTCTTGCCCAATGCTTCAGAGTATGTGGCTGATCTCTGTGCACAGGACCAGTCCTCTTTCTGCAAAGATATCCCCTGATGGCCCCAAAGCAAATCCAACTTTCCCTTGATGCCCAGAGGAGCTGGGCACGCCACAGCACCCTGCCATGCCACCCCGTTTTTCCAACTGCCCAGCACCAATCCCTGCCACCAGCTGGGCACATGCTAGCAAATCAACAACAGAGCGGGCTGCCATTGGGATGATCTCATGACATATTAACCACGACTCTCTTCCCATTCCCTTGGGGAAGTGGCTCTCCTTGAAAGCAAAACTTGGCCAGTCTTAACCACACAAAACTCAACTGTGTAAAAAACCCCAAACACAGCAGGAAGGGCAGGCACTCTGCCAGCTCCCACTGCATGCCCCTTCGAGGCTGCTTTAATCACACTGCTTCTAACAGCAGGGCTGAGTTTGCTTGCAGGCCCCCCGGGCTCTGGCTGAAGGAAGCCTGGCAAGCTGACACCTGCCTCTCTGGATTGCTACCCCTTGCACGATGCACCATGTAATTAGGTTCCTCTGAACCCACCTCCAGATTTTACTTGATCAAGTAACATGGGGCTCCTCAGTGACAGGAGCTAGTTCTCAAACTACACTTTGCCAATACCTCCCAAAAGACTCTCAAATGCTGGTAGAGACAGAACCCCCAGAAAAAGAATGACTGAGGACCCAAGGAAGGACCACCAAGCCCAAGGAAATCCCAGCCAGGGGAGGGTAACAGGAAATCTACATGAAGGCACACACAACTAAGGGGATGGGCTAGCTCACTGGCATGAGCTCGCTCCTCTGGCAATTAGACAGCCTGGTTAATAGGGTTCATTCTACCCACACCCTCTCTGCCCCCAGCAGTGTCTCCCCACTCTCTCCCCACTCCTCCACCACACCCCCTCCTTTCCACCAGGCCTTCATCCGCTGGCCTGGACCAGACCAACCGCTTCCAGTCGGTCCGCCTCCAGCTGCTTCCTCTTCACAACCATCCCCACCCTGCTGGTGCCGTGATTTTTCCCAAATGTAGCTCCGGCCTCCAGGTACTTGAATTTCTTAGGCTGTTCATATGTCATGAAATCGTCCTCTCATTTTTTGACCCATTTGAAAATGTAAAAAAAAAAAAAATGGCTCGTGGCCATTTGAAGAGGCAGCAGCCTGTGGTTTGCTGATCCTGTGCTTCAATAATGCAACAGCGGAGAGGACAGAGAGAGGAGGCTGAAGGATGGGGCAGGGGGTGGGGAACAGGAGCACAGGAATGACAGTCATGAAGTCTTGAACCCTCAGTGTGAGCCTGGCACTGTGTTGAGGCCATTTTTCTTTTAACTGAATCTGCACAACAGGCACCTTTTTGACCCAGGCAGGACAGATTCAGAAAGGTTAAGAAAAGTGCTCCAGTGGTTCAGCTGGAAAAGAACAGAGCCAGGAATTCAACATAATGCTGAAGATACAGAGGTCATAAAGACAGTCCTGGTCCTCCAGTGGGCTAGCCCAGTGTTTCTCAAAGTGTGGCCCCACAGCCAGGCCATCCGCATCAGCAACACCAGGGAGCTGGTTAGAATGCCAATTCTCAGCCTCACCCAGACCTACAGAAACTCTGAGGGTGGCGGCCAGATCTCTGCGACGTAACAAGCCCTCGGGGTAAGTCTGAGCACCCCGCTGATTTAAGAGGCAAACATTTGAGAACTACAGCCTAAGGCAGTTCCAAGAAGGAGAGGTACTGGAGAGCTTTCTATTCCTAGAAGTCAGGGAGGGCTTCCAGGAGGAAGGCACACTCGAGTCTAAACGTTAGGGATGAACAGAGGCTTCCTGGTAACAGCGTTTTTCAAAACTTGATGGGGGAGAGGAAAAAATCATCCGTGGGAAAGGGACTTGGGCCTGGCCGCGGGCGGGGAACAGAAAGAAAGGGTACCGTGGCGGGGGACCGGCCAGGGACCCGCCAGCCCCGCCCTCCGACCGCCCACAACCAGGGTCAGCTCCGCGTCCGAGTCCGGCCGTTACCTGGGACTAGGCAGGGCCGCCCGCGCGGCACCCGCTCCAGGCCGCGCACTGAGAAGGCCCCGCTCGGGTCCCGCAGCCGCGCCTCGTCGCCGCCCGCCGCCACCACCGTGCCCTGCATCCACACGGTCACCAGCTCCAGGGGCCGGCGGCCCGCCGCCGCCCGCGACAGCCGCCACGCACCCGGGCCGCCCTCCGCGTCGCGCCGCAGCTGCTCCGCCAGGACCTTGAACGGCGGCGACCGCGGTAGCCGCACGGCCGCTGGGCCGCCGCCGGGAGCCGAGTCCCCAGCCCCTGCAGCCGCGGCCGCCATGCTGCCCCGCTTCCGCTTTCCCGCCAACTTTGATAGGCAGCGGGGCCCGGACCGTGGCTACCAATCAGAGGCGCTCTGGTGAAACGGAGCAATGGTCGGCGTCAGGAGGCGGGGCTTCCCGGTCCAGCGGCCTCCTCCAGCCTTCGGGAGTGCGCATGCGTACGTCAAGTAAATAAACGTTCCCAACCCATGAATGAATGGGTGAAGCGAATTACAAGAGAATACATAAATGAAGGAGGGAGGGAAAGAACTTGTTTCAACGCATCTCAAAATTTGATGTGCATGCAAGTCACCTGGAGAATGTGAGTATTCATCTTTACATCGCCTTGCATAGTAGGATTACTCTGAGGTTAATCAATACTAGTCAATACTGGAAGGAATAGTAGCTTGATGAGCCCATGTATTTTGGGAGTGATGAAGAATCGAGTCAAGGGAGAAGGCTGGGATGAGGACAGGGACAGCTGGTAAAACTGCC